>NC_092771.1:21076895-21406895 GCF_047496795.1 Chiloscyllium punctatum | reverse complement strand
CTGAATGTGTTTTTATTTTTCTCTCAGTAAAGTTGGTGTGTGTGTTGTGTGTGTGTTGTTTTATATTTCACTGGCTCTCTGCTGTTTCAAAGGCTCGAGATGATATTCTGAATGGATCCCACCCAGTCTCCTTCGAGAAAGCCTGTGAATTCGGGGGCATTCAGGCTCAGATCCAGTTTGGACCCTACTTGGAACACAAGCACAAACCTGGATTTCTTGAGTGAGTTTCTGTGTTTTGAGATGATGCTGTGTGTCAGGGGAACATGGTCTGTTGGGGCCTGCAGGGCTGTGGGGGAGGCAGAGTCAGCCAGCAACCTCGAAACTCATGGGCAGGGATAGTTTTCGCATGACGTGCGTGTTGCTGGCTGTGCCCAGCATTTATTGCCCGTCCCTAGTTGCCCCACCAGAAGGTGGGAGCAAGTTGTCTTCTTGAACCGCTGCAGTCCATGTGCTGTAGGTAGACCCACAATGCCCTTAGGGAGGGAATTCCAGGACTTTGACCCAGTGACAGTGAAGGAATGGTGATATATTTCCAAGTCAGGATGGACAGTGGCTTGGAGGGGAATTTGCAGGGAGGTGGTATTCCCAGGTATCCTTTTACATGAAAGTAGTCATGGGTTTGGAAGGTGCTGTCTGAGGATCGTGGGTGAATTTCTGCAGTGTACCTTGGAGGTGGTACACACTGCTGCTACTGAGCGTCAGTGGTGGAGGGAATGGATGCTTGTGGACATGGTGCCAATCAGGTGGGGGCTGCTTTTTCCTGGGTGGTTTCAAGCTTCTTAAATATTGCTGGAGCTGCCCCCATTCAAGATGTGACAGGGATGCATTTCTGACCTGGTCTAGGTGTGACTGGTGATGATGACTTTAACTCTCTCTTTCTCTGTGTGTGTGTGTCTCTCTCTCTCTCCCTCTCTCTCTCGTCTTGTTCTCAGTCTGAAGGAGTTCCTGCCGAAGGAGTACATTAAGCAGAGGAATGCAGAGAAGAGGATCTTCCAGGTATAGCAGCAGTTTCACTCTGAACTTCCCCAGCATGGTGTAGAGCACCTCTCTGACCAACCCTTTTTCATACAGCAGTAGAGAGTGAAAGAATATTAGATGTGAAGCCGGGTGGGGAAGGATGGTAGGGGTACCAATCTTTATTTGTAAACTGAAACTCTACAAGCACACACCTCTGAATCCAACCCCCACCCCCAGCAGTTTCAGTTGTGGGTTGTGGGAACCTTCTGTCTTGTAGGCTGATAATTAGCGCCATTGAGCCAGCTCCATGCTCCGACACTCCTGGTATGGCACAGAAGGTGCCTTGGGAAGGCAGCAGCCTGGGGAAAAGGGGCCAGGGTTCACTGGCCTCTGTTTGCTGTGGGCCCTTTTCTCAACAGCATTTTGTTTCCCATTCGCTTCCTCCAAAACCCTTTCAGACAGTCAGCTTCCAGGGATTAGGACCATCAGTAACAGCCTCTCAATGGTCAGAGTCAGGGTCCACCATAGAGTCGCGCAGCATGGAACCAGACCCTTTGGTCCAACTAGTCCATGCTGACCAGGTGCCCCAAACTAAATTAGTCCCATTTACCTGCATTTGGCTCATAACCCTCTAAACCTTTCCTGTTCATGTACCTGTCAAATGTCTTTTAAACCTGATCTGGTTCGTTGCCAAGCACCAAACCACTTTGGTGAGGAACACGGGGACGGGCCAGAGTGAGGGTAGGGCCGATCAGGTATAGTGGAGGGAACTTGTGTCTGGAGTCGGAGGAGGTAGTATTTGCTTCAGTATTCACTACTGAGAGGGACCTTGTCGTTTGTGGATGTGGTGCCAATCAGCCAGGAGCTGCTTTGTCCTGGATGGTGTCAAGCTTCTTAAATGTTGGAGCTGTCCCCATTCAGGGTGTGACAGGGAGGCAGGCTGATACACTCAAACAGATTGATGTTAAAAAGGAGGATGTGCTGGAAATTTTGAAAAACATAAGGATAAATAAGTCCCCTGTGCAGGTCAGGATGTACCCAAGATTACTACGTAAAGTGAGGGAAGAGATTGCTGCACTTTTGGTGATGATCTTTTCATCCTCACTGTACACTGGAGCAGTACTGGATAATTGGAAGGTGGCAAATGTTCAACTTGTTCAAGAATGGGAATAAAGATAACCCTGGGAATTACAGATCAGTCAGTCTTATATCGGTGGCAAGCAAATTATTGGAGAGGATTCTGAGAGACAGGATTTAAGATTACTTGGAAAAGCATAATTTGATTAGAGATAGTCAGCATGGCTTTGTCAGGGGCAGGTCTTGCCTCACAAGCTTTATTGCATTCTTTGAAGATGTGACAAAACACATTGATGAAGATAGAGCAATGGATGAGGTGCATATGGATTTTAGCAAGGCATTTGATAAGGTTCCCCATGATAGGCTCATTCAGAAAATCAGGAAGCATGGGATACAGGGAAATTTGGCTGTCTGGATACAGAATTGGCTGGCCCATGGAAGATGGTAATAGATGGAAAGTATTCAGCCTGGAGCTTGGTGACCAGTGGTGTTCCACAGGAGCCTGTTCTGGGACCTCTGGTCTTTGTGTTGTTTATAAATGACTTGGATGAGGAAGTGGAAGGGTGGGTTAGTAAGTTTGCCAAATGCCAAGAAGGTTGATGGAGTTGTGGATAGTGTGGAAGGCTGTTGTAGGTTACAGCAGGACATTGACAAGATGCAGAGCTGGGCTGGTAAGTGGCAGATGGAGTTCAACCTGAAAAATTGTGAAGTAATTCATTTTGGAAGGTTGAATTTGATTGCAGATTACAGGGTCCAACGCAGGATTTTTGACAGTGTGGGAAGAAGAGGGATCTTGGGGTCTACGTCCATAGATCCCTCAAAATTGCCACCCAAGTTGATAGGGTTGTTAAGAAGGCGTATTTTGTGTGAGCTTTCATTAGCAGGGGGATTGAGTTTAAGAGCCGGAAGGTTATCCTGTAGCTCTATAAAGTCCCAGTTTGACCACACTTGGAATATCGTGTGCAGTTCTGGTCGCCTCATTATAGGAAGGATGTGGAAGCTTTAGAGAGGGGTGCAGAGGAGATTTACTAGGATGCTGTCTGGAATGGAGGGCATATCTTTGGAAGAAAGATTGAGGAAGCTAGGACTTTTCTCATTGGAGTGAAGAAGGATGAGATGTGACTTGATAGAGTTGTACAAGATGATGAGAGGCATAAATAGAGTGGGTAGCGAGAGACATTTTTCCCAGGGTGGAAATGACTATCATGAGGGGATATAATTATAAGGTGATTGGAGGAAGTTTTAGGAGAGATGTCAGAGGTAGGTTCTCTACACAGAGAGTGGTAGGTGTGTGGAATGCACTGCCAGTGGTGGGAGTAGAGTCCCATTTAAGTGACTCTTAGGCACATGGATGATAGTCAAATGTTGGGTATGAAGGTTAGTTTGATCTTAGAGTAGGATAGAAGTAACGCATAACATTGTGGGCCGAAGGGCTTGTACTGTTCTACTGTACCTGCATCCACCCCTTCCTCTGGCAGTCTGTTCCGTATACACTCAGATCTTCTTTGCTTGCTTGCATGACGTTCTTGTAACGGAGGTGTGTGGACTCCCAGCAGATCATGGCCCACTATCCCCGAACTCACCCAGCCTGCTCATCCCTGGACTGTAGGGAAGAGTTTTTAGCACGGCCAGTCCACCTGAGCTGTACATCTTTGGACTGTGAGAGGAAACCCACGCAGACACGGGGAGAATGTGCAATCTCCACACCGACAGTCACCCAAGTCCCTGGCGCTGTGAGGCAGTAGTGCTAACCACTTGAGCCACTGTGCCATTTAGTGAGATGAAAGAAGAAGAGTGGAGAGTGCGAAATGGTCAGGAAAAATTAGCAGGAAGGGAGTTATTACCCAAAGAAGTTAAACAAAAATCGCTTCAACAAATACTTACTTTTTGATCTGGTTCCTTACGCTAGGAACACAAGAACTGCGGGGAAATGACTGAGATTGAAGCAAAAGTTAAATATGTTAAGTTGGCTCGCTCGCTCCGAACCTATGGGGTGTCATTCTTTTTGGTGAAGGTAAGAAGTTTGCTTGCTTGCCCAGTTTTCATGTGCTTTCGGTGACCAGCTGCACTCAGTTTGTGAAAAGGTGTGAGTTGTTGGTGCGTGTGTCAAACATTCAGCAAGCATTCAGTGACCAAAACTCGAAGCTATTATTCCTGGACGTGGTGCTCCCTGAACTTGTCTGTTGGGTAAAGTGATTGAGTTGTTGGGAGCTGAAACACAAAAGTGGTATTATTGAACACAGCACAGAAATTTCTTTTTATTCATTCATGAGATGAAGGCATCGCAGGCTAGCTCAGCATTTATTGCTCATCCCTTATTGCCCAGAGGCAGTTAAAAGTCAACCACATTGCTGTGGGTCTGGAGTCACATGTAGGCCAGACCAGGTAAGGATAGCAGTTTCCCTCCCTAAAGGACATTGCTGAACCAAATGGGTTTTTTTCCGACAATCGACAATGGATTTGTGGTCATCATTAGTCTCTTAATTCCAGATTTTTAAAATTGAATTCAAATTCTGCCATGGCAGGATTTGAACCCGGGTCCCCAGAACATTACCAGGGTTTCTGGATTAACGCAAGCGAAAAGAAAAATTGCTGGAAAAGCTCAGCAGGTCTGGCAGCGTCTGTGGAGAGAAATCAGAGTTAACGTTTCGGGTTGAGTGACCCTTCCTCGGAATTGACCTGAATGAACTCTGATTCCTCTCCACAGGTGGCCAAACCTGCTGAGGTTGACCAACAATTTCTGTTTTTGTTTCTGACTTACGGCATCCACAGTTCTTTCAGTTTTTATTTTGTATTTTTCTCTGGATTGACAGTCCATCGATAATCCCACTAGGCCGTCGCTCCCCGATAAAGGAAAACTGAAGGAGATGATTCTGCCCATCGAATTTGCTGTGTCATTGTAAATTATCTGAACTGACCTTTGACTTTGGCTTCTCTTTCCCCTCCAGTCTCCATGTCTCTCAGTTCCCTGAGACATCAAAGACTTTGCTTATTGTAGTCTTTAATGTAGTGAACGAGTGAGCACCTAATCTCCAATGGGGTAGAGAGTTCCAAAGAACCTCACCCCTTTTGATCAAGTACGACTTGTTCAGCTATAACGCACATTTCATTAACACTAATTTACTGTAACACAATTGAATAAATGGGGACGCTGTTTCTAAAGCTCAAACTTTTAAAACGTGTGTTGGCTGTAATGCGATTACATCACCGACACTTGGAACGCTGTTCCTAAATTGCAATTTTTCTGTCATGTGGGCATGCACAAGAATGCGGCTCTTGCGTTATAGAAAAGCTATCTGTAACTTCTCCTCGGTTGTAAATGATTGGCCCTTTACCATGAGGCAGTGGCCTCTATGTTACAATGGAAACCATCTCTGAGTCAACCCGATTGAGCCCCCACAGAGTGGACTGTAAATCTTTGTCTCTCTCTCTCTCTCTCTCTCTCTCTGTCTCTCTCTCTCTCTCTGTCTCTCTCTCTCTCTCTCTCTGTCTCTCTCTCTGTCTCTCTCTGTCTCTGTCTCTGTCTCTCTCTCTCTCTGTCTCTCTCTCTCTCTGTCTCTCTCTCTCTCTCCAGAATAACCCAAAAATGAGATATGATTTCTGAAATAATTTAAATTTATTGGTTGTTACCGATCGCTAACCTTGTTGGTTGAAACCCTGAATGGAGGTCTGGATGAACAGTTGGGTGCAGCTGTTACCTGGGTCTACGTTTGGAGTTGGAGATCACAATTGGTTCTTCAGAAATAAGCATGTTTCAGCAATGCCAGTCACCAATTTCACTCACTGATGTCCTTCTGAGTAGTAGGGGATTCCTGTGACACACTGGTAGTGTCCCTACCTCTGAGCCAAAAGGCTTGTTCAAGTTCCAATTGCTCCAGAAGTGGAGAACAATATTTCTGAGCAGGTTGATGACAAAAGGTCTGTAATAAATGGCTGCGTTGTTAAATTAATATTTGAGGGCTCTTGTGGTGTAGTGGTTGTGTCCCTACCTCTGGACCAAGAGGCCTAAGCTAAAGTCCCACCTGCTCCAGAAATATGTCATCATATTTCTGAACAGGAAGTTTCGAAAATCTCTCTCTCGGGACAGTCTTACTTAATTGCATTGTTTTTAATCCTTTACTTGATTGATTAGGTTAAATTTCCTACAGTGTGGAAACAGGCCCTTTGGCCCAACCAGTCTACACCGACCCCCCCGAACAGTAACCCACCCAGACCCATTTCCCTCTAACCAAAGCACCTAATACTATGGGCAAATTAGCATAGCCAGTTCACCTGACCTGTACATCTTTGGACTGTGGGAGGAAACCCACACAGACACTGGAAGAATGTGCAAACTCCACACAGACAGGCGCCTGAGGCTGGAACCGAACCTGGGGCCCTGGTGCTGTGAGACAGCAGTGCGAACCACTGAGCCACTGTGCCACCCGCTTCTTGGCCCCTCATTAAGATGAGCCAAGTCTGTGCCAAGCAATAAATTTCCTTCACTCCGTACTGTCATTGACCCAAACCCTCATCTTAGCCAAACTGTCTGGTTCCAGTCTTAGGCCTCCTTTTCCCTCATCGTGGATTCAGTGATGATAATGCCATTGAAAAGATTCAAGGCAAGGAGACTGGCCTGACTTTCCTTAGAGCAGTGAAGACTATGAGATGACGTTATTGAGATGTTCAAAATTATGAAGGATTTTCAGAGCATAAAGAAGGATATTCTGTTTCTATGAATTGGTGTGTCAGTAACTATTTAAAGAGAGAGCTAGGAGTGAGATGAAGAGGAATTTCTTCATTCACAGAATTGTTACGATTTGGAATACGCTGCCTGGGAGATTGGGGGGTGGCTGATTCCATGCAAGGTTTCCAGAAGAGAGCTGGATACGTATTTAAACATGGTGAAGGTTAGAGGGCTGGAGAGTGGGGCTAGCTGGCTCGCTCCTTCAGGAGCCAGTACAGACATGATGGGTGGATTGGCCACCTTTCGCACTGTAAAATTTGATGGTTCCATGATCATTTCTGTGCCCAGGGTCTTGATTTCAGAGAAGGGCCCATTGCTGCTGTCTGCAAGGTCTGATGGGAGGAAGTGATGGGGTGGACTTTGCTCCTGAAGAGTCAGGTGGGGTGGTCAGCCATCTTTACTGCAAATGGGTGGGGCAGTTCACTGAACGGGCAATCCCACCCATTTTGTATTTGGAAAATCTAAAAGATTGGCCCCAGCGTCATGTTGGGTGAATCTTTACATATGAATGGCATTTCCTTTCTTTTTAGGAAAAAATGAAGGGGAAGAACAAGTTAGTACCTCGACTCCTGGGCATTACCAAGGATTCCGTGATGCGTGTCGATGAAAAGACCAAAGAAGTGATGCAGGAGTGGCCACTCACAACTGTCAAACGCTGGGCTGCTTCTCCAAAGAGTTTCACTCTGGTAGGATACTGCGGAAGAGGTTGTTCTCACTGCCCAGAGTTGCTGAGCTTTTTGTTAGTGACTGAGCCGGCTTACTCACAGAGAGGTCATCAAAGCTGAGAATCCCCTTATGCTTTTGTTTTCCCAGATAATGGGGGCACTGTATGAAGCAGAACCTGAACCCAGAAACCTGGGAGATCCCAGAGGGTTTGATCAGTTCCAGCAGACCTCCAAAGACCTATTCCTTGGGTTCTCAGCTCCTTTAAGCGCGACATCCACCATGACATCTCTGGGATCTTCTTAGGCTGATGAAGAAGGCGCTATCTGTGAGGGCCCCAATATAGGAATGGGGTAACGGGATGACTCCCCATCAATTATAGAATCCCCACAGTGTGGGAGCAGTCCATTCAGCCCATTGGGTCCACACCAGCCCTCCGAGAAACATGTCACCCAGACCCAATCTCCTACCCTATCCCTGTAATCCTGCATTTCCCATGGTTGACCCACCTAGCCTGCACATCCCTGGACAACGTGGGACAGTTTCACACGGCCAATCCACCTAACCTGCACATCTTTGGACTGTGGGAGGACATCCACACAGACACGGGGAGAACTTGCAAAATCCACACAGACAGTTGCCCGAGGCTGGGTTCAAACCCATGTCCCTGGCGCTGTGAGGCAGCAGTACTAACCACTGAGCCACCATGCTACCCTTCGGAATAGCCAGTACCTGCCTACCTTTAGCTTGCTGGTGTCCAAGGAGAGACGGTTGCCGTGGTGATTGAAAACGATGGGAGGTTTGTGCTATATTGGAGGCCACAGCTGTACAGAGCAGGTACAGTGAAGCCAACACTGGAACAGAATCAGTCTTTGGACCCAGGAATGCAGTGAGCACATTCACTTGAAGTGCTTGTCTTCATGGGTTGTTTGTGCCAACTTGTGCACTCTGCAGCTGGCAGAGTGAAGGCCTTAAGCCCTGAGCCACACTGAACCAGATCTGGTCTAACACTTGGTGTCAAGGGCAGGCATCAGTTCATAGAATCCCTACAGTCTGGAAACAGGCCATTTTGGAGCAACAACTGACCCTCCGTAGAGTATCCCACCCAGACCCATTCCCTACCCTATTATTCTACATTTTCCCCTGACTAATGCACCTAACCTACACATCCCTAAACACTACAGGCAATTTAGCATGGCCAACACTCTAAACTGCACATCTTTGGATTGTGGGAGGAAACCGGAGCACCCAGAGGAAACCCATGCAGACATGGGGAGAATTTGCAAACTCCACACACAGGCAGTTGCCCAAGGTTGACGATGTGGTTGTCACAGATTGACTCCCTAGTCACTGTATATCCCGCCATTTGATGGTGGAGGGTGGGGCGAAGTAGGTTACCTTTCCATCCTTTTACAGCCCTACACTTTTGGACAATGTCAAGAATTGGGAAGTGGCTGACGTTTGGAATGTGTATGCTCTTGAGACTATGCTCCATTTTCACGAGGCTGTTGGTCCAAGTATTCATGAAATTCGGTCTTGCTCTGTAGGATTTTGGAGAGTACCAGGAAAGCTACTATTCAGTTCAGACGACAGAGGGTGAACAGATCTCTCAGCTAATTGCAGGTTATATCGACATCATCCTCAAGAAGGTCAGTACACTTGTCTAGAACAAACTGAAGATTGAAAGGTGTGCGACTAATCAAAGTTCATCATTCTAATAACCCGACTGAGGAGAAAGTGAGGACTAGGGATCAGAGTTGAGAGTGTGGTGCTGGAAAAGCACAGCAGGTCAGGCAGCATCTGAGGAACAGGAGAATCGACATTTCGGGCATAAGCCCTTCATTGGGAATGAGGAATTCCCGATGAAGGGCTTATGCCCGAAAAGTCGACTCTCCTGCTCTTTGGATGCTGCCTGACCGGCTGTGCTTCTCCAGCACCGCCCGTTCTCCCATCCTTCTCACGTTTCTCAGGCTCTCTGGTCTTGTCAAATATCAGCCGAAATCCTATCTCTCTTTTTCTACTATCCAATTGATTCCTGTCAAGTCTACACCCTGCGGCCAGATGTTTTAGGCTCTCTGATCAGTTCCCGCTCTGCCTCAGCTCTGAAACGGCTCAAATCCCCCCGAGTCACATCATTGCTGCCTTTGCCTTTGCTCAACTTCTCGAGGGGTTCGTCCATCCATCATGCACCTCTGAACCACCTCAGTGACATTGTCCTCATTCTCCCAGTCTTGCCTGTCCCTCCCCAGCTGCCCCCTACAGAAAAAATGTCTTCCCCGGTTTTCTGATAATAAATCTGGGCTGTCTGGTTGCTCAGTTCCACAACCCAGCAATTCCTTTGCAACAGTTAGATTTACAACTTTGAAATGCTTTCTGGTTGCGTCGCCATAGTCTTACCAAACCATAGGGGCTGCTCTCTCATTTTGAGAGAGAAGTGACTGGTGGTGATTTAACCTGAGGGCCAGCAGACCTCAGGTGAGGGAAGAGGTTGAGAAGGAGAGCCCTTCATGGTCACCTCAAACCGGTGATGGGAATCGAACCCACGCTGTTGGCATCATACTGCTCTGTAAACCAACAATCCAGCCAACTGAGCTAAACCGATTCCCCTTGGGATGCTTTAAATCATAAAGAAAAACTTACTATGACCGAATGGTTTAAATGGTAACTTTCCTGGGCCAGCGCAGTTGGTTGGTATTGCATTGATTACTATCAGCTTCCAAATGGTCATTGGTAATTAGCAGCTGAATTGTCCGTCCTTAGTTGAATGGGCAAATAATATGCAAAATTAAGCAAGTTAGAGTTATATAGAACAGAAATGGACCCTTCGGTCCAACCAGTCATGCTGACCATAGCTAAACTAGTCCCACCTGCCTGTGCTTGGCCCATATCCCTCCAAACTTTTCTTATTCATGTACTTATCCAAATGTCTTTTAGTTTTTCTAACTAAACTAACATTTTTAACATTCACCACTATTTCTGGACATTCACTCCCCACACAAACCACTCTGTAAAAAAAAATTGCCTCTCATTTCTTTTCTTTGAATGTTTCTCCTCTCACCTTGGAAGTATGCCCCCTGATCTTGATATGCCCCACCCAGGGGAAAAGACACCCGCCATTTGTCTTATTGACACCCTTCATGATTTTACAAACCTGGATGAGGTCACCCCTCACCTTCCTACACTCCAGTGAAAAAAAACCCAGCCTATCCAACCTTTTCTTATAACTCAAACCCCTCAAAGTTCTCAAAGTAAAGGAAGAGATGCTGTTTGTTAAAAAAACGATGAGGCTGTTGGATGTGGGTTTGCTCGCTGAGCTGGAAGGTTCATGTCCAGATGTTTCGTTATCCTACTAGGTAACATCTTCAGTGGGCCTCAGGCGAAGCACTGTATATGATTCCTGCTTTCTTTTTATATGTTTGGGTTTCTTTGGGTCGGTGTTGTCATTTCCTGTGGTGATTTCATTTCCTGTGGTGATGTCATTTCATATTCTTTTTCTCAGGGGGTGGTAGATGGGGTCTAAATCAATGTGCTTGTTGATAGAGTTCCAGTTGGAATGCCATGCTTCTGGAAATTCTCGTGCATGTCTCTTTTTGGCTTGTCCTAAGATGGATATGTTGTCCCAGTTGAAGTGGTGTCCTTCCTTATCTGTATGTAAGCTGAAGCTGTGTAAAGACCAGTCAGGATTTGGTTGTATCATTAAATAGGAGAACGTGAGGATTGCAGATGCTGAAGATCAGAGTCGAAGAGTGTGGTGCTGGAAAAGCACAGCCGGTCAGGCAACATCCGAGGAGCAGGAGAATCAACTTTTCGAGCATAAGCTCTTCAGTCCTGATGAAGGGCTTATGCCCAAAATATCGATCCTCCTGTTCCTCGAATGCTGCCTGACTAGCTGCGTTTTTCCAGCACCACACTCCTCGATACTGTATTATTAAATGACTGTTTGAGACTGGGGGGGGTGATAGCTTAATGAAGGGGATAGAAAGATAGGGAAATGGGGGCTGATGGGTTTGGGACTGTGGCTCATGTTTGAGACCAACACCATCATCGATCGGTTGGGTTAGAAGAGCCTGTTTCTTGGGTTGTCTTTTTTATGTGAGATTCCTGGAGAAGTCTCTGGATTCTTTGGACAATTATAGTCAGAGTGATAACAGCACAGCCTCGTCTGCATGAGTTTGTGATGTCTCTAACACTTCCTCCTTCCTGTAGAAGCAAAGTAAGGATCGATTCGGACTGGAAGGGGATGAAGAGTCAACAATGCTGGAAGAATCGGTCTCTCCAAAAAAGTAAAGAATCAGAGCTATTTAACCATAATTATTCTTGCACCTCTCCTCACCAGAAAATACATAAACCTTCCTACTGACTTCCAGACTGACTGAAATCTGAAATGTTTAGTTAGAGAACAAGCATGTTTGCCTTGTTCCAAGATCTTCATGCATCTTGGTTTTTCCAAACCGACTGCATCAATTTAAATTGTGAGCTCTGTTTGGGAGTTGCTCTGAGTCGGAAGATGGTGGGTTCAAGTCTCACTCTGGAATTTGAGCACATCATTGTCATGCTGACCCTCCCACTGAGGGAGCATGGCATCTTGTTGAGGGGAATGCTCCTCAGAGTCTCCCCACCTTCCTTTCCTGGTGGATGTGAGAGATCTCCTGGCACTGGTTTCAAGATGGGCGATCGTTCCTAGTGTCGCAGTCCGTGGTTATCTCCCTATCCAACATCACCAATAATGAATAATCTGCTCATTGTCACACTGCTGTTTCATAGAAGCATAGAATCCCTACAGTGCGGAAACAGGTCATGTGGCCCAACAAGTCCACACTGAGCCTCGGAAGAGTAACCTACCCAGACTCAATCCTCTACCCTCAATTTACCCAACACTATGGGCAATTTAGCGTGGCCAATTCACCTAATCTGCGCATTTTTGTGTATGTGGGAGGAAACCCATGCAGACACGGGGAGAATGTGCAAACTCCGCACAGGCAGTCACCAAAGGCTGGAATTTAACCCAGGACCCTGGTGCTGTCAGGTAACAGTGCTAACCACTGACCAACGATGTGCCCCAACACTGTGCTGTTTGTTGGGAGCTTCCCATTTGCAAATTGGCTGCTGCATTTCTTCAGTGGCGACTGCGTGTTGCCCCACGATGGCTGCGCAAACTCTGAATTTATTTTTTGACGGCGGTTGAACCCCGCCGCCGGTGAATAACTCTCCTGCCCTTATCTCTCCACAGATCCACCATCCTGCAGCAGCAGTTTAATAAGACGGGGAAGATTGAGCACGCGTCGGTGGCGCTGCCCGCTGTGATGAGGCCGGGCGCGGGCGGGCCGGAGAGCTTCAACACTGGCACCATGCCAGCTCCTCAGCAACAGATCCTCAGCGGGCAAATGCACCGGGGCCACATGCCCCCACTGGTAGGCATCTGGAATTACGATTTCTGGACAGAGGTCCACTTGTTCATTCCACAACCAGTGAGAACTCACCTCACAGTTTGTCATGTTTTTCAACAATGCATTAACACCAAAGTTCATTTATTGCTCCCATTCCTTTGGAAGCCCTTTGATTTGCAATTTGGATTCAGTTTCTTGATTTTTTTTATTTTTAATAAATTAAAAGTTGTGCGTGTTTATCTTAAAGTAATTTCACCGTAGATTCAGACACCGATTTATGTTGATTAATATGCATCTTTTATCTTTGAAAGAAATGTACGACTTGATCCTAACTGGCTTTGCTAATTTGCTCTGCCTAACAGACATCAGCACAGCAAGCATTAATGGGAACCATTAACTCCAGTATGCAGGCGGTTCAGCAAGCTGAGTCTGACCTGACTGAGATAGATAATTTACCCCCACTGGGGCAGGACATGGTGAGTCTGTTTGCTCCCGCTTCACTCCTTGTTTCAAATCATAATCGGCGTGTCTCAAATAGGAAAGCCCTGGGCCTGATTTTATTCGTTGGTTGACATTCTCTTGAATT
Source organism: Chiloscyllium punctatum (assembly GCF_047496795.1). Taxonomy (NCBI): domain Eukaryota; kingdom Metazoa; phylum Chordata; class Chondrichthyes; order Orectolobiformes; family Hemiscylliidae; genus Chiloscyllium; species Chiloscyllium punctatum. The sequence continues at coordinate 21,393,499 of NC_092771.1, read as the reverse complement.
ATTCAGCACACTTTCGTCTATCAGCAGGGACTCTCCTCAGTCGTGCATTTGAAGGTTTTGAAATGGCGGCGTTGTGATATCGCCAGAGCCCCGGGTGAATGTTCTTGGCGATGTGGGTTCAAATCCTGTCACAGGCAGATCGTTAAAAGCCAGAATTTAGAAAACAAATAGACTCCAATGCCGACTGTGTGACCACAGTCAATTGCTGTTAAACACCCACCTGGTTCTTTTTCGGGGAAGGAAATCTGCTGTCCTTACCTTGGTCTGGTCTACATGTGACTCCAGACCTACAACCATGTGATTGATTCTTAACGAAAGCTTCTGACCTGAATCATCGACTCCCCTGCTCTTCTGATGCTGCTGTGCTTTCTCCAGCTCCAGTCTGACTCTCCAGCATCTGCAGTTCTCACTATCTCCTAGTTGATTCGTAACTGCCTTCTGAAATGACCCGACAAACAACTGGGTTCACGGGGTTACGAAGCAAACAAAACCTTGACCTTGCCGTTCGTGTTCACGTCCTGTACATGGGTAAAATGCATTTGATGGGAGGGGTCCGGGTGTTTGGGCTAACCCTCCCTGTTCCTCCTCCAGTGTTACCTGTGAATATCGAAACCCCCAGTCCCTCCAGACTGGCTATCGAAGGCTGCAACTGTTTGCAGGATGGGTTGCTGTATCATAACTGACTGAACAATATCAGGCCTATTGGCCCATCTAATTTGTGCTGGTGTTGATCCGCATTTGTAGGAAGGTGGTGTTCTTTCCCTGGTCATTGAAGAGCAACTGGCATTATTGAATGTAACCATATTCTTTTTGTCCATTCACAGGCTGGCTGGTTTCCACAACTCATTTATCTGGAGTTATGCAGACTCCAGTGCCATGTGAATTTGGTCAGTCAATATCCTGAGAGTAACAAGACCGTTTTCTTTACCCGACACTGTGTATTCCTCTATTCTGTTCTTTCCTCAATGTGTCCACACTGTTTTCCTCAGTCTCTGAGTGTTTCCAGATTATCAGCATAATTTTTCTCCTTGGATTTATAACAAACAGTCTTATGTGCAGGATGCCAAAATTTGATAGTTTAAACATGAGTCACTCACAGTTATGGTGTTCATAACCTGTGCTCATCAACATTTGCCTGTTTGCAAATCGCTCAGTGGTCATTCAGGATGTGAAGCTCAGGAGAGAAATGAGAAAGTGACTTGTTTAATGGTTGTTGGAAAAAGAGATATCGCACCCTGACAGCTTCTGCTCATCCATCTGATTTAGTATCCCACTCATGACTGCCAGACTACTCAGACCTCTTGGCATCATAGTAGCCCACAAACCCACCAACCCACTAAAAAAGCAGCTAATGAACTTGAAAGACCCTATGCAGACAACAAGCAAAACTAATGTCAAATACAAAATACCTTGCAAGAACTGTAACAAACACTACATTGGACAAACAGGCAGAAAACTAGCCAGAAGGATACATGAACATCAACTAGCCACAAAAATGACATGACCCACTCTCTTTAGTATCCTGACATACAGTTGAGGAAGGACACCACTTTGACTGGGACAACTCATCCATCCTAGGACAAGCCAAACCGAGATATGCGCGAGAATTCCTAGAAGCATAGCATTCCAACCGGAACTCTATCAACAAACACATTGACTTGGATCCCGTTTACCACCCACCAAGAAAATGAACAGGAAATGACATCACCAACTCAAGGAAACCTAAACACATCAATAGAAAGCAGGCTATACCATCAATACTTCATCCGGAGGCTCACTGACGTTACCCAGTTTGGAGACGAAACGTCAGAAAATGAATCTTCCAGCTCAGCGAGTAAACTTCCATCCACATCCATCCTACTCATCCTGTTCCCAGTAGTCCACTGGGAAAGTAATGTCATTTGCTCTAAATGTGGAAATGGATTGGATGGGCTCTAGAGTTGTGATTTTGTTTTATACAGAGTTATACAATACGGAAACCAACCCTTCGGTCCAACTCATCCATGCCGACCAGATATCCTGAATTAAATTAGATTAGATTCCCTACAGCGTGGAATCTGGTCCCGTTTGCGAACATTTGGTCCATATCCCTATAAACCTTTCCAATTCATGTCCCTGTTAAATGTTGTATTTGTACCAGCCTCCACCACTTCCTCTGGCAGCTCATTCCATACATGTACCACCCTCTGTGTGAAAAAGTTGCCCCTTAGGACTCTTTCAAATCTTTCCTCTCTCAAAGCTATTCCACATAATAGATCTCAGTGAGAGGTCTGAGAGCAGACAGCACAATATACATTGGCGTTAAAGGTGACTAAGACTTGGATCAGATGTGACTCAGAATGGGTTTTTATTTATTCTTTCACAGAATGTAGACATTGCTGATAACATTTATTACCCATCCTTAATTACCCAAAGAGCAGTTAAGAGTCAACCGCATTGCTGTGGGTCTGGAGTCACATGTAGGCCCGACCAGGTAAAGATGGCAGTTTCCTTCCCTAAAGGAGATTAATGAACAAGGTGGATTTTTATGACCATTGCCAACAGTTTCATGGTCAACATTAGATTTTTAACTCCAGACATCTATTGAATTCAAATTCCACCATCTGCCGTGGCGGGATTCGAACCAGGTTTCAGAGCGGGTTTAATGGCAACACATGTCCTGAGGGTGTTCTCCGCTGGAGATAGCGGTTGCTCTGGGATGGGAGCCATTTGCATCCTGACAACATTGCTGCTGATTTCCGTCTCCCCTCAGGCATCCAAGGTGTGGGTCCAGAACAAGGTGGATGAATCGAAGCACGAAATCCACTCGCAGGTCGATGCAATCACAGCGGGGACAGCCTCGGTGGTCAACCTCACCGCCGGTAAGTCCCGGTTATTCCAAGCACCATCACTTCAAACTGGGTGAAAGCCTTTCCCGATTCAGTGGTACCCACGCCAACCCACTCGCTACCTTCTGTTGTCTTTGACCAAGTGATGGAGAATGGAGCTTAGAACATGGATCCCATTGGGCCCTGTGGACTTAGCCACCTTAATGCTCTTCAAGAGACCCAGCACCCATTCTTTCTTAATCTCACAATGCCCTAAGAGTTTAGCATGCTCCACACCAATCTCATTCACCTTCTCCTGTGTCAATACTGACGCAAACTACTCATTTAGGATCTCACCCACATTCTCTGTCTCCAAGCACAAGTTCCCTCCTTTATCCTTGAGTAGTCCCACCTTCTCCCTAGTTATCCCCTTAATTTTTATGTATGCATATAATCCCTTGGGATTCTGTTGCTAATGAAATGCTTCCCATTTCATGGCTCCTTCTTGTTCTCCTAAATCCCTACCTGAGTTATTTCCTGCTTTCTTCATACTCACAGCCTCTCTCGTTATCCAAGGGGCCAGTTGGTGCAGTTGGGGTATGATCTATAATTCTAAGGAGAAATGTGACATTAACCTTTGAAAGTGGAATGTGTTTTATCCTTAGACAGGCAGGAGGCTAGTGTGATGGAGGTGAATGTGGCACTGGGGAGGGTGCGTGCCAGGGGGCGAGTGTGACAAGTGGCAGGTGTGACAGGGTGAGTGTGATGGGGCAGGTATGCCATGGGGAGGAGTGTGATGAGGGGGCACGTTTGACAGGGTGAGTGTGATGAGGGGGTGAGTATGATGTGGGGTCGAGTGTGACGGAGGGATGGGTGTGTGTGATGAGGGGTGCAAGTGTGATGGAGGGTGAGTGTGATGAGAGGGGGTGAGTGTGTTGCAGGATTTAAACCCCCCCCCCTTACAGTGCCTGTCAGCACAGAGAGGAGAAAAGGAGCACGTGCTTCGACTGCCCTGGGACTCAGTAACGAGAGAGTGTGCAGCCTGGGGGTGGGTGTGTGTGAGAGAGAGTGTGTATGGGGATAATGAGATGGCAGGAGGAGCAGGGCTGAGTGTGATGTGACGCGGAAAGCCGGGACAGGTTGTAAATGGTGATGCTTCCCTCCAGGAGATCCCGCAGACACCGATTACACAGCGGTGGGCTGTGCCATCACAACCATCTCCTCCAACCTGACGGAGATGTCCAAGGGGGTGAAGATGCTGGCTGCTCTCATGGACGATGACGTTGGCAGTGGGCAGGACCTCCTGCGGGCCGCGAGGACGTTGGCTGGCGCCGTGTCTGACCTGCTGAAGGCAGTTGAACCTTCGTCAGGGGAGGTGAGCTGGCAGGAGGGGGGAGGGTGATGAGTCACGAGCTGGGTGGGGCTGGGGTGGAGTGGGCATCGTGAAAACATTTCTCGTGGAAGTCTGAAATGCAAAGAAATTGAGAAAATTGGATGGGCAGTCACACAATTTCTGGCTTTGGGAAACATATTTACAGCTGTTAGTTCTGCCGGCTGGCGTTGGAGAATAACATCAAACCAAATATAGAGGCCATTCAATCCATCATGCCTGTACTGGCTCTTTTGAAAGAGCAATCCCACTGGCTCTGCTTTGTCCCAATAGGCTGGTTTTATTTCACCTTTTCCAATGTTTACCTGATTCCCATTTTGAAGGTCCAACTGAATCCCAATTTCCATTCTGCCTTTGCCTGATCTGTGCAATAATGCACAGTGTGTTATATGGTCTTGAGCTCCTGTTCCGAAATGGATGTTACCTCACCTGCTGAGTCACTGAGCTAGAGTAAGAGCGGTGCAAACCTTTGCTGGGTTCTTTAGGCCAAAGGTTTTGAAACTTATTGCTGTGTCCCTGTCATTGGGGACTGGTAGCCTTTCTTAATCTGAAGTTAAAAACCACACAACACCAGGTTATAGTCGAACACGTTTATTTGGAAGCACTAGCTTTTGGAGCGCAGCTCCTTCATCAGGTGGCTATGAGCTAGTGCTTCCAAATAAATCCGTTTGACTATAACCTGGGGCTGTGTGATTTTTAACTTTGTACACCCCAGTCCAACATTGGCTCCTCCACGTCATGTTTCTCGATCTGGGCATTATTAGGAGGTAGTTTCAGTACCCAATGTGCAGGTATGTTTTGTCTGAAGTCAGTGCATCTGCGTGTGTGCTTTCCTGTTCGCAGCCTCGGCAGACTGTACTGACAGCGGCTGGAAGCATCGGCCAGGCCAGTGGAGACCTCCTGAGGCACATTGGAGAGAGCGAGACAGACGAGCGATTCCAGGTAGGAAGAAAGGTCTCTCTGGTGGGGTTCATTGGTTGTTGCCATTGCAGTTTGACACTTACCCTTGTTTGTCGGTCTGGCTTGTGTTGGTTTTCCATGGACTTTTCACGGGATTGATCCTTCATTTATTGTCCCTGGAGATAAATTTGTCCCATGCTTGATCTAGAATGTTCTACTCATTCAGATGCACTTGTTCAGCAGCTGCATGAATTTGGTGTTGGATGAGAATGTTAATAAATTTCTCCCAATGAGTGGGTAATGAGGCAGACAAAAGCTCAAGTGTGTGTGTGTGTGTGCACGCGCGCTTCTGTTTCCATGGCAACGCTTCCCTGGAGCAAATTGCCGACCTTAGGGCTCGAGGGGCACCACTCTGCTTCACAACATGGCCGACAGGAGTGTCTCCTGCTCTTACTGCCTGACATCAATGTCTCTGGTCAGGGGTTTGGTGGGGATTTGCAGGTTAATAATTGCCTGGTGTGGTCGTGTTACAAACTTTATCCTCAACCTTAACCTCTTAAAGTGGGAATTGAACCTACAGCATTCAGACTCTACCCATTGTGTCACAAGTTGATTCCAGGGAATGTTCATATGATATATTACTGCTGCCAGTGATCAGTAACATTAAAGTTTCGTGTTATTAGCTAATAATCAATGAATTCTATATCTGTGCCATTACTAAGACCCCTCTGTCCAGATCAATGACATGTCTGCCACTTTTTCAGCTCAATTGCTGCTGACCCCCTCCATATTTGAAAATCTGGCCCAGTTCCAGTTGCTTCCCTCTGTCTCCACCCACCTTGCTGACCTTCCCCCACTCTCCTCCTCCTACCCCCACTCGCACTCCTCATCCCCACCTCACTCACTCTCCTTCCCCCACCCCCTCCTCTCACACTCCTTCCATTCACCCCTCCACTCGCTCTCCATCCCTCCTCACCCTCCACTCGCTCTCCATCCCCCCCACTCGCTCTCATTCCCCCCCGTTCCCCCCACCCGCTCTCATTTCCCCCCCATCCCCCCACACACTCTCATTCCCCCCATCCCCCCACCCGCTCTCCTTCCCCCCCCCCCCATCCCCCCCATTCCCCCACCCGCTCTCCTCCTCCCCCCACCCGCTCTCCTTCCCCCCCATCCCCCCACCTGCTCTCCTCCCCCCCCCCATTCCCCCACCTGCTCTCCTCCCCCCATCCCCCCCACCCGCTCTCCTTCCCCCCCCATCCCCCCACCCGCTCTCCTTCCCCCCCCATCCCCCCACCCGCTCTCCTTCCCCCCCCATCCCCCCCACCCGCTCTCCTTCCCCCCCCCCCACTCGTTCTCCATCCCCTCATACCCATCACTCAGTCTCCATTCCCCCCCCCCCCCACTCGCTCTCCATCCCCCCACTCCGTCTCCATCAACCGCCTCCCCCACTCGCTCTCCATCCCCCCACACCCCCAATCGCTCTCCGTCCCCCAACCCTCCCCACTTGCTCTCCTTCCCCCACCCCCCCACTCGCTCTCCATCACCCCACCTTCCCCACGCACTCTCCATCCCCTCAAGCCCCACTCGCTCTCCTTACCCCCCACCCCTCCACATGCTCTCCTACCCCCCCTCACCCCTCCACATGCTCTCCTACCCCCCCTCACCCCTCCACTCGCTCTCCTTCCCCCCCACCCCTCCACTCGCTCTCCTTCCCCCCCCACCCCTCCACCTGCTCTCATTCCCCCCCTCCCCCCCCATCCCCTCCACCCGCTCTCCTTCCCCCCCACCCATCCGCTCTCATTCCCCCCCCATTCCCCCACCCGCTCTCCTCCCCCCCATCCCCTCTCATTCCCCCCCGTCCCCCCCCCCGCTCTCCTTCCCCCCCCATCCCCCCACCCGCTCTCCTTCCCCCCCCCATCCCCCCACCCGCTCTCCTTCCCCCCCCCCCATCCCCCCACCCGCTCTCCTCCCCCCCCATCCCCTCTCATTCCCCCCGTCCCCCCACCCGCTCTCCTCCCCCCATCCCCCCATCCCCCCCACCCGCTCTCCTTCCCCCCCCATCCCTCCCACCCGCTCTCCTCCCCATCCCCCCACCCGCTCTCATTCCCCCCTCCATCCCCCCCCGCTCTCCTTCCCCCCCCCGCTCTCCTTCCCCCCCCCCCCGCTCTCCTTCCCCCCCCCCCGCTCTCCTTCCCCCCCCCCCGCTCTCCTTCCCCCCCCCCCCGCTCTCCTTCCCCCCCCCCCGCTCTCCTTCCCCCCCCCCCCCTCCTTCCCCCCCCCCCCGCTCTCCTTCCCCCCCCCCCCCGCTCTCCTTCCCCCCCCCCCCCGCTCTCCTTCCCCCCCCCCCCGCTCTCCTTCCCCCCCCCCCGCTCTCCTTCCCCCCCCCCCCCGCTCTCCTTCCCCCCCCCCCGCTCTCCTTCCTCCCCCCCGCTCTCCTTCCCCCCCCCCTCCTTCCCCCCCCCCCCTCCTTCCCCCCCCCCCCGCTCTCCTTCCCCCCCCCCCCCGCTCTCCTTCTCCCCCCCCCCCGCTCTCCTTCCCCCCCCCGCTCTCCTTCCCCCCCCGCTCTCCTTCCCCCCCCCGCTCTCCTTCCCCCCCCCCCACTCTCCTTCCCCCCCCCCCGCTCTCCTTCCCCCCCCCGCTCTCCTTCCCCCCCCCCGCTCTCCTTCCCCCCATCCGCTCTCATTCCCCCCCCATCCCCCCACCCGCTCTCATTCCCCCCATCCCCCCACTCGCTCTCATTCCCCCCACGTCCCCCCACCCGCTCTCATTCCCCCCCCGTCCCCCCACCCGCTCTCATTCCCCCCCGTCCCCCCACCTGCTCTCATTTCCCCCCCCATCCCCCCACCCGCTCTCATTTCCCCCCATCCCCCCACCCGCTCTCATTTCCCCCCCCCATCCCCCCACCCGCTCTCATTTCCCCCCCCCATCCCCCCACCCGCTCTCATTTCCCCCCCCCATCCCCCCACCCGCTCTCATTCCCCCCCATCCCCCCACCCGCTCTCCTCCCCCCCCCCATACCCCCACCCGCTCTCCTTCCCCTCAAACCCCCTCACATGCGCTCCTCCCCCATCTATTCTCCTCTCTTCCCCCCCCCCCCCCCCGCCACTCGCTCTCCTCCCACCCACCCCACCCTCACCCCCCAACTTGCACTCCTTCCCCCCTCCCCCACTCACTTGCTCTCCTTCAGTATCACAGCCTCCTGAAATCTCAGTGCGGGGTCCTTTCCAAATCTGGCCTCTGCACTCTCCTTGATTGTAACTAGTGCACTGTTGATGGCCATTCCTTTACATGCCGAAACTCTAACCTCTGAAATCTGGTTTTTAACTGGCTCTCAATTTTTTGCATTGAGAGAAATATACTGCATAATGCACACCTTGAGATTAATCAACCCACTGTTTCAGTCTGACCCTCTGCACAGGAGCACAGATGAACTCCCAGTCCATGCCCACCACCTGAACATACTTAAACATTCAATTAATATCTAATGCAAAGGACCCTCTTGTGGCACAGTGTTCGTGTCCCTAACCCTGAACCAGGAGGCCTGGGTTCAAGTCCCACCTGCTCCCAAGTTGTGTTATAACATCCCTGAGCAGATTGATTGGAAAAATAGTTTAAATGAGAAGAAAGAAAAAGGAAAATATTTAATGTGTGTCCAGATCCTGGGGGTCTGAGGTGCAGATGTCGTGTCCCTGCCTCTGGGCCAGACGGATGTGAAAGCTGTGAAGGTGTGTCACAATACATTCAATCCCAGATGGCTTAAGAGACAGAAGTAGGCCATTCGGCCCATTGTTCCTGCATTAGCTGTTTTGCCAATGCAACCTCCTGCCTTTCCCCCATAATCCTGCACACCATTTCTATCCACACAATTGGCCAATGCCCCAACTGAACCTGCCTACATGCCATTTCCATGTTGACTTTATGGAAAATACTCCTCAATTCATTTATATCTTTAAAATTTACTACATTGATCAGGTTTTGTCATCTGTCCTGACACCAGTATCGTGTGGATCAGGACCAAACTCGACAGCAGTTCTGAGATGCACCATCTAACATTTTCTGACTGTGAAGGTGCTTGACAAATATAAATTATTATTATTAATGCTCAGTATTGGTAACCAGTTATCAATTTCTGCTAGTTCTTAGTGTTGTTAAACGATAATCCAACAGTATGAATGTTCAGAGTTTATTCACCAGTTAATACAAATGATCAGTGTTGTTATTTCGTGATCTTTTAGTCTTACTGCTCAGCGGTATTAACCAGTAAAGGTTAATCTTAATACTTAGTGTCATTATCAAGTAACCGGTTAGTGTTAAAACCACGTGTTAACCAATAATCAGTTCGGGTTAGCCCCCAGTAATCAATTAGTGTTACCGTGCAGTATTGTTAACCAGTGACTTACTGCTCAGTGTTATTAACTAGTAACTGTTTATAGTTAATGCACATTGTTATTATCAAGTAATCAGTTACTGTTAAAGCTGAATGGTAACCAGTAATCAGTTAGTTTGATGTTCAGTGCGATTAATCAGTAATCGATCAGTGCATTGCTAATTAGTAATTGGTGAGTGTTAATGCTCCATGTTTGAAACAATTATCAATTGTGGTGATTAAGATACAATGCATGATCTCAAAAGCTCATGTGGCACAGTGGTAGTGTCCCTACCTGTGAGCCAGGAAGCCCAGTTTGAGTCCCACGTGCTCCAGTTACTGTGTAATAACATTTAATGATAATTAACCGATCCCTTATTTGACAATAGACCGTGTCCAGTAGCAGCCTCTCGTCTATGTCATACACACCGTTTTTATTTCACCTTTGTCTCCCCCTTGTGGCAGGATGTGCTGATGAGCTTGGCCAAGGCGGTGGCCAATGCAGCCGCCATGTTGGTCCTGAAGGCGAAGAACGTGGCCCAAGTGGCAGAGGACACTGTGCTCCAAAACCGGGTGATCGCTGCTGCCACGCAGTGTGCCCTCTCCACCTCCCAGCTGGTCGCCTGTGCCAAGGTGAGTGCAGGGGCACGAGGAAAGATGCCAGACTTCCTCGTCACTGAGTCCGAGTGCATCAGCGGGGATGCCTGTATTTTGCATTTTTGCAAGTGGGTTTGATTTACATCAAGGCTGTGAATTTGAATTTGAATTAATGCACTCACATGAATGCAGTGAAAAGTTTAAAAGTCACCACTTACGGCACCATCCTGGGTACAAAATCTCGGTACAAGACAGAAAAATAAAGAAAACAAAGTTTAAAAAGTTAAAGGTTACAGTCATAGAGTATGGAAACAGGCCCTTCGGCCCAAACTGGTCCATGCTGATCAGGGTGCCCATTCACCTTGTTCTAATTGCCCACATTGGCTCTATATCCCTCTAAACCCTTCCCATCCAAATACCTATCCAAATGTTTTTTTAAATGTTGCTATTGTACCTGCCTCAACCACTTTCTCTGGCAAGATTAGAGTGGTGCTGGAAAAGCACAGCAGGTCAGGCAGCATCCGTAGAGCAGGAAAATCAGCATTTCAGGCAAAAACCCTTCATCAGGAATGGTTTTTGCCAGAAACGTCGATTTTCCTGCTCCTCGGATGCTACCTGATTGCTGTGCTTTTCCAGCACCACTCTAATCTTGACTCTAATCTCCAGCATCCACAGTACCTACTTCTGCCCACTTTCTCTGGTAGCCCATTCCCATATACGCACCACTCTCTGCATGAAGAAATTGCCCCTCAGGTCCTTCTTAAATCTTTCCCCTCTCACCTTGAACCTATGCTCTCTAGTTTTCAGCTCCCTATCCCTGAGAGAAGAAGATTATATACATTCCATCCTATCTATGTCCCTCATGATTTCATACGCCTCAGTAATGTCACCTCCTCATTCTCCTATATTCCAAGGAATAAAGTCCTATCCTGTCCAACCTCTCCTGAAAACTCAGGCCTGCTAGTCCTGGGAGAGAGTGGGGACTGCAGGAGAATCAGGGTCAAAAACGGTGGTGCTGGAGAAGCACAGCAGGTCAGACAGCATCCGAGGGGCAGGAGAGTCGACGTTTCGGGCATAAGATTCCTGAAGAAGAGCTTATGCCCGAAACATCAATTCTCCTGCTCCTCTGATGCCGCCTGACCTGCTGTGCTTTTCCAGTGCTACACTTTTCGACTCTACCAGTCCTGGCAACATCCTAATCAATCTTCTTTGCACTCTGTCCAGTTTAACCATGTCTTTCCTAACTAAACGTCGTGCTTACTTACAAAGTAGGAAAACAAAGGAACACAGTTTCCAGTCCAACACCCAGTCTGTAAGTGCCTAGCCATGCTGGGCTCACTCTCCTCATGAGGGCTCACTATCCCGCGAACCGACCCCAGCCTGCCCCTTCCCGCTCTCGCCATTTGGTTGGTGCAGGGTGATACATCCTGACCTTTGACATTTGGCTGCTGAGGTCAGGCCAACCCAATTGAAATGCATGGAAACTTCATCCTTGGCTGGCTCGGGGACAAGCCGTATCCCAGGCAACCCAGAATATGGGCATAAATTGACTTTGTTAATCAGACAAGCCATGAGAAGTGAAAGGAAGGAACATTATTTACCTCCCACCCCCAACCATCGCCCTGTTGTAGGTCGACACATCCTTCCTGTGTTGGCTCACATTGTGATGACACCCACCTAATGCGTCTAACTTCAAAAGCACAGTGTCCATTCCTGAACTCTTGCACACCCCCTGTGTCAGGCAGAAGGTAAAGAAGCCTGATGACACCCACCACCAGGCTCAGGAACAGCTTCTTCCCAGCCGTTATTAGACTGATGAATGGACACTCTAGCCTCAATAAGCAATGTAACTTGCAGGCCCCTGTGTAAGTCTTTTTGATCTGTACATCCTTGCTTATGTGATCTGCCCGTACTGCTCGTAAACAAAGCTTTTCACTGCACTTGGGTATACATGACAATCAATCAATCAACATGCTCATTTACTAAGGGTGAAAATTTATAGAATAATGGAAAAATACAGGTAAATGGGAAAGTTCATTCCAAGAAGGAGCTGAATGGGGAAAGGGTGACAGAGATAAATGTTTGTCTATTGTGTGTCTGTCCATTATAGACACCGGAATTGATTCTGAGCATTAACTATGAGGAACAGTTGAGATGGGACCTTAATAGCAAAAATAAATGGGCTGAATGGGCTCTGCTGTGCTGGAAGATGCTATGGCGTCTGATAGCTTGGGTCGAAGCTTTGTCGAATTGTTACGCTGGACGTGACCTGACTCTTATCAAATTGGTTTAGAGGGATATGGGCCAAATGCTGGCGCATGGAACTGGATTAATTTGGAGGAGGCACGGTGGCTCAGTGGTGAGTAATGCCTCACAGCGTCAGGGATCCAGGGTTCGATTCCAGCCTCGGGTGACTGGGTGGAGTTTGCACATTCTCCCCGTGTCTGTGTGGGTTTCCTCTGGGTGCTCCGATTTCCTCCCACAATCCAAATTTGTGCAGGTCAGGTGGATTGGCCACGCTAAAGTGCCCATAGCGTTAGGAGCATTAGTTAGGGGTAAATATGGGGAATGGGTCTGAGTGGACATGTTGGGCTGAAGGGCCTGTTTCCATACTGTAGGGAATCTAATCTAATCTACTCATATCATGTTATCATGGGTGAATTAGAATCCCTGCGGTGTGGAAACAGGCCCTTCGGCCCAACAGGTCTATACTGACTCTCCGAAGAGTAATCCACCCAGATCCATTCCCCTACCCTCTTACTCTGCATTTACCCCTGATTAATGCACCTAACCCACACATCCCTGAACACTATAGGGCAATTCAGCATGGCCACTTCACCTAACCTGCACATCTTTGGACAGTGGGAGGAAACCCACGCAGACACAGGTAGAATCTGCAAACTCCACGCAAACAGTTGCCCGAGGCTGGAATCAAACCCGGGTCCCTGGCACTGTGAGACAGCAATGCTCACCACTGAGCCACCGTGCTGCCCCAGGGTCTGTTTGCATGCTGTACAACTCAATGACAGCTATTGGTATCAGTGTTTGGCAAATGACCAATCTTGTGTGTTCCGGTGCAGGTGGTCAGTCCGACTATCAGCTCGCCCGTGTGCCAGGAGCAGCTGGTGGAAGCCGGGAAGCTGGTGGACCGCTCGGTCGAGGGCTGTGTCAAAGCTTGCCAGGCAGCCACAGAGGACACAGAGCTCCTGAAGCAGGTCAGCGCCGCGGCCAGCGTGGTGAGCCAGGCCCTCAACGACCTCCTCCAGCACGTGCGCCAATACGCCAGCAGGGGGGAGCCCATTGGGCGCTACGACCAGGCGACCGACACCATCATGACTGTGACCGAGAGCATCTTCAGCTCCATGGGCGATGCCGGTGAGTCGTGAGTAGCCTCGAGGGGCACACGCTGCGTCTGGGAAAACCATTAGCAGAAGAATGTTAATCTGCAATGACCCCTTGCCAGTGGGTAGTAGGGTCTGGGTGAGTGTCTTTACAACATATCTGTTAGGAGCAGGAGTAGGCCTCAGGCCTGGTACGCCATTTTGATAAGGTGCCTCTTCTTCAGAATCCTGAAGAGTTACACTAAACTCTAAACTCTGTTTCTGTCTCCACAGTCACCTGCAATGTTTCTGTTAGCATGCTCTGTTTGTTTCAGATTTCCAGCATCCGCAGTATTCTACTTTTTTTAAAGAGAATAATTATGCCTCCAACTATTAATAGTAGACAAGCAGGAGGCTGGTAGAACACAGCAAGGCAGGCAGCATCAGGAGGTGGAGAAATCAACATTTCGGATGTAATCCTTCTTCAGGACTGAGGAAGGGTTACATCTGAAACGTTGACCTCTCCACCTCCTGATGCTGCCTGCCTTGCTGTGTTCTTCCAGCCTCCTGCTTGTCGACTTTGGATTCCAGCCTCTGCAGTTTTGTTTTGTCTCTGTCGTACTGCAGGCAATGGAAATCCAGAATTATGTACATACTAAAGAGATGGAGAGAGGAAGAGAGTTAACATTTCAGGTGAAAGACCGTTGACTTGAATGTTTCAAAGGAAGGATTTTGAAGCAATTTCAGGAGATATTTGAAAATGATCGTTTAACCTGTACATTAGCCTGAAGAGAGTAATGCTGGATCGGTGTTAGGTTTTTTGGTTTGCGGTAATTTAAATGAGGTCTCTTGCTATACGGAAAAATGTTGAATACTGAAAAAGTACAGGTTTAACGGGGACACCACTTTTCAACATTGGTCTGGGAAGCTTCAGGCAACTTCCCATCAGCGTGGTTCAAAAATTGGGAAAACATTCAACTGATCAGCCGCCTTTAGCATTTTGTTTTGAAAGGAGAGTGATCCCAAGTTAATGAGGGAAGGCCCTGTGTGCTCAGAGTACTGGGAAGGCTGTCAATAGGAGCTGGAGTAGGCCATTTGGCCCCTCAAGCCTGCTGTCCTGTTCAGTATGATCATCTGTCTCAACGCCATTTTCCCACTTGCTTCCTTTGTGGCCTCTACAAGCTCTTTCCTGGATATATTGAGTGACTTACCTTCAACAGCCTCCTGCGGTAGAGAATTCCATGGGTTTGAGGGAAGACATTTTTCCTCATCTCAGTCCTAAATGGGCCACCACAGATACTGAGAGAGTGTCTGCCGGTTCGAGACTCCCTGACAAGGCACCTTGTCTGTTCACCCTGTTAAGGATTTTATACATTTCAATCAGCTTCCCTCCTGTCCTTCTAAACTCTAGTGAATACAGGCCCAAGTCAAACCAATTTCTCCACGTAAAACAGTCACAATGTCCCCAGTTTCAGGCGAGTGAACATCTGCTGTACTCCCTCTATGGCAAGTATATCCTTTCCCAGGTAGGGGGAAAAATCCCAGAGAAAGCTTGTTCAGTTGGTAATTTCTAGTTGGTAGTGGGCGGCATGGTGGCACAGTGGTTAGCACTGCTGCCTCACAGCGCCAGAGACCCGGGTTCAATTCCCACCTCCGGTGACTGACTGTGTGGAGTTCTCCCCGTGTCTGCGTGGGTTTCCTCTGGGTGCTCCGGTTTCCTCCCACAGTCCAAAGATGTGCAGGTCAGGTGAATTGGCCATGCTAAATTGCCCGTAGTGTTAGGTAAGGGGTAAATATAGGGGTATGGGTGGGTTACGCTTCGGCGGGGCGGTGTGGACCTGTTGGGCCGAAGGGCCTGTTTCCACACTGTAATGTAATCTAATCTAATCTAAAAGACAGGATTTGGGGGCAGATGGAGTGGACTATGCCAAGCTCTTCCTGGGATCTTCTCTGCTGCTGAGTTACAGGAATATTTTGGATCCAGAATTCCAAAAGGGTCAAATTGAAGGGTAGTTTGGATCTTGGGAAGGATCCAGGAGCCAAGACAAGTGAATCTTGGATGGTGTAGAAATAATAGTGGAAGGGATTTGGTGGGCAGAGGGGGGGAGCGATGCAGTAGCTCGCGAGCTGGGGGAGGGAGGCCGGTCGGCTTAATGAGGGGAGTAGCGTGACTCTGGGTCGGTGACAGGGTACACGGTCGATGGGGCTGGGCAGAGTTGAGTAACCGCGAGTTGGCGTCTGTGGCCCACAGGGGAGATGGTTCGGCAAGCGCGAGTGCTGGCCCAGGCCACCTCTGATTTGGTGAACGCCATGAGGTCGGACGCAGAGGCAGAGAGCGATGTCGATAACTCCAAGAAGCTGCTAGCCGCCGCCAAGTTATTGGCTGATTCCACAGCGAGGATGGTGGAAGCTGCAAAGGTATTTAACTTCCTCTGAATCGGCGGAAATCTCAATCCAAACAGTCTCACTTTTTTTCATAATCATTAGCGGGATGAGGGTGCCGCTGGCTGGGTCAGCAATTATGGCCCATCTCCGAGTCAGAACGAAGGTCGCATGTGGGCCAGACCAGGTAAGGATGGCAGTTTCCTTCCCTAAAGGACATCAGTGAACCAGATCATAAAATCACTACAGTGTGGAAGCAGGCCATTTGGCCCATGGAGTCAATACTGACCTTCTGAAGAGCATCCCACCCAAACCCATGCCCCCTACCTTACTCCTGTAATGCTGCATTTCCTGTGGCTATGCACATCTCTGGATACGGGAACCCAGAGGAAACCCATGCAAACATGGGGAGAACGTGCAAACAGACAGTCGCCCGGGTCCCTGGCACTGTGAGGCAGCTGTGCTAACCACTGAGCCACGGATGGATTTTTCCAACGATCAACAGTGGCTTCACGGTCATCATTGGATTTTTAATTTTTATTCCACTGTCTGTCATGCCAGGATTCGAACCCAGGTCCCCAGAACATAACCTGGGTGTCTGGGTTAACAGTGCAGCGACAATACCATTAAGCTATCTCCTCCCACCGACAAACAAACTGATGTACTTTGCCTTAATTCCAGATATGGCTGTTCCAGCATATTCCCAGTAGGTATCCCAAATTCCACCCTCTTTAAACTCAATCTCATCCAAACCTTTGCTCTCCAAGCTCTCAACATGTCCAGATCCTTTAACACCTCGTGCTCACTAACCGACCCTGGCTCCTGGTTAGGACCGTAAAGCAGAGTAGTCCATCCAGCCCAGTGAGGGGGGTGCTCCCATTCAGTGAGATCATGGCCGATTTTATAATCCTGAAATCCACTTTTTTCCCCCATCATCCGTGATTCCCTTTACTGACTAAAAACCTGTCTATCTCAGCTTTGAGTTTACTGGATGAGCCGGCCTCCACAGCTCTCTGCAGTAAAGAATTCCACAGATTCACTCTGCTCTGAGAGAAGGAATCCCTTTTTATCTCTATCCTTGAATGTACAAACCCTTATTCTGAGATTATACCCTCTCGTCCTCGACTTTCCCACCAGGGGAAACAACCTTTCTGCATCCACGCTGTGGATTCCCCTTTAGTGTTTTAGTAAGAATGTTTCTTTAATGTCCCCTTACGTGTTTCAGTAAGATCTACTCTCATCCTTCAATACTCCAATGAGTACAGGCCCAACCTACTCAATCTGTCCTCATAAGACAGTCCTTTCATGTGGGTTACCAGCCGAGTGAACCACAGGATCCCTACAGTGTGAAAACAGGCCCGTCGGCCTAACAAGTCCACACCAACCCTCCAAAGAGTAACCCACCCAGACCTATTTCCCTACCTTATTCCCCTACATTTACCCATGACTAATGCACCTAACCTACACATCCCTGAACACTATGAACAACTTAGCGTAGCCATTTCACCCTAACCTGCACATCTTTGGATTTGGGAAGGAAACCGGAGCACCTGGAGGAAACCCACACAGACACTGGGAGGATGAGCAAACTCCACACAGACAGTTGCCCGAGGCTGGAATCGAACCTGGGACTCTGGTGCTATGAGGCAGCAGTGCAAACCACTGAACCATTTCTCACTGCATTTGCTCCAATGTTAATATATCTTTCCTTTTTGTGGTTATTTATCCTGTTAATCACAGCCTTGCAGACATAATCTGATTTTCAGCAGTCTCGCTCAGGGTTGAATGAATGTGGTTGAGTTTGGTTTGTCATGTTTCCCCTGAATCACAGAGTGTCTACAGTCTGCTGCCGAGCGAACTCATTGGATTTGATAGGTTCTGAACTGGCGTTCACTGGGACTGACACAGAGGGCGGAGTTGCGGTCTAGTCAGAGTTGTCCTTTCAACATTACAAATGAATCTCCATGAGGAAAAAGAAAATGCAATTTGATCCAAAAAGCCAGACCCCCTTAGTTTCCAACTCCTGCTATCTGCAGAACTGATAGATTGTGATATTGAACAGAGAACCCAGTCGATACTCCAGGGACAGCTTTGAAATATGAATTCAATTCATCTGATATTTAATGAGCTGGTGCTTGAAGTTGGCTCGGTGACACTGAAACTGACTGCACGGCTTGTCATTCAAGGCCGGGATATCCTACAGCCCTGCCCGTTGACTGGGTGATTCTACAGACCTGCCCGTTGACTGGGTGATCCTACAGCCCTGCCCGTTGGCTGGGTGATCCTACAGCCCTGCCCGTTGGCTGGGTGATCCTACAGCCCTGCCCGTTGGCTGGGTGATCCTACAGCCCTGCCCGTTGGCTGGGTGATCCTACAGCCCTGCCCGTTGGCTGGGTGATCCTACAGCCCTGCCCGTTGGCTGGGTGATCCTACAGCCCTGCCCGTTGGCTGGGTGATCCTACAGCCCTGCCCGTTGGCTGGGTGATCCTACAGCCCTGCCCGTTGGCTGGGTGATCCTACAGCCCTGCCCGTTGGCTGGGTGATCCTACAGCCCTGCCCGTTGGCTGGGTGATCCTACAGCCCTGCCCGTTGGCTGGGTGATCCTACAGCCCTGCCCGTTGGCTGGGTGATCCTACAGCCCTGCCCGTTGGCTGGGTGATCCTACAGCCCTGCCCGTTGGCTGGGTGATCCTACAGCCCTGCCCGTTGGCTGGGTGATCCTACAGCCCTGCCCGTTGGCTGGGGATTCTACAGACCTGCCCATTGGCTGGTGATTCTACAGACCTGCCCATTGGCTGGTGATTCTACAGCCCTGCCCGTTGGCTGGGTGATTCTACAGACCTGCCCGTTGGCTGGGTGATTCTACAGCCCTGCCCATAGATTTATAATCCTACAGCCCTGCCCATTGGCTGGTGATTCTACAGCCCTGCCCGTTGGCTGGGTGATTCTACAGCCCTGCCCATAGATTTATAATCCTACAGCCCTGCCCATTGGCTGGTGATTCTACAGCCCTGCCCGTTGGCTGGGTGATTCTACAGCCCTGCCCATAGATTTATAATCCTACAGCCCTGCCCATTGGCTGGTGATTCTACAGCCCTGCCCGTTGGCTGGTGATTCTACAGCCCTGCCCTTTGGCTGGGTGATTCTACAGCCCTGCCCGTTGGCTGGGTGATTCTACAGCCCTGCCCATAGATTTATAATCCTACAGTCCTGCCCATTGGCTGGTGATTCTACACACCTGCCCATAGATTTATAATCCTACAGTCCTGCCCATTGGCTGGTGATTCTACAGACCTGCCCGTTGGCTGGGTGATTCTACAGCCCTGCCCATAGATTTATAATCCTACAGCCCTGCCCATTGGCTGGTGATTCTACAGACTTGCCCATAGGTTTATAATCCTCCAGCCCTGCCCATTGACTGGGTGATCCTACAGCCCTGCCCGTTGGCTGGGTGATTCTACAGCCCTGCCCGTTGGCTGGGTGATTCTACAGCCCTGCCCATAGATTTATAATCCTACAGCCCTGCCCATTGGCTGGTGATCCTACAGCCCTGCCCGTTGGCTGGGTGATTCTACAGCCCTGCCCGTTGGCTGGGTGATTCTACAGCCCTGCCCGTTGGCTGGGTGATTCTACAGCCCTGCCCGTTGGCTGGGTGATTCTACAGCCCTGCCCATTGGCTGGTGATTCTACAGCCCTGCCCGTTGGCTGGTGATTCTACAGCCCTGCCCGTTGGCTGGGTGATTCTACAGCCCTGCCCGTTGGCTGGGTGATTCTACAGCCCTGCCCATAGATTTATAATCCTACAGACCTGCCCATTGGCTGGGTGATCCTACAGACCTGCCCATTGGCTGGGTGATCCTACAGACCTGCCCATTGGCTGGGTGATCCTACAGACCTGCCCATTGACTGGGTGATCCTACAGACCTGCCCATTGACTGGGTGATCCTACAGACCTGCCCATTGGCTGGGTGCTCCTACAGCCCTGCCCACTGGCTGGCACGTGATGCTTGCTGCACCTTGCCCCACTCCAGGAGAGAGGAGATTGGCACTGAGTATTGCCTTGTACAGATGTTCCGATCCAGAGGGAGGCCATTTGGCCCATCGTGCCAAACGAGCAGTTCACTTCCTGCCGTTCTCCCTGTAGCCCCCTTCATGTCCTTTTCCTTTTCAGAGCACCGCAGTCTAATTCCTTCTTTGAGCGCATCGATTGAACCTGCCTCCACCACACGCTCTCAGGCGATTCATTCCACACCTCAACCGCTCCCTACGTTAGAAAAATGATTTCTCCCGCTCATTGCTTTTGCTTCTCTCGCCAAAGTAAAGGTGTGCCCTCCCTCATTCTCAGTCTTTCTGCCCTGTCTACCCCTCATGATTTCTAAGCGACTCGATCAAATCTCTCCATCTCCTGCAGACGGACAAATTCCGTGCTGTAGCTTCACGTTGGATTGTAGCCATTCTGCAGTTCTCATCGGGCAGATTCCGAGAGGAACCGGGGCTGGTATCTGCCGTCCCGTGTCTTAAAATTGCCCCAGCTCTGAAGGCGAGCTGTCACAGCTCATTTGGTTTAGAGCGAAGCAGAGGCGAATAATAATTGAGGGAGCGAAGAGACCAGATGTGAGGTCACTTCATGGCTCACTGTTGCTGTGGTTGCAGGCGGGCTTTTGAACATCTGCACAAGTGCTAATGCGATGCGTTTCTGGGCTGGGTGATGGATGGAGAGTAGGACTGATACTAACCTCACACTTTGTAAGTGATCACTGACTTTAACTGAGCTGGCTACATCATTTATCTTTTCGCTGAGTTCCTTCATCAGTGCTGATGTTTGAACTACCTTTAATATAGCAGGGGTCATTGAACAGAATAGGGGTGGCATAGTGGCTCAGTGGTTACCACTGCTGCCTCCCAGCACCAGGAACCCAGGTTCGATTCCAGCCTCAGGCAACTGTCTGTGTGGAATTTGCACATTCTCCCAGTGTCTGTGTGGGTTTCCACTGAGTGCTCCGATTTCCTCCCACAGTCCAAAGATGTGTGGCTTAGGTGAGTTGGCCACGCTAAATTGCCCATAGTGTTCAGAGATGTGTCGATTAGTTGCACTAGTCAGGCTTAAATGTGGAGTAAATAGAGTAGGGGAATGGGTCTGGTGGGTTACTCTTTGGAGGGTTGGTGTGGACTTGATGGGCCGAAGGGCCTGTTTCCACATTCTAGGGATTCTGTGATTCTATGAGGGAAGCTCAACAGCAGTTCATCAGAACAGCTGCCTGCAAACCCCCGCCCTCATCTGTGACCCCCTCATCCCCTCAACGACTGCCCACGGGGCTGAAGGAAGTGCTCGCTCCTTTCCCTCCGTCATGGCTGAGTGCCCCAGCCGGGTTTTATCATGGCAATGTTGCAAAGTGAAGGGGACCATTCAGCCCCCCTCCACTGTGCTGTGCTCATCAATCAGATTCCTGCTAATTTGGAGCAGAGCTCCATCTGGGGAGGTGGTGACATCGTACGTGTAATCCCAAATCTCTGGCTGGGAGCGCAGGTTTGAGGCCCACCCCACGGCAGACCTCACACTTTGTAAGTGATCACTGACTTTAACTGAGCTGGCTACATCATTTATCTTTTCGCTGAGTTCCTTCATCAGTGCTGATGTTTGAACCACCTTTAATATAGCAGGGGTCATTGAACAGAATAGGGGTGGCATAGTGGCTCAGTGGTTACCACTGCTGCCTCCCAGCACCAGGAACCCAGGTTCGATTCCACCCTCGGGCCACTGTCTGTGTGGAGTTTGCGCATCCCCCCCCCCGTGTCTGTGTGGGTTTCCTCCGGGTGCTCCGGTTTCCTCCCACAGTCCGAAGATGTGCAGGTCAGGTGAATTGGCCACGTTAAACTGCCCATAGTGTTAGGTACATTAATCAGAGGAAGATGGGTCTGGGTGGGTTGCTCTTCGGAGGATCGGTGTGGACTTGTTGGGCCGAAGGGCCTGTTTCCACACTGCAGGGAATCGAATCGAATCTTTCAAGCGCATTTTTGTCCCAAAAGTGGTCAATAATCCTTGTCCATCCCTTGAAATGCAAAAATACTCGAGAGGAGATTAACTTGTTTCTGTGGGACTTATTAAATAACTTGGTTCATTTCGAGAAAACAGAGCAAGGCTGACTGTCGGTTTAATTTGCTTTCTCAAAGTTCCCCAGACTTCTTGTTTTTGTTTGTACACAGAGTCACCGAGGGAACTAAATTTCCCCTAATTGCAAATAAATTACTCGTTGCAAGGTCTTTTGCTCAAATTTGCAAGGCTTTGATATTTCGAGCAGCTTGCTTTCGAAGGAAAATCAAGATCTCTGTGGAAGAGTGGTCGATTGTTTAGTTTGGCAGCTGGTGTGCTGATACACTGCTTTGTGCAGAACTCAAGCAAAACCCGAGAGTCACTCAAGCAAGCTTGGCTCCAGTTTATTGTTGGTCAGAGTACAATGGTGTCAGGAATTTCTTTGGAATCCTATTGCTGGTTTCGTCAGTTTATCCTGTTTCCCTGTCATAGAGTCATACAACACAGAAACAGGGCCTTCAGCCCATGCCGACCATGATCCCAAACTAAACTGATCACACCTGTCTGCGCTTGGCAGGAATCTAAATGATGTCATTGATGTTAGTGAAAGGGTATCTGTTATTGGGACAACAAGTGACATAGCATTCAGATGTTGTGTATTAACAGTTGTATCGAACTCAAAATACTTCTACATATCCAGATACCTTTTAAACATTGGAACCAAACCCGCATCCACCACTTCCTCTGGCAGTTCATTCCACATGCGAACACCCTCTGTGTAAAAAATAAATTGCACCTTGTGTCGTTTTAAAATCTTTCTCCTTTCACCTTAAAAGTATGCTCCCCAGTCTTGAAATCCCTCACCCCAGGGAAAAGACACATGCCTTTCAGCTTTTCAATCCTCCTCATAATTTTATAAACTCCTATAAGGTCACCTCACAACTTCCTACACTCCAGTGGAAAAAAGTCCCAGCCTGTCCGGCCTTTCCTTAGAACTCAAACCCTCCATTCCCAGCAACATCCTGGGAAATCTCTTCTGAATCCTCTCCAGTTTAATAACATCCTTCCTACAACAGGGTGACAGGAACTGGACACAGTCCTCCAGAAGAGAGGTCACCAATGTCCTGTAAAACCTCAACACGATGCCCCAACTCCTACCCGCAAAGGTCTGAGCAGTGAAGGCGAGTGTGCGAAATGCCTTCTTAACCCCCGTATCTACTTCAAAGAATTGTGTACCTCGCTCCCTAGGGGGTCTCTTTTCTACAGCACTACCCAAGGCTCTACTTTTCACTGTATAAGTCTTGCCCTTGTTAGTTTTACCAAAATGCAATACCTCGCATTTATCCAAATTCATCCATCGGCCACTGTTCAGTCTATTGACCCAATTGATCAAGATCTCCATGTAGTCTTAGATAACCTTCTTCACTGTTCACTATACCACCAATCTTGGTTAGAAATCACATAACACCAGGTTATAGTCCAACAGGTTTATTTGGAAGCACTAGCTTTCAGAGCACTGCTCCTTCATCAGGTGGTTATGGCTTTTCCAGCAACGCACTCTAGAACCAGGGGTCACAGTCTCAGGAGATGGGGAAGGAATGAGATGAGTAAACATCGTGTCTCTCGAAAGGCAACAAAACTGTGGAACTTTCTTTCACTGAAACCTGTGGAGGCTGAGCCACTGAATATCTTCAGGAAAGGGATCGATACTCTTGATGTGTGAAAATGTATGGAGGGAGAGCAGGAAAATGGCACTATGGTAGAGGCTCAGCCATGATCACATTGATTCGCTGAGTAGGCTCGATGGGCTGAATGGCGTCCCCCAACTCCCAGTTTCTATGGATATGCAGTGTACCTCTTTCCTGAAAGCCTGTCTTGGGGCCTCACTAGGCAACTGTTTGCCCTATTGTGGGAAGGATATTATTAAAGCTGGAGAGAATTTTCAGCAGAAATTTACCGGGGTGTTGCTGGAACTGGAGGGTTTGGTTTATAAGGAGAGGCAGGATCGGCTGGGGCTTTTCCCCTGGAGTGTAGGGGGTTGACGGGTGACCTTATAGAGGTTTATAAAATCATGAGGGGTGCAGATAAAGTGAATGACAGGAGCCTTTTCCCTAGGGTGGGGGATTTCAAGACTAAGGGGCATAATTGTTTAAGGTGAGAGGACAAAGATATTAAAAAAGGCGTGAAGGACATTTTTTTTTGTGCACAGAGTGGTTCGTGTGTGAAATGAGCTTCCAGAGGATGCGGTGGATGTGGGTACAGTTAGAGCATTTCGATACGTTTATGAATTGGCCATGCTAAATTGCCCATAGTGTTAGGTGCATTAGTCAGGGAGAATGGGTCTGGATGGGTTACTTTTCGAAGGGTCGGTGTGGACTTGTTGGGCCGAAGGGCCTGTTTCCATACTGTAGGGAGCCTAATCTAATAGGAAAGGTTTGGAGGGATATAGGCCAACCGCAGGCAGGTGGGAGCAGTCTAGTTTGGGGATTATGGGTTAGCATGGACTGTTTGGGCTGAAGGGTCTGTTTCTGTGC
This sequence comes from Chiloscyllium punctatum, assembly GCF_047496795.1. Lineage (NCBI taxonomy): Eukaryota > Metazoa > Chordata > Chondrichthyes > Orectolobiformes > Hemiscylliidae > Chiloscyllium > Chiloscyllium punctatum. Next base: position 21,369,173 of record NC_092771.1, on the reverse strand, counting down.
TGTGTGACTTGATGACCACCCTTCAATGCGGGCAGCACGGATTTCGCAAACAAGTTCAATCGAAATGGCCCAGCAGCAGTCCCTAGTCGCAGGGCTGAGGTGATTTTCTGATATTTTCCTTCACGTTCGTGTGGGGCAGCTGCGTGCAGTTGAAGCTAGCCGGGTATACTAGCTGTGCCACCGGGGTCAGCCTCTCGCGCGTGACCCTCTGTGACCCTCCACCCCCTCCCATCTCTCTGTCCTTTATAGGGTGCGGCAGCAAATCCGGAAAACCAGGACCAGCAGCAGAAACTGCGGGAGGCAGCAGAGGGCCTCCGTGTTGTCACCAACTCAGCAGCTCAGAACGCCATCAAAAAGAAGCTGATCAACCGGCTTGAGGTAATTCACCGCGGGTATCTTTCAAGTGGATTTATAAGCGGCCTCCTCCCGGCATTGGGTAACTGAGTGAAAGGGGAGAGCCGCCGGAACCAGTGTGTGAGGAAGCCATTCCATAAAGAATCAAACACATTGAGGTTATCAATGGGGCAGGGTCATCCCAACCCCCTCACTCACCAAATCGCCCGTGGCACCCAATTCAAATATTTTGTGTCCGGGTCAGTTGACCAGTGAAGCTTTGTAGGGCTCGGTGCATCTTTTTCTTGATCAGGATATGTTTGTGTTTACTCTCTCCTTTGACCAGAATGCGGCCAAACAAGCTGCTGCCGCAGCCACGCAAACCATCGCTGCTTCGCAAAACGCCTCGTCGTCCAATAAGAACACAGCCGCCCATCAGCAACTGGTACAAAGCTGCAAGGTAAAGGAGCATCCCAGAGGGTTGGGTGTGAGTCCACCTCGGTTTCTCGCTCGGTTATTTATTCTCTGGAAGGAGCGCTGGGACATCTCCCTCTTCAATTCCGATTAGACGACGCAAAGGATGTTGAGGGAGGAAATTGCCGGGCCCCTTGCAGAAATATTTGCACCGAACATAACTCCCGACTGAGGGGCAGGCAGAGCCCGTAACTAGTTTTAAGGCAGAGGTAGACTGACTCTCCTTAACCGAAGAGGTTAAAGGTTATTGGAGGGTGGCAGATTTGAAGTTCCAGTCAGATCAATTGTGATCTGAACGAATGGCTGTACAGACTCAAAGGGCTGAATGGCCTACTTTGGTTGTTCATACATTGCAATGTTCTGAGGTGAAAACTATGGAAATGGAAATACTCTTCATCACCCCTTCCTTGGCATATCCCCTTTTTGTCTTTTCCCTTTTTGTTTTGGGCTGACCTCCTTTATCATTAGTTGCCCCTTGAGAAGGTGGGGGTGAGCTGCCTTCTTGAACCGCTGCAGTCCACCTGCTGTGGGTTGACCCACAATGCCCTGAGGGAGTGGATTCCAGGATTTTGACCTAGCGACACTGAAGGAACGGTGATATATTTCCACGTCAGGATGGTGAGTGGCTTGGAGGGGAACTTGCAGGGGGTGGTATTCCCATGTATCTGCTGTCCTTGTCTTTCCAGATGGAAGTGGCTATGGGTTTGGAAGGTGCTATCTGCGGAGCCTTGGTGAGTGCTTGTAGATGGTACACACTCCTGCGATTGTGTCAGTTTTGAAGGTGGTAGTTGGAGCTATGAGCCAATGGGGGATAGTTTGCAGAGAAGCAGTTTGAGGAAGATCTCCTCATGTGCAATGTCTCCTATTTGCTTTCTCCAGGTTGTTGCTGATTATATTCCTCAGTTGGTGCAAGGTGTGCGAGGAAGTCAGGCAGAGCCTGAGAATCTTAATGCCCAACTCGCCTTGATTATTGCCAGCCAGAACTTCCTTCAGGTATGTCTGTGTCTGTCTGTCTATCTGTGTGCGTGTGTTTGTCTCTGCGTGTGTGTGTGTGTGTGTTGGTGTATGTGTGTGTCAGTGAATATATGTGTCTGTGTGTGTCTATGTCTGTGTGTGTCTATGTCTGTGTGTGTCTATGTCTGTGTGTGTCTATGTCTGTGTGTGTCTGTCTGTGTGTGTCTGTCTACGTGTGTGTTTGTGTCTGTGTTTGCTGTTTGTGCCTGTGTGCGTCTGTCTGTGTCTGCCTCTGTGTGTGTGTGTGTATGTGTCTGTGTGTGTGTGTCTGTCTGTGTGTCTGAGAGTGAGTCTGTGTGAGTATGTGTGTCTGTGTCTGAGTATGTATGTCTGTGTGTGTGTGTGTGAATGTGTCTGTGTCTATGTCTGTCCCTGTGTGTGTGTCTGTGTGTGTGTATCTGCCTCTGTGTGTGTGCATTTGTGTGTGAGTATGTGTGTGTGTCTGTCTGTGATGTGTCTGTGAGTGGTGTGTGTGTGTCTGTGTATCTGTCTGCGTGTGTCTGTGTGTGTGCGTGTGTCTGTGTTTATGCGTGAATGTGTCTGTGTGCGAACAAAATAATAAAGAAACTTAGGAACAGCCTAGGAACAGGCCCTGCGGCCTTCTAAGCCTGAGCCAATCCAAATCTACTGTCTAAACCAGTCGCCCAATTCCTAAGCATCTGTATCCCTCGGCTCCCCACGTACTCAGCCTTTGGTGAATGTCTGTGTGGAGTGTGCATATTCTCCCCGTGTCTGCGTGGGTTTCCTCTGGATGCTCCGGTTTGCTTCCACAATCCAAAGATGTGCAGGTTAGCGTAAATTGGCTGTGCTGAACTGCCTATAGTGTCCAGGGATGTGCAGGCTAGATGGGTTAGCCATGGGGAATGCAGGGTTACAGGGATGCGGTGGGGAAACGGGTCTGGGTGGGATGCCATCCAGAGGGTCAGTGTGGATTCAGTGGGCTGAATGGCCTCTATCTGCACTGAAGGGATTCCATTGTCAGTGTTGTTAGGGAGGGACATTGGACCCAGTGGTACTGAAGTAACTATGAAATAGTTTGTGATAGTATGTGGCTTGGAGGGCAACTTTCTTGTGTTGCCACCCGTCAGCTCCCCGAGTCCCCCTCGATAGTGGATGTCACAGGTTGGGAAGGCACTGTCGAAGGAGAGAGGGCATGAAGTGAGAAGTGAAAGTTGTCTTAGTCTCATAGTCTGCCCTCATATGAGAGAGACGAATGGTGGTGAGCGTAACCGAAGGGTCACTACACCTCCGGTGAGGGGAGAGTCTGAGAAATTGGCACCTTCATGGTGATCTCAGCTAGTGTGAGAATTGAACCCATGCTGTTGGGTTCACAAGCCAGCCGTCCAGCCAACTCAGCTAACCAACCCCTGCGGAGAGTGAATGTCTAATCAGCTAATGTCCTTGCATCGAAAATCTTCATATGTCATGTTGGGGGTGGCTGGTCTGTGACCTGGATTTTCAGAATCCGGATAAATGCGTTTTCCCTTTTCCCTGAGCCTGTAATAAATTCTTCCCCATAATTGTGTTTGACAACTATACAATAAATCAGGCAGCCATTACTGAACACCATTAAATGGCTTTGTTTTTGTGGAGCTTTTATCCAGATTAAAATATTTATATGATGCTGCTGTGGGGGTACCCCATCTGTTTGTTCCTCGATAGATTCTACCTAATTGAGTTGTTAAGGTGCCACTTTGCAAATAAGCTCCATTTCACAGGGCTATACAAGTACTTGGAAGGATACACATTTTGGAGGTTTAAATAATAAATGTTCTGTGGTGTCTCTCAAATGCTTAAACCATTTGTGGGCAGTATTCTGAGATTCAGGATCCTTTCCACAGCTCCTACTGCAAATAAGACAGACAGGCTTACTTTGGATTTTGAAAGCTGATATGTTTATGTTTCGATGGTAGCTCAATGGGTTGTGTTTCAAACCAGATTCCAGAGCCTTAATCCAGATTGACATTATCAGTATAATACGCACTGTTGGAGGGTCAGTACCAAGGGAATGCCATACTATCAGAGGGTTAGTGCTGAAGGAGTGCCACACTGTCGGGGGTTCACTGCTGAGGGGGTGCCACACTGTCGGAGGGTCAGCGCTAAGGGAGCGCTGCACTGTCGGAGGGCCAGTGCTGTGGGGGTGCCACACAGTTGGAGGGTCAGTGCTGAGGGAGTGCCACACAGTCGAAGGGTGAGTGCTGAGGGAGTGCCACATTGTCGGAGGGTCATGCTGAGGGAGTGCCACACTATGGGAGGGTCAGCGCCAAGGGAGTGCTGCACTGTCGGAGGGTCAGTGCCGAGGGAGTGCTGCACTGTCGGAGAGACATGCCGAGGGAGTACCGCACTGTCAGCGGGTCAGTGCTGAGGGAGTGCCGCACTGTCAGCGAGTCAGTGCCAAGGGAGTGCCGCACTGTCGACGGGTCAGTGCTGAGGGAGTGCTGCACTGTCAGAGGGTTGGTGCTGAGGGAGTGCGGCTCTGTCGGAGGGTCAGTGCTGAGGGAGTGCCGAACTGTCGGAGGGTCAGGGCTGAGGGAGTGCCGCACTGTCAGAGAGACATGCCGAAGGAGTACCGCACTGTCGGCGGGTCAGTGCTGAAGAAGTTGAGGCCTAGTTGCACTTTTGGGTGAATTTTAAACATTGTTTGGCCTGATTTTGAAGAAAAGCAGAAGTAACCTGGCCCGGTCACTATCAACACCCTCATTAGGAAACCAGGGAATCTAGTCTTGCTGATCCTGGGATCTTGCTGTGTATTCATTAGCCACCTTTTTTTGTTTAATTGCAACAATGAGTGCTCTTCAGAAGTACATCATTTCTCGTAAGAAAAAGCACTTTGGATATCCTGAGGTTGTGAAAGGCGCTGTGTAAATGTAAGGCTTTTTGCTTAACCTTGTCATTATGTTCCTGTAGCCCGGAAGCAAGATGGTCTCCTCTGCCAAAGCTGCTGTGCCCACGGTCGCTGACCAGGCCGCTGCCATGCAGCTTGGACAATGCGCCAAGAACCTCGCCACAAGCCTGGCTGAGCTCCGAACATCTGTACAGAAGGTCAGTCATGGTCATGGTCCCCATAGTCCCCTCCCCCGCCTGTCAGCTCTGACTGGGACTTCGTACAGGTTTGCTTTCTGTCTGGAGCGGCCCAGCTGTTCAGCAAAACAATTGAGCAAACTGATCTTGACAGGCGAACTAACACGGTAACGTCCGACTCTCTTGAATTCAGGCTCATGAGACGTGTGGGCCCATGGAGATTGACTCTGCCTTGCAGTCGGTGCAGACTCTGAGGAACGAACTGCAGGATGCCAAGATGGCGGCAGCTGATGGACAACTGAAACCATTGCCGGGGGAGACGGTAAGATGAACTCCTTCGCAAATCAATCTTGTTGTTTTGAGTGAAGACCATGACCATTGACCTTTGGAATTTATTTTAAAAATCAAGTTAATGTGAAGAATTGGCACTGAGCGTGACAGGAGTTTCGTTTATTTAATTGGTTCTTTGACTGTCAATGTGGGAATGTTTCGACTCATATGAGGGTGACCACTTTTGTACATTGTCAGAAAATGAGGTAAAGTTGCCATTTTTCCAGAGGGTCACGGTCTCGTGAGAGAAAGATGTCTGGCTGTGGTTTAATCTGAGGGTCCCCATGCCCCAGTCGATGGGAGAGGTCGAAAAGTAGAGTCCTCAGCTGCTGCGGGAATTGAACCCATATTGTTGGCATCACTCACCAGCCATCCAACCAACTGGACTAACTGAGCCACTATGTTGTCATAACCCAGATTGTGAAGCTCAGAGATATTGCAGGCATCAGCAGTGATATTTTTCACCTTCATCACACTCGGGTGCCACTGGAATACTAGGGCACAAATGTTGGCACACTCTGGTGTCCCTCCCTCTGAGCCAGACGTTCCTGGTTCAAGTCCCATTCCTGGACTCGATGGCCATAGAGGTTATGTCGTATCGTTAAGTATCAGGTTCAAAACCCATCTGGTACCATGTCAGAGAGTCACACAGCATGGAAACAAACCCTTTGGTCCAACCAGTCCATGCCGACCTTAATCCCAAACTAAACCAGTCCCGCCTCATGCTCCTAGCCCATATCCATCAAAGCATTTCCTATTCATGTACTTATCTAAGTGTGTTTAAACATTTGAACTCGTGTCCAACACTTCCTCAGGAAGTTCAGTCCAGATGCAAGCGACCCTCTGTGTAAATGATGTGCTCCTCGTGTCTTTCTAAATTTCTCTCCTCTCACCTTAAAAGTATGGCCCCTTGTCTTGAAATGCCCTACTCTGGGGAAAAGACACCTCCCATTTGACGTGTGGGAAAAGGAGAAGAGTTTCCTGGTCAGTCAGCACTGTGCGATGCCTCATCCTCCCTAGATTCAATGACTTCACACACACATTCTCGCTGTGAGTGAGCATCACCTTCAATCCAAGTGGCAAGAGCACACTGAAATGCCGATTCTGGTATTCTCAGACTATCCCTTGATGGTTCATTGCAACTTGTGTTGCTCCTGAATCCTGGTCTGGGGTAAGATGGTTGATTCTGGATTCCCAAGCCAGAAGGTGTGGATGTGAAATTAAGGAGGGGCTCTGTTATTAAAATTAAAGAATGAAGGCTTAAACATGGAAACTGCATTGAGCTCTTTACCTGCAGTGATTGATTGCTGCTTGTGCCAGTGTAGTGAAAATAGATTAGATCTTTAGTTTAGATTAGATTACTTACAGTGTGGAAACAGGCCCTTCGGCCCAACAAGTCCACACCGACCCGCCGAAGCGCAACCCACCCAGACCCATTCCCCTACGTTTATCCCTTCACCTAACACTACATCCCAGAACGTGCAATGAATGCTGGGGCATTTAAGGAGGAGATAGACATAATTTGGACAAGTATCAAGTTGAAGGGTTATGGAGGAGCGAGCAGGAAAGTGGAGTTGAGGCCGAGATGAGATCAGCCATGATCGTACCGAATGGTGGAGCAGGCTGGAGGGTTTGAATGGCCAACTCCTGGCCCCAATTTGTATGTACAAGCCTTCACAAAACCAGCAGCTATTTATCGCTCGTTACAGTCACATGATAGAGTGATGTGTTTGCTATTAAACATCAGTAATGTCTTATTAACCCACTACCATTTACCCTCAAAAAAGGCCCCCAAAGTCCAAGGAAGGTTAGTCTGTGAGATGTTTCCCAAGAACTTTCTTGCCTCGACCTTTCCCATCCTCAAGAATGGAGATCGATGCACAGTTTTGTGTATCTCCTGTCACTGAATTCAATTCCCCTTGCTTGGTTTTGCAATGGTGCCATTGTCATAGAGATATACAGCATGGAAACAGACCCTTCGGTCCAACCCATCCATGCCTACCAGATATCCCAACCCAATCTAGTCCCACCTGCCAGCACCCGGCCCATATCCCTCTCAACCCTTCCTATTCATATACCCATCCAAATGCCTCTTAAATGTTGCAATTGCACCAGCCTCCACCACTTCCTCTGGCAGCTCACTCCATACACGTACCACTTTCTGTGTGAAAACGTTGCCCCTTAGGTCTCTGTTATGTCTTTCTCCTCTCACCCTAAACCTATGCACTCTAGTTCTGGACTCCCCAACCCCAGAGAAAATACTTTGCCTATTTACCCTATCCATGCCCCTCATGATTTTGTAAACCTCTATAAGGTCACCCCTCAGCCTCAGACGCTCCAGGGAAAACAGCCCCAGCCTGTTCAGCCTCTCCCTATAGCTCAGATCCTCCAACTCTGGCAACATCCTTGTAAATCTTTTCTGAACCCTTTGAAGTTTCACAACATCTTTCTGATAGGAAGGAGACCAAAATTGCACGCAATATTCCAACAGTGGCCTAACCACTGTCCTGTACAGCCACAACATGACCTCCCAAACCCTGTACTCAATACTCGACCAATAAAAGAAAGCATACCAAACGCCTTCTTCACTATCCTATCTACCTGCGACTCCACTTTCAAGGAGCTATGAACCTGCACTCCAAGGTCTCTTTGTTCAGCAACACTCCCTAGGACCTTACCATTAAGTGTATAAGTCCTGCTAAGATTTGCTTTCCCAAAATGCAGCACCTCACATTTATCTGAATTAAACTCCATCTGCCACTTCTCAGCTCATTGGCCCATCTGGTCAAGATCTTCTTGTAATCTGAGGTAACCCTCTTCACTGTCCACTACACCTCCAATTTTGGTGTCACCTGCAAACTTACTAACTGTACCTCTTATGCTTGCATCCAAATCATATATATAAATGACAAAAAGTCGAGGACCCAGCACCAATCCTTGTGGCACTCCACTGGTCACAGGCCTCCAGTCTGAAAAACAACCCTCCACCACCACCCTCTGTCTTCTACTTTTGAGCCAGTTCTGTATCCAAGTGGCTAGTTCTCCCTGTATTCCATGAGATCTTTCTGATCAGTCTCCCATGGGGAACCTTGTCAAACGCCTTACTGAAGTCCATATAGATCACATCTACTGCTCTGCCCTCATCAATCGTCTTTGTTACTTCTTCAAAAAACTCAGTCAAGTTTGTGAGACATGATTTCCCACGCACAAAGCCATGTTGAATATTCCTAATCAGTTCTTGCCTTTCCAAATACATTTACATCCTGTCCCTCAGGATTCCCTCCAACAACGTGCCCACCACCGAGGTCAGGCTCACCAGTCTATAGTTCCCTGACTTGTCCTTACCACCCTTCTTGAAACAGTGGCACCACGTTCGCCAACCTCCAGTCTTCCGGCATCTCACCTGTGATTTAATTTTGAGCGGCCCTGAAATGAAGGTTTGCCACCCCACCCAGAAATAGAGCTTAAACTGTGTCACGTTGGCTTCCAGTGTCTCTCCTGTGGTGAAACGTCTTATTTTATCCATTGACGGAATTTCACCAATCAATTGGTCAGATGGTACGAGACATGTAGAACAATCGCACTTGGTCGATCTGACCATCAGGGTCCAATTGATGTCTTGTTGGTCAGGACACAATGGCACGGTGGTTAGCGCTGCTGCCTCACAGCGCCAGAGACCCGGGTTCAATTCCTGCCTCAGGCGACTGACTGTGTGGAGTTTGCACATTCTCCCCGTGTCTGCGTGGGTTTCCTCCGAGTGCTCCGGTTTCCTCCCACAATCCAAAAATGTGCAGGTTAGGTGAATTGGCCATGCTAAATTGCCTGTAGTGTTAGGTGAAGGGATAAATGGAGGGGAATGGGTCTGGGTCGGTTGCGCTTCGGAGGGTCGGTGTGCACTTGTTGGCCCGAAGGGCTTGTTTCCACACTGTAAGTAATCTAATAATCTAATCATGAGTAATCTAATCTAAACTTCCTGCTGTTGACAGTCACTTTAAGATGTCAATCACCCCAAAATGTTTGCACTGTCTCATTGCAGTGGAGGTGATGCTGTTCATCAGCATTTCCTGGGTTGCTAGGCCATAATGATCTGGATTAGTGGAACTGCAAGGGTTCAGTCAGCGAGTGAGGGCCGAATGGCTCACCAGGCAATTCATTTCGGTCACTGGGAACAAGCACAGGCAAGAGCCATTCGGCCCATAAAACCTACCCAAATTTATTTCCTCAGGGCCTTTTTTCACCGCCTCCCCACGTCCTGGGTATCTTTAATGTCTAGAAACCTATCACTCACTCAGAAACATACTCAGTGAGCAGCCACAAGCCTGCTGGTTGGAAACTGTAAAGATTCACCATCCTTTGTGTGAAGAGTTCTTGTCTTCCTGTTTTATTCCAGCTGGAGAAATGTGCACAGGATCTGGGAAGCACATCCAAGGCTGTGGGCTCTTCAATGGCACAGCTGCTCACCTGTGCAGCTCAAGGCAATGAACACTATACAGGTGGGTAGCACTATACAGGTGGGGAACACTATACAGGTGGGTAGCACTATACAGGTGGGGAACACTATACAGGTGGGTAGCACTATACAGGTGGGGAACACTATACAGGTGCAGTACAAAACACACTGTGCAGGTGGGTACAGAGCAGTTTAAAATACACTGTGCAGGTGGGTACAGTGGAGGATAAAGGAGGAGGAAGTGAGGACTGCAGATGCTGGAGATCAGAGTTGAAAATGTGTTGCTGGAAAAGTGCAGCAGGTCAGGCAGCATCCAAGGAGCAGGAGAATTGACGTTTCGGGCATGAGCCATTCTTCAGGGCTTCTCCTGAAGAAGGGCTCATGCCCAAAACGTAGATTCTCCTGCTCCTTGGATGCTGCCTGACCTGCTGCACTTTTCCAGCAACACCTTTCCAGCACAGTGCAGTATAAAACACAGTGTGCAGGTGGGTACAGTGCAGTATAAAACACACTATACAGGGGGGTACAGTGCAGTATAAAACACACTATGCAGGTGGGTACAGTGCAGTATAAAACACACTGGAGGCAGGTACAGTGCAGTATAAAACACACTACACAGGTGGGTACAGTGCAGTATAAAACACACTATACAGGCGGGTACAGTGCAGTGTAAAACACACTACACAGGTGGGTACAGTGCAGTATAAAACACACTATACAGGCGGGTACAGTGCAGTATAAAACACACTATACAGGCGGGTACAGTGCAGTATAAAACACTGTGCAGGTGGGTACAGTGCAGTATAAAACACACTGTGCAGGTGGGTACAGTGCAGTATAAAACACACTGTGCAGGTGGGTACAGTGCAGTATAAAACACACTGTGCAGGTGGGTACAGTGCAGTGTAAAGCATACTGTGGAGGTGTGTACCGTACAGTATAAAGCACACTGTGGAGGTGGGTACCGTGCATTATAAAACACAGTGTGGAGGTGGGTACAGTGCAGTATAAAACAGTGTGCAGGTGGGTACAGTGCAGGATAAAACACACTACTGGTGGGTACAGTGAAGTATAAAATGCAGTGTGCAGGTGGGTACAGTGCAGTATAAAACACAGTGTGGAGGTGGGTACAGTGCAGTGTTAAACACACTACAGGTGGGTACAGTGCAGGATAAAACACACCTTGGAGGTGGGTACAGTGCAGGATAAAACACACTGCACAGGCGGGTACAGTGCAGGATAAAACAGGTTGTGAAGGCCGGTCCAGTGTGGGATAAACCACATTGTGGAGATGGGTCCAGTGCAGGGTAAAGCAGGCTGTGGAGGTGGGTCCAGTGCAGGGTAAACCAGGCTGTGGAGGTGGGTCCAGTGCAGGGTAAACCAGGTTGTGGAGATGGGTCCAGTGCAGGGTAAAGCAGGTTGTGGAGGTGTGCAGGTGATGAAGCCTCTATTGCTGATCTCTGAACCTTGACTTCTGAACTGTTGTGATGAAACCCATTGAATTTTCAGCAGGATATCTTCAAAACTTTGCCAGAAGTCTAGCAGTGTAACATTGGGACAGTGGCGTGTTGGCAATCCTGTTTGTCGTCAGATCATTGCTAAGTGTGATCGAGTAGAGAATAACACCTGATCCCATATCTCTCACGTCCATGCACAAGCTGCAGTTTCTTGGAGTCACAGTTTGTGATGTGAAGCATGTTGACTGCTGTGCTAACTGTGGTGAGATCGGTCTCCATGGTAACAATGGACTGACTCTCACTGACCTGGGGCATCTTGCCATATGATGCATGATTTTTGTAAAAGCCTCCAATTTCTATTCACCACCTGCAGTTTAAATTGTTCCCATTCTGGGGTAGGGCGCTGCATTGGCATGTTATTCGCAACCGTCAGGTTGTTAAGGAGCATATTCGTGTTGTTCCTACCATTTTTGACCTTACTCCTACCTCCCTGAAGGTGATGGCCTTAGTGGTATTATTGCTAAACTGTTAATTCAGCCAATGTTCTGGGGATCTGGGTTCGAATTCCACAGCAGATGGTGGAATTTAAATTGGATAAATACATCTTGAGTTAAGCGTCTAATAACGGGATCATTGTCGGTGAAAACCCATCTGGTTTACTAATGACCTTGAGGGAAGGAAAGTGCTGTTGTTACCCAGTCTGCCCTACATGTGACTCCAGACACACAGCAATGTGGTTGACTCTTAACTGCCCCCTGGCCCATTGAGGATGGACAATAAATGCTAGTGGCGCCCATATTCCATGCATGAATGAAAGAACAGCACCTGTGTAATGGGTAATTAATGTGCAAGCTTAGCAGGTTCTTTATGAAGTGATGGATGGAGTAGAGTAAATCAAACAGCAAGCTCTTGAGCAGAGTTGTTTAACCTTTGGTGAACAGAGAGTGGCAGTGGCTCCTATGCAGCTTTTCACAGATTCCTTAGTGTGGAAGGAGGCCATTGGGCCCATCGAGACCACACCACCCCTCTGAAGGACCGCCCCCACCCATTTCTCGTGACTAAACCACCTTTTGGATTGTGGGAGGAAACCGGAGCACTTGGAGGAAACCCACACAGACACAGTGAGAACATGCAAACTCCACACAGACAGTCACCCGAGGCTGGAATTGAACTCGGGTCCCTGGCGCTGTGTTAACCACTGAGTCACCCTTCTCTGATTCAGGGCAGGTGTGGTACCACAGTAACCCATGAATTTCATTTTTTTTAAAAATAATGTCCAAAGCGTCAAATTGATCATTTGAATCAACAGCTAATAAAGCTGGCCTATTTAAAAAGTAGCGGCAGAGCTAATTAATGGAACATGTTTTTGCTTTTCTGATTTAAGGAGCTGAGCTAGGGAGAGTGAAAGATTACACCCTAAGTCCTGATCAGAAGGGAAACGGGTGGGGACGGAGGCCAGGCTAACGAGCTGTGTTTCATTAACACTGACCTTGTGCTTGCCTCTGGTGGTGAACTCTCTGAGCTGGTTCTGGCAGAGTTCCCATGAAAGTTGGTGGAGGGGTTGGAAATGAGAGAGCTTTCAATTTGGGTCCTGGGGTGCAGATTGGGAGGGGAGGGAGATGTGTGGATAACATGGGTGTGTCTGTCTCAGTCTCTGTCACTCACTCAACCTCCCCCACCTCCCCCCAGTTGCCAGGAAGGGAGTTCCGGGATTATTTTGACCCAGTGACAGTGAAGGACAGTAAGAGTATTGTTCTAAATTGGAATGGTGTTTGGCTTGGAAGGTGGTGTTCCCATCTATCAGCTTCCTTCCAGTTCAATGAGGTCAGAGGGCTGGGAGGTTCTAGATTTGTTCTGGATTCACCCATTGGTTTCTCCACATCCACCCCACTGAATCCTTCCATCATTTCAAGCCCCTCACCTAAATTGCCCCTCGGCTTCGAAGTGGGATATGAGTTGTGTTTATGCTAATTCCTTCTCATGATTTCCCCTTCTTAGCTCATCCAGCTTCCCTTTCAATGCAATCAACTCTGCCAATCCCTGTGGCCGAGAATTCCCTATTTGTTACCCATCTGTTCATCCTCTCCTCGTAGTTTCGAGTCCCAGTCCATAGGCCTGAGCACCTCGCCTAGGCAGATATGGCTATGCAGCACTGAGGGAATGCTGACTTGTCTGCAGTGCTGCCTTGACGATAAGTTATGAAGTTATAGAGATATACGGCACAGAAGCAAACCCTTCATTCCAACTCATCCATGCTGACCAGATATCCTAAATGAATCTAGTCCCGTTTGCCAGCATTTGGCCCATATCCCTTTTAAGGGACAGAGTCTGTCCTGAATTAGTGATGGATATTTTCCCTCCTGGGAGAGTCTAGCACCAAAGGGCATAGCCTCAGATAAAAGGGCACCAATGTAAGACTGAGGTGAGAAGGAATTCCTTCACTATTTGACAAGGAGCTGGTGAATTATTCTCACTGTCCTCATCCATGTCTCTCAAGCATCTGTTAAAACAGGTGACTTAATCATTAGCACGTTCATATCGTTTATTATTATTGATTGTGGGACCTTACATTGGCAAGATTTGCTGCTCCCTTTCCTATATTACAAAACAATACTTTAAAAATACAGTCCGAGTCTCTCTCAGGGAGCAAGGTCTTTCCGAGTCGGAATCCAGTCGTTTTTTTTTTCCTGAGTTCATTATTTTTGTAGCTTGATTTATGGCTTCCTGGTCTAATTCATTTTTAGCAGGACTTCTCAAAAATCAGAAAGCAAAACATGACAAGCTAATCAACAATAAAACAGGATTAATGTCTCAATTGTATAAACAGAAACAGAAAGTGTTTACCGTGGGAAATAACAAATGATAAATCTAGCTCAGGCTGCGAGGGGGGTTCAGTGGTTGCTGTGATCTATGCCTCTGATGGGTTATTTTAAATTCCCTGTACCACCTCAAGTAAAGTTTATGATCCATTGATGGAATCGTAGAATCCTTACAATGCAGAATGAAGCCATTTGGCCCTTCAGGTCTGCACCTACCCTCCGAAGAGCATCCCACCCTGACTCAACCGCTGTTACCCCACATGGCTAACCCACCTAGCCTGTACATCCCTAGTCCCTACAGGATAGTTTAGCACAATACACTTAATCTGTACATGGTTGGACTCAGAGCACACAGAAACAGGGAGAATGTGCAAACTCCACACAGTCACTCAAGTGTCACATTGAACCGTAAAGGATTTTTAAGGGGCTTGACAGAGCAAATGCTAACAGTGTGTTTCCACTCCTGGGAGAGTCTTGGGCCAGAGGGCGTCGTCTCAGAATAAAGGGGCACCAACATAGAACTGAGATGAGGAGGAATTTCTTCTCTCGGAAGGGTGTTTGTGTTTGGAACCCTTTGCTACAAAGAGCCATTGGGACAGAGTCCTTGTGTATATTCGAGACTGGGATACCTAGATGTTTGATCATTGAACCAAGGGTTATGGGGAAAAGGTAAGAAAACAGCCGCGAGAGCCAACAGATCAGCCGTGATCATATTAAATGTTGAAGCCCAGGTCCCTGGCTCTGTGAGGCAACAGTACCAAACACTGAGCCACTGTGTCACCCTGTCACAAACTAATTTTGCCAGTTAGTGAGGGATGATATGGGAGGCAGAGTCAAAGAGTGTGGTGCTGGAAAAGCACAACCGGTCAGGTAGCATTCGAGAAGCAGGAGAGTCACTGTTTCGGGCATAAGGCCTTTATCAGGAAAGCCCTTCCTGATGAAGGGTTTATGCCGGAATCGTCGACTCCCTTCCTCCTTGGATGCTGCCTGACTGACTGTGCTTTTCCAGCACCACACTCTTTGATTCTGATCTCCAGCATCTGCATTCCTCACTTTCTCCTGATATGGGAGCCAACATGAACCACTCCTGACTTTCAATAAGGGTCCGTTTATATGTTGAAACTTCAGCTTGGGTCCTCTGACCCCATACCGTTACATTGGCTGAATGGCTGATTTGCAACGCAGAGCAATGCCAACAGTGTGGGTTCAATTCTCACACATTTGAGTGATATGGAGAGGCTGAACAGGCTGGGGCTGTTTTCCCTGGAGCGTCGGAGGCTGAGGGGAGACCTTATAGGGGTTTACAAAATTATGAGGGGCGCGGATAGGGTAAATAGACAAAGTCTTTTCCCTGGAGTCGGGGAGTCCAGAACTAGAGGGCACAGGTTTAGGGTGAGAGGGGAAAGATATAAAAGAGATCTAAGGGGCAACTTTTTCACACAGAGGGTGGTATGTTTATGGAATGAACTGCCAGAGGAAGTGGTGGAGGCTGGTACAATTGCAACATTGAAGAGGCATTTGGATGGGTATATGAATAGGAAGGGTTTGGAGGGATATGGGCCGGGTGCTGGCAGGTGGGACTAGATTGGGTTGGGATATCTGGTCGGCATGGACGGGTTGGACCGAAGGGTCTGTTTCCGTGCTGTATATCTCTATGACTCTATGACCTGCTGATTTGGAGATGCCAGTGTTGGACTGAGGTGTACTAAGTTAAAAATCAGAGTCTAGATTAGAGTGGTGCTGGAAAAGCACAGCCCGTCAGGCAGCATCTGAGGAGCAGGAGAATCAACGTTTCGGGCGAAAGCCCTTCATCAGGATGGGTGTTGAAATGCTGTTTGTTGAGAGTATGAATTCTTCTTCGAATATAGTACAGAAGGGGTCCTTTGCAGTTCTGAGAGAGCGTGGCCATCAGTTAAGGCAGGGCTGACTGTAGAGAGGTTGGGTACCGGCGCATTGCTGCGAGTGTGGAGTGGAGGATCCTGAAGGAGAACCGTTGCTGCTGGTTTTGAATCTGTAGTCTGTACTGGTTGTCCTGTTCAGCTCCAAACTCTGCTGGTTTAAATGTCGTCCGGAGTCCATGTGGGATCATGTGGCTGTGGAGGCAAGTGCTGAGGAAGCGGATGTGACTGTGGTGGTGAGTCTGTTTCAGGACATGGTTGAAGAGCTTCAGAGCAGAGGAGGTGACCTGGGGGTTGCAGTGAGAGAGAGAGAGAGAGAGAGAGCCTCACTGAGATCCTTGTGGAGAGAGGAGAACTTCTTCAAGGAAGGCATCCTTGCAAGAGGATTCACAGTGAGGTTAAAATCAACTAGGCAAAAGTGAGGACTGCAGATGCTGGAAACCAGAGTCTAGATTAGAGTGGAAAATGTGTTGCTGGAAAAGCGCAGCAGGTCAGGCAGCATTCAAGGAGCAGGAGAATCGACGTTTCGGGCACGAGCCCTTCTTCAGGAAGGGCTCATGCCCGAAACGTCGATTCTCCTGCTCCTTGAATGCTGCCTGACCTGCTGCGCTTTTCCAGCAACACATTTTCGGCTCTGATCTCCAGCATCTGCAGTCCTCACTTTCTCCTCTAGATTAGAGTGGTGCTGGAAAAGCACAGCAGGTCAGGCAGCATCCGAAGAGCAGGAAAATTGACGTTTTGAGCAAACGCCTGATGTAGGAGCAGCGGTCCGAAAACTAGTGCTTCCAGTTAAACCTGTTGGACTATAACCTGGTGTTGTGTGATTTTTAACTTTGCCCACCCGCTGAGGTCACCATGGAGAATTCTCCTTCTCAGCCTCTCCCACATGACCATCAGAAGCAGGAACAGGTGTAGACCGCTCTGCCCCATGAGCCTGCTTCACCATTTAATACGATCATGATGGTCCTCACATCCACTTTTCTGCCCATTCCTCATAACCCTTGATTCCCCAACTGATCAAGAATCTATCTATTTCAGCTTTAAGGACTCTGGCCCCAGCAGTCTGGGTCAAAATGTTCCAAAGACACTCAACCCTCTGAGAGAAGGAATTCCTCCTCAGTCTTAAATTGGAGCCCCTTTATTCTGAGACTGTGCCCTTTTGTCCAAGACACTCCCATGAGGAAAAACATCCTCTCAGCATTTACCCTGTCAGGCCCCTTAACAATTGAATATGTTTCAATGTGACACTTCCCACTGCCTCAGGGAGGTAACCAACGTAACCAAAGCCCTCTCCCACCCGTTATAATCTCATCCACTCTCTTCCGTCAGGCAGAAGATATAAAAGTTTGAATACACGTACAAACAGATTCAAGAACAGCTTCTTCCCTGCTGTTGTCAAACTTTTGAATGGACCTCTCCAATGTTACTGATGATATTGCTCTGTCTCTCTCTCTCTCTCTCTCTCTCTCTCTCTCTCTCTCTCTCTGCACCTTCTCTGTGGCTGTAACACTGTTCTGCTACCCTGATACACTTTGTATGGTACAATCTGCCTGTATAGTACGCAAATAAACACTTTTCACTGTAGTTCAGTGCATGAGACAACAATATATCAAACTCAACGTGTTTACCTTTTGCTCATAAGACAATCTCTCCATACTAAGAATCATCCTAATGAACTTTCTCTGAACTGCCTCCAATAAAATGATTTATTTCCTTAAACAAGGTGATCACAACTGTGTGGCGACCTTCAGGTTAAATGACCATCAGTCGCCTCACTCTCTTTCTCTCAGTCTCTCTCTCTCTCGCTCCCTCTCTCTCTGTCTTTCTCTCTTTTCTGTAATGAGAGAGCAGCCCAATAGTCCAGTGAGACTATGGTGACTTTACCATTTATAATTAGATTTAGATTAGATATAAATTTAATTTTATCGTCATGTGTACTCGAGTTCAGGAATACAATGAAAAGTGTACAAAATCACCATTCTCTGGCATCATTTTAGTCGACAAAAGACAGGAATTGAAACCGAAGGAGAAATAAAAGAAACAGCCAAAAGAAATGGGAACCTGGAGGTCACTCCCCCACCTCTGTATAAGTCCTCACTTGATATACAATTAACATCTCACTACACATCATTTTTACCCACAAACCCCTTGTAGTTTTTATTCTTTGTGAACATGCTTATCCGGGGTGTGTCCAAGGTGGCTTGACAATTTGGGAATCAGATGTTGTGGTTCTGTTCGCCGAGCTGGGAATTTGTGTTGCAGACGTTTCGTCCCCTGTCTAGGTGACATCCTCAGTGCTTGGGAGCCTCCTGTGAAGCGCTTCTGTGATCTTTCCTCCGGCATTTGTAGTGGTTTGAATCTGCCGCTTCCGGTTGTCAGTTCCAGCTGTCGCTGCAGTGGCCGGTATATTGGGTCCAGCTCGATGTGTTTGTTGATAGAATCTGTGAATGAGTGTCATGCCTCTAGGAATTCCCTGGCTGTTCTCTGTTTGGCTTGTCCTATAATAGTAATGTTGTCCCAAGCAACATGAGTTCGACTGGGACAACACTACTATTATAGAACAAGCCAAACAGAAAACAGCCAGGGAATTCCTAGAGGCATGGCACTCATCCACAGATTCTATCAACAAACACATTGACCAGGACCCAATATACCAGCCACTGCAGCAGACAGCTGGAACTGACAACCGGAAGCGGCAGAGACAGGCCACTATAAATGCCGGAGGAAAAATCACAGAAGCGTTTCACAGGAGGCTCCCAAGCACTGAGGATGTCACCTAGACAGGGGACGAAACGTCTGCAACACAAATTCCCAGCTCGGCGAACAGAACCACAACAACGAGCACCCGAGCTACAAATCTTCTCACAAACTTTGGGAATCAGATGTTAGATAAGAATCTGTTCAATATATTAACACAGATGATGCTGTGCAGTGTATATGCCACTGAATCACAGGAAAATTCCATTAGTTATGGTCCTGGCAGATGCTACAGCTGCGTAAGTCAGATCCCAGATTGAAATCTGGCTTGATTCATCATATTTTGGTTTTTTTTGTAAATGTAATGTAGTGATCTTCCATTGAAACCTGGGCATTCTAGCTGTAAATTTAGTTTTAACAATAAAACAGAAGTTTATGATATAATTAAAAAAGAAAAATAAAGTAAAACAAACCAGCTAGCTACATAAAATACAGGTTTAAAGTTTGCAAACACCCAGCAAAACAAAATGCAATTTTTTACCTAATGCCATCACTTTATAGTTTTCCTCCCTGTTGTATCTGTATGATGGCTGAATTGCTTCTTTTCAGTTCTTGTCCTGTGAAGTGTGAAGCCTTTTCTCTTTGACTCACATGACTGAGATCTTAGAGTTTTTCAACTTTTGAATAACCAATGCAGATCTCTAACTAAACACTCTTGGTATGGAAGGTTTTCACAAAATGAAACCCTTTCACTGAGGTAATGTATTTCCTTAACTAAACAAACTTCTTTTTTTCTAGGAAAAACTATTCTTGCATCTAAATTTAGTTGGATCTCTTTCCAACTAAATTCAAAAGTTTCTGACTGAATTGTGAAAAATCCTTGCTTAACCCAACCTCTGCTATGCTAATGGCCTTTTGTTACTTCTCCTCCTGTCCTAAGCCCCACAGTATAAACAAACTTCCATTAACACTCAGGGGGGCATTCAGTCACCTGCTTTTTGACATATACTGGTTTAAAATCGCTGTTCTGAAAAGGTTAATCATTGAAGTTAAACATGCAATCCTTTCAACTAAGTTGATTAAATCCATATGCCACTAGTTTAAAATCCAAACTTGAAAATAGGTACTCACACGTTTTTCATCCCAGTGTGAGCTTGTAAAATTAGTCTCAGAAATGAAGTGACTCACATTGAACCAATGAGATGTACCTCGAGCCAGGCACTGGTTTCAGCCTTAACTCTTAGTCTCCTAAATGGCGTAGCTGCAAGACTGGGCCTACAGCTGGTGAGACGGAAACCCACAAGTTCGGAAAATATTCTCAGGAAGGGTCCCTGGGCTTGAAACATTGATTCTGTTTTCTCTCTACAGATACTGCCACTCCTGCTGAGCATCTCCAGCAATTTCTCTTTTGGTTTTGGGCAAAATCTACTTGACTGGTTGTATCTTGATTCGTACATCTGTGGCAGATGCATCTGTTTATGATGGTGTTGGTTAGAGTGACCACCGCACTGTCCTCGTGGGAGTGAAGTCCTGTCTTTACATCAAGAATACCATCCATCACGTACAGCATTGTGCTAAGTGGGATAGACTCAAGAAAGATCTGGCAGCCCAGAGCTGGGCATGCATGAGGTTTATTGGGCTATCAACAGCAGCAAAACAGTATTCGTGGCCCGGTATATCTTTCACTCTAGCGTAGCCATCAAGTCAAAGAAACAACCCTGTTTCAATAAGGATTATGGCTGCACAAGGCACACCTAAAAATGAGGTACCAACTGGTGAAGCTACATGGGCTTGTACATTTTTTAATTTATCTGTGGAGTGTAGGTGTCACTGCCTGGGCCCTGCATTTATCGCCCATCCCTAGTTGCCCCTTGAGAAGGTGGGGGTGAGCTGCCTTCTTGAACCGCTACAGCCTACCTCCTGTGGGTTGACCCACAATGCCATTGGGGAGAGAATTCCAAGATTTTACCCCAGTGACATGGCAATATATTTCCAAGTCGGGACGGTGAATAGCTTTGAGGGGAATGTGCAGGGGATGGTGTTCCCATGTCTCTGCTGCCCTTGTCCTTCTGGATGGAAGTGGTCGTGGGTTTCGAAGGTGCTGTCTGAGAATCTCTGGTGAATTTTTGCAGTGCATCTTGTAGATGGTATACACTGTTGCTACTGAGCGTCAGTGGGGGAGGGAGGGGATGCTTGGGAATGTGAGAAGCAAGGAGAAGTTAGCGAATGATAGCACTAAGTGAATCCACAACCAATGGACTTGATCAAAGCTCTACAGCCTGGTTATCCAGTTATGAATGACGCTTGGGTGGGAAAGGAGGCTGGACAGCTACCTCCCTCAGTGGGGGACCTTCACAGATCATTGTAAAAATCTCAGTGAGTTCCTCTCTCACTGTACTCCCCAAGTCCTTTCCTCTGCCCTGAAGCTCTTCAGCCACGTCCCTCATTCCTGATGAAGAACTCAGGCCCAAAATGTCAATTCTCCTGCTCCTCAGATGCTGCCTGACCTGCTGTGCTTTTCCAGCAACACACTCTCAATCGACATCATTGTAAAGGTCAAGGCTGAAGTATTTGCAACCATCTTCATGTCAGCCAGAAGTGACAAATGGATAATCCATTGCAGCCTCCTCCTGGGTTCCCCGACTACATGAATGCTAGTCTTGGTAACTCATATTCACTCCTCATCGCAGCAGGGAATGGTGAGAGGCATTGGATACTGCAAAGGTGATGGGCGCTGACAACATTCTAGTGATTGTACCGAAGGCTTGTGCTCCAGAACTAGTCAGATCCCCTAGCCAAGCAATAGCACTGCCATTTAACTAGCAATGTGGAAAATTAACTAAGTGCATCTTGTCCACAAAAAAGCAGGGCAAATCTAATCTGACCAATTCTCACTAAATCAGTCTTGTAAATGATGGAGTAATGAAAGGGGTGGAAGGTGTCATTGACAGTACCAATGACTCAGCGACCACCTTCCCACTGCTGCTTGGTTTGGGTCTCTCCAAGGCCGAGACCGTGGGCGCTGGAAAAGCACAGCCGGTCAGGCAGCATCCGAGGAGCAGGAGAATCGACGTTTTGGGCATAAGCCCTTCATCAGGAATCTGATTACCTCGGTGGTCCGGGGGGGTGGGGGGGGGGGGGGGGGTGCAGTGAAAGAGAGACTCACTGAGATGAGCTAGTATGGTGATGAAACATCTGAAAATGAACCTTCCAACTCAGTGAGCAAGGCTACATCTAGAATTCACTGAGATCCTTGTAGAGTGAGGAGGAAAACTTCAAGGTAGGCATCCTTGGAAGAGGCTTCGCAATAGGGTTGAAATCAACTAGGAGACAGTGAGGCGCAGATGCTGGAGATCATAGTCGAGACCGTGGTGCCTGGAAAAGTGCAACAGGTCAGGCAGCATCCAAGGAGCAGGAGAATTGGGCAGAAGCCCTCCATCACCCAGCTCCTGACTTTATCAGTCCAAACGCAAGCAAACAGGCTGAACTTGAGAAGGCAGGTGACCTTGGACGTTGTGGTAGCATTTAACCAAGTGTGCCATTGAGGAGCCCCTTGAGTGATTGGGAAGCAGGTGGAAGGCTGCCCACTGACTGTGCTAACCCCTAACACAGAGGGAAGTATTTGTGGTTATTGGAGGTGAATCCTCTCAGTACATTGCGGTACTGGAGCAGGATTACGGTAAATTCAGAAGTGCAGGTGTTCACACAGCATTCCCCCACTCACCCATTGTACTCTATGCTACTTTCTCCCCACCCCCACCCTCCTCTAGCTTATCTCTCCACGCTTCAGGCTCACTGCCTTTATTCCTGATGAAGGGCTTTTGCCCGAAACGTCGATTTCACTGCTTGTTGGATGCTGCCTGAACTGCTGTGCTCTTCCAGCACCACTAATCCAGTGTTTGGTTTTCAGCATCTGCAGTCATTGTTTTTACCTTGTTCAGTTCCATTCCTGACCCTTCCAATTCTGTAGACCAGGATGGCAGTTTCCCCCTCTAAATGGCATTAGGAAACCAGGTGGATATTTATAAAAATCAAGAAGAGTTTCATTGTCATTATGAGACTTTTAATTGCAGATTTTTATTCAATTTAAATTCCATCATCTGGGAATTCGAGCCTCCGATTCTCTCGATTAACAGTTTAGTGATAATACCGCTGGGCTGATACAGTGAGGCAGGAGACCACTTGGTGTTCGATACTCTTGTTTCTCTCCCTTGTGCCAAAGCAGTTCAGACAAGGTCCTCTTGTTTGTACTCTTGCCCTCAGGTATTGCCGCACGGGAAACAGCGCAAGCTCTCAAGACTCTGGCATCAGCTGCCCGCGGTGTGGCAGCTTCGACGGACAACTCTCCAGCTCAGAACTCCATGTTGGACACTGCTCGGGATGTGATGGATGGGTCTGCCCTGCTGATCCAGGAAGCCAAGCACGCGTTGGCTTCACCCGGAGACACTGAGAGCCAGCAACGGCTGGCACAGGTTAGTCAGATCAAGCGTCCTGCTCCGATTGTGCAGGGACCCCTGTGTGTGTCACAGTAAGGCCCGGCTCTGACCAAAAGCCACAATATTGGGAGTGACTCAGTGGGCAGCGCTCTCTCCTCCTCAGGTCTCAAGGTCGTGTGTTCACGTCCCACTCCAGAGGCTTGACCAAGCTGACCTTCCCAGTTCCAGACTGAGGGAGCTGAAGTGCTGTCTTTTGGATGAGCTATCATGGTGATGCCCCATCTAACGTCACAGTAGCTCAATTGTTAGCACTGCTGTCTCACAGCACCAGGGAGCCGGGTTCGATTCAACCATTGGGCGATTGTCTGTGTGGAGTTTGCACATTCTCCTTGTGTCTGCGTGGGTTTGCTCCGGTTTCCTCCAACAATCCAAAGATGTGCAGGTCAGGGTGGATTGGCCGTGCTAAATTGCTCCGTAGTGTTCAGGGATGTGTAGGTTAGGTGCATTAATCACAGGGGAATGGGTGTGGGTGGGATATTCTTCGGAGGGTCGGAGTGGCTTTGTTAGGCCGAATGGCCTGCTTCTAGGGTGGCACGGTGGCACAGTGGTTAGCACTGCTGCCTCACAGCACCAGAGACCCGGGTTCAATTCCCACCTCAGGCGACTGACTGTGTGGAGTTTGCATGTTCTCCCCGTGTCTGCGTGGGTTTCCTCCGGGTGCTCCGGTTTCCTCCCACAGTCCAAAAGATGTGCGGGTCAGGTGAATTGGCCATGCTAAATTGCCTATAGTGTTAGGTTAGGGGTATGGGTGGGTTGCGCTTCGGCGGGTCGGTGTGGACTTGTTGGGCCGAAGGGCCTGTTTCCACACTGTAAGTAATCTAATACATTGTAAGGAGTCTATGAACCTGAACGGTTCGGGTGGAAGGGCAACGAAAAGGAGAGCCCAGTGGGAGGTGAACGTGGATTCCACTGATTTCCCACTGAATGAATTGGATTTAAAATGCCCCTTTTTAAATCTGAGATGATTTATCTTCAATCCCAGCTTTCTTTATCTCAGGATAACTGGATCCCTCTCAGGACAATACATGATAGCACCGGCTCTGTCACACGTCAGTCAGGGTGAGATAAATAAATGTTGTAAGGATCTCCTTCAACAGGAATATAAAAGCAAAATAGAGTGGACACTAGAAATCTGAAAGAGAAGCAGACAGTGCTAGAAGTACTGAACTGGGCTCACCACATAAATACAGTGACTACAAGAGCAACTTAGAGGCTAGGAATCCTGCAGTGAGTAACTCACCTCTTGACTCCCCCAAAGCCTGCCCCAAGGCACAAGTTAGGAGTGTGATTGAATGCTCCCTGGATGGGTGCAGCTCTAACAATACTCAAGAAGTTTGACATCATCCAGGCCAAAGCAGCCCACTTGATTGGCACCACATCCACAAACATTCACCCCCTCCTCCAGCAACGCACAGGTTCAGCAGTGTGTACCATCTATGCACTGCAGAACCTTCCAAACCCAGAACCGCTTCCATCCAGAAGGTCATGGGCTGCAGATACATGGGAATATCAAGATCCCCTCCAGGCCACTCACCATCCTGACTTGGAAATATATCGCCGTTCCTTCACTGTCACTGGGTCAAAATCCTGGAATTCCCTCCCTCAGGGCATTGCGGGTCAATTCAAAGTAGGTGGACTGCAGCGGTTCAAGAAGACAGCTCACACCCACCTTCTCAAGGGACAATAAATACTGGCCAAGCCTGCGACACCCACATCCCACAAATGAATTTTTAAAAACTCAGCAGTCCGGCAGCATCTGTGGAGAAAGAGCGACACCAGAGTTTGTGTCTTAGGGTGAGTGACTTTACGTCAGACCCATGCACGTGAGGACTTTACACAAGCATTTAAATCAGGAGTAGGCCATTCAGCCCCTCAAGCTCTGTAATCCACTAAGATCACGACTGGTCTGTTTGAGTTCAGAATTCCACATTCTCATCTATCCCCAATAATCTTCAATTCCTCCCCAGCCTTCTGGCCCTTCAGCCTAACCAGTCCACACTGACCCTCCGAAGAGTAACCCACCCAGACCCATTTCCCTCTGACTTATGCACCTAACAATAAGATCAATTTAGCATGGCCAATTCACCTGACCTGAACATCTTTGGAATGTTCAGGAGCATGTTTGGAATGTTCAGCACCCAGAGAAAAGCCACGCAGACATGGGGAGAATGTGCAAACTCCACACAGGCAGTCGCCTGAGGCTGGAATCAAACCTGGGACCCTAGTGCTGTGAGGCAGCAGTGCTAACTACTGAGCCACCGTGCCGCCCCCATCTCTGTGCTCTTTTAATTCTGGCCTCTTGACCATCCCTGCTGAACCATCAGTGGCCCTGACTTCAGCCGCCCAAGCCCCATGCTTTGGAAATTCCTCCCTAAACCCCTCTGCCTCTCAATCTCTCTCTTTCTTTGATCTTCAATCATTGTCATTTAACGCTCTCACTGCTTTCCCAAATGGGTGGCTTAGTGTTCAGTTAGCCTCATCTCCGCTGCTGTCAGTGTTCCACTGCATTAAAGGTGCTCCATAAATTCAGGTTGTTTGGACTTCTTCACCACTTACCTTCAAGTGGCACTGTCTCCTCTCACCCTGCTATCAGTTGGAATCTTGAATTTCCATTCAGAGGGTCATCCCCTCAGCATTGACCGCTGCCCTCCAACAGATCATCGAATCGGACTCCACTTGAGACAGTCAATGTGTTGAACAATTCCAATTGTGTCAATGTTGCTCCTTCCTTTTCTCAAGGTGGCTAAGTCGGTCTCCCATTCGTTGAACAACTGTGTGAACTGTTTGCCAGGACAGAAGGATGTGGACATGGCACTGAAAAGCATTGGAGAATCCAGCAAAAAGTTGCTGGTTGACTTGGTAAGCTTCGATCATTATTTTCCTTCATTAAATCTACCCAAGACCCAATCAAAGACTTGGAGATGATTGAGACAACTGAGCCAGAGTCTCTTGCTCAATCTCCATCCATGAGATCCTCCTGTTCACTGTAAAAATGCAGCTAGAACTGTCTTATCCTGGAATCTTGTACTGAATGAGCACGGAGCATGGAAGGATAGCAGAGCTGAGCGAGTATCCTATATTTCACACACAGAGCCGTGCTCCATATTCATAGAAGACCCAAATAAGATTAATCTTAGACTTGTCACACCACCACACTGCGTTGCATAGCTGATAAGCCGCAGTCTCATTCAAATAGTAGATTCCTGTTTTTTGTCATAGCATTCCTGATTTACTGCTGCCCATTGGTCAGTAACATACCATGCTGATAACTCTCACCCTCATCCAAGATCATGACATCGCTAGATCTGACATTACAAGGCAAAGCCGCCCAGTTCAAAAGGTTCACAGTCCTGGCACCATGGGTTTCCAATAGTGTTTGCCCATCACTCTGTGGGACTCACTCAATCTCACACCGTCTGTGAGTGTGTCCATATGCAAATGTGTGTGTCTTACTGTATATGTTATTGTGTCTGAGTGTGTTTCGTATGTGTCAGTGTCACTTGGAGGTCTGCAGCATGGAAACAGACCCTTAAGCCTGATGTGCCCAATGCCGCCCAGTATTCAGAAATAAACTAGTCCCATTTGCCTACAGAGCCAAGGGGGTCACTTGGTGTCACTCTGTGTGTGTGTGTGTGTGTGTGTATCACTGTATGTGCCACTTAGTGTGTGTGTGTATCTTTACTTGAATGTGTATTTGCACGTGTGTGTGCTTTGTCTGTGTGTATATCTCTGAATGAGTGTGAACTTCAGATGCTAAGGTTTATAAGTATCCAGGTGGGATCAATGAGACTCTCTCACTCTCTACCTCTCTCTCTCTCTCTCGCTCTCTCTCTCTCTCTCTCTCTCTCTCTCTCTCTCTCTCTCTCTCTCTCTCTCTCTCTCTCGATTTCCTTATCAATCACTCTCTCCTTCCCCTCTCCCACAGTTGCCACCAAGCACCAAGAGTTTTCAGGAGGCTCAGAGCGAGTTGAATCAAGCGGCTGCAGGCCTGAATCAGTCAGCGGGGGAGGTGGTACACGCTTCGCGAGGGACCAGCAGGCAATTGGCCGCTGCCTCCGGCAAATTCAGTGAAGATTTTGATGAGTTTCTGGATGCGGGCATTGAAATGGCTGGACAAGCTCAGGTAAGGTGTATGGCCTAGTGGTTAATCCAAAAGGCGTGAGGCTCAGGTGAAATGTATGGCCTAGCGGGTAATCCAGAAGATGTGAGTCGAAATCCAATTGGCTTAAAAATCTGGCTGCTTTCACTAAAATTACCTCTTGTTGTAAAAATCCCAATGAATGATCTTTAGTGATGGTAAACTTATCCAGACTCCCAACTGAATGTGGTAATGGTCCCACCACCAAATGGAGTTCAGTCAGAATGCACTAGGCATTTTTCTTGAAGTGCCTAGATTATGCTAGCCCTCATTATTGGGAGGAGTCTACTGTCAGAGAGGGGGAGACCCACATTTAAGTGACAACATTGATAGGAATCTATGAGCCTCTATGATTGCACTCCGCACAGTGGGCTATTTAATATTGGAATTGTTATGCTGATAATGGTCATCAAAATGGTTCTCCTCTCGGTCAAGTGTGGAGCAGAGTGCCAAACACGGCAATTCTCTCAGTCACCACGACACCAACCTCTCAGGGAACCATCTCCCAAACAGACAATAGAGCGTTCTCCACCCCTCAATCCGCGAGTCCCTTGATTTGTGTTGAATTGGAGACAGTTCAAGGGCACGGGGCTGTGTCCTCATCGGATGCAGAATTAAACCCTTGCCTGGAGTCACAAGGATCACATACGAATCAGCTCTTCCCCCTCAGTTGGAGTGAAAGATTGTGGTATTTGGAGTTCACATTAAAGAGAAAACCTATCTCTCACTTGCCCCCATTGAGTAATATAGCATAGGAAAAGGCCCTTCAGCCCGTCGATTCTGCATCGGTCAGAAACAACCACCTCACTGTTCTAATCCCATTTTTCAGCATTTGGTCCATTAGCCTTGGTATCGCAAGTATCTTCAATGTGATGAGGATCTCTGCCTCTCCCACCCGAACAGGCAGTCAGTTCCAGATTCCCACCACCCTCTGGGGGAAAACATTTTCCTCACGTTTCCTCCTGCCCCTTTCCTTAAATCAATGCCCCTGCTCATTGCTCCCTCCATTGGGAGAAAAGTTTCTTCCTGCCTACCCCTCATAATTTTATACATCTCAGTCATGTCCCCTCTCAATCCCCTCTGCTCCGAGGAAAACAATCCCAGTCTGTCCAATCCCTCTTCATGACTGAGACTCTCCAGCCCAGGCAACTTCCTGGTAAACCTCCTCTGCACCATCTCCAGTGCATTCACATCCTTCCTATCTGATAGATCCGTTCTACCACAGAACAAAACATTCAAGTTCTGATTTTATCGTGGGGGTGATTTCCTTTCAATGTCGGTTTAAAACAGCAACAGTGTGATGGCCAGGAATCAAACCCAGCTCAACTGCTTGGAAGGCAGCTATGCTCACCACTATACCACCATTGCCCTGCAACATCCTTCCTATAATGTGGATTCCAGAACTATGTCCAAATCCCTGCGCCCTGTGATTCTGAGCAGATGGACGTACATTGGCCCCTGACCCAACCCCTCCCCCACCCACTGTCTGATTCTGCATCATGAGCTTCCATTGATCCCCCTTGTGCAGCGACGGGCAGACTGCAGCTATCTGGGGAGAAGCTGGTGGGAGGGAGAGATTTACTTCAGACAGTGAGCTGTTGTGGCCAGGAATGCAGAGGCCGCGGAGATAATGGAAGTAATTCCATAATAACTTCCAACAGGGATTTGGGTCATTACTTAAGGACGCCGGGAAAGAGTGTGATTGATTGGATGGCCTTTTCGAACACCCAGCAGGGAGATATGGCAGAGTGTGAAATCGAGTCTAAAAGCAGGAGAAATTTCCAAGGGGAACGTTTTCCTTTTTGCGATTGCATTCTTCATAGCTCATCACAGGTGCCCGAGCAGATAAAACGCCAACTTTAGGCACAGGAGATTTGGCTATCCCCATTTGTCTGGGCTTGCTCAAGTTCTCTCCAGCACCTGGAGATGTCAGAGGCTGAGCCTCCCCAACACCACCTCACCTCACCTCACCTCCCCCTTCTAAAATCTCCATGTGAATGTGGAAAATTTCACCATGTCAGCTGCCCCCCCAGTGTTTTTTTGTTTATTCATTCACGGGACAAGGGTATCACTGGCAATGGAGCACAAGGCAGGAGGTTGACAGGAAATAATAGAGCTGGAGCAGACCCAATGGGAAGAGTGGTCTCTTTCTGCACTGTCCATGTTTATTGCCCATTCCTAATTGCCCAGAGGGCAGTTAAGAGTCGACCACATTGCTGTGGGTCTGGTGTCACACACAGGCCAGAACTAATGGTAAAGATGACGGTTTCCTTCCCTAAAGGACATGAGTGAACTAGATGGGTTTTTCCCAACAATCGTCAATGAATTCATGGTCATCATTAGACTCTTAATTCCAGATTTGTATTGAATTCAGAATCCGCCATCTGCCATGGTGGGATTCGAACCCGGGCCTCTCGATTAATATGATAATGCCACTCTGCCATCGCTTCCCCCTTTCTTTCATTTTGAAGGCTGCTTCCTTTGACACAGCCCAGTATTGTGTGTGGGGTGGAACAGAAGACAATTGAGAGGGGCAGCCTGCCTGTTCGGAACAACAACGTGAGCCATTAAGTGTTTTACTTGTTTTTTTTCCCCCACAGACAAAGGAGGGTCAGATCCAGGTCATTGGTAACTTGAAGAATATCTCCATGGCTTCCAGCAAACTGCTCCTTGCCGCCAAGTCGCTGTCTGTTGATTCTGCTGCACCCAATGCAAAGAATCTCCTGGCAGCAGCTGCCCGGTAAGGACCATTGTGCTTCACTTTATATTGGCCAGGGTTTGAGCCTCCTCACCCCACCCCGGTCAGCTGTGGCTCAGTGGGTAGCGCACTCGCCTCTGAGTCAGTCGGTCATGGGTATAAGCCTCACTCTAATCAGCTGAGCACAAAATCCAGACGGTGGGAGCCCTGCACCAAAAACGGAGACATTGGCTTACTGGAATGGTTCTGGGCATGAGGACATTTTATTGGTGAGGATAGATTGAAGACGTTGGGAGTGCTCTCCCTGATGAGAAGAAGGCCAAAGGAGATCTGATGCACGTTTTCAGAATTATGGTCTAGACAGAATGGATAAGATGACACTGTTTCTGCTTATCCAAGAGAAAAGGAAGTATATATGAAGTAACGTGTAAACAAAGCAACGCTGATGTGAGAGAAAGCCTTTTTCATTCAGCGAGTACCATATATACTCGTGTATAGGTCAAATTTTGAAGACTTTTTTTATAGCTGAAATTAGGGGGTCGACTAATACACGGGCACAAGTTTTGAGGAGCTGCAACTCACGCTGCATACTCAAAATACCGTATTATTAGTAAACGTTGATTTGATCGCACAACTAATCCTGGGTAAGGGAGAAAAACACCATGAATTACGGTCAAGTTAACTACCGGATAAAAGCAAGAGGCCGGTACAAAAATTGAACATGTCAAAGATTCATTGAAATCCTGCAAAATCACATTGTTCAACATCGTCATGGCCTGGTATAATGGCACACTTAAAATGAAACATTTCTTAAATTCTGAATGTGTAAGCATCTGGAACTTTCCCACCAAACTCTTCCCTTTCCCTCCCACTTACTCCCTCACGTTATGAACCTCAACAACATTAACACACTTGCCAAAGAATTAAAGATATACCGGTATGTAGCTAATACACGTCACTTTTATTCAGATATAATGGCACAATTAAAATGATTAACATTTTAACGATATTAACGTTTGGATGTATAGTGAATAAATTGTGATAAGTACTGATAGACTTAGTACTGGTCTGAATGAATGACTCAAAACGTGCTGTAGTAAACCAAGTGCTGTAAGTTAGAGTTAGGAATAAATGAATCGAAGTGTGATATCGTAAACAGAGAGTAATGAGTAAAGCTACTGGTGTAAATGAATGTATGTGATTTAATGTGATATAGTAGAGTAGACTAATACATGAGATATATGGACGGTAAAAGGTTTTTTGCCAAAAAAAAGGGTTGACCTATACATGAGTATATACGGTAATTAGGGTGTGGAAGGCACTGTCTGGAAATGTGGTGGAGGCAGGTTCAATTGAAAAGGGAATTGGCTGGTTTTTTTTTTGGACATCAATGGTGTGCAGGCTATGGGGGTAAAGGCAGGAATTCAGCAGTAGATAATAGAGCTGGAGCAGACCCAATAGGCAGAGTGGTCTCTGCCTGCACTGTAATGATTCTGTCACTCTTTCAGAGGAGACATTAAGCCAAGGGTCCGCAAGACTGGCCACGAATTAGAAGAAGGATGAAGGGAGGTGGGCAGCGGTTCTCCCTTGAGTCTTGACCAAGATTGATCTGTCAATCATTCAGTGGGCATGACGGACAGTGTCGGGGGGGGTGTAGCTGGCTATTGTCTAATGTTGCCTTTGTCAGATTATTCTTGTGGGAGTGCGCTGTGCAAATGTGCTGCCAGGTTTCCAGGATTGGCAACAGGACGCCCATGAGGAGTACATGACTGAGGGCGTGAATAACTTTGGGTTGTCCCGAAAGGTGCGAGCCCGTCTTGTGTCAAAGTTAGTAAAGCGAGCCTGGTTGAAGAGGTGTTGAAGTGTTAATTTTAACAGGTGGTGTGTCTGATATCTTCCAGGGCTGTTACCGAGAGCATCAACCAGCTGATTACACTCTGCACCCAGCAGGCTCCCGGCCAGAAGGAATGTGACAACGCTCTCCGAGAACTCGAGGTACTGGCTGAAACCAAACTCCGACACCCCATCCACCCAGCTTTTTCACATCGTGGATGTGAATCCATTTCACAACCTGCTCCTCCATCGAGTAATCTTACCAAGAGAACAGGTCGGACGGGGTGAACTATTTCACCGTGGCACGAATAACGTATAAATTTCATAACTTGGAAGATAGTGCTGAGATTTGGATCCATAAAATGGCTTAAGATTTCGCAGCCAAGAATGAGATGGATTTTACATGGTCAACTCAACTGGCAGCTAAATCCCAGAGGGGGAATGTGAAGACTGCAGATGCTGGAAATCAGAGTCAAAAGGTGTAGTGATGGAAAAGCACAGCTGGTTAGGCAGCATCTGAGAAACAGCGGAATTGATGTTTTGAGCATAAGCTCTTCATCAGGACCCTGATGAAGGGCTTATGCTCGAAATGTTGACTCTCCTGCTCCTCGGATGCTGCCTGACCAGCTGTGATTTTCCATCACTACACTTTTTGATGCTAAATCCCAGCAGCTAACTGAATTGAATGTACAGTGCAGGGAATTAAATGTTGGGTTTTTATCAAAGTCCCCACAGTTGTGTCAGTGAACCCTCAATGGATAGCTCTCTGGGCAGTAGAAGCTCGGTGGGGTGACGGTCTCTGGGTTCACAATCCAGAGATCCAGATTGTTGCTGCGAGGCCTCAGATACTACCTCAGCAGTTGGTGGAATTTCAGTTCCTTCATTCAGTCTGAACCATGAAAAAAACGTGTTAATCCCGGTCATTGTGACCGTGACAGCTGTCATTGCTTGTTGTAAAAGTCCATCTAGTTCACCTTTAGCGACGGCAGTCTGCCATACTTAGCCGGTCTGGCCTACGTATGACCCCAGAACCACAGCATTGTGCTTGGAGTCATCCAGCATGGAAACAGACCCTTCAGCCCAACTCATCCACACCGACCAGATGTCTGGTGGTGAGCCTGTGGAATGTATTACCACAGCAAGCAGTTGATCTTCAAATATTGAATATATTCAAGAGGCAGCTAGATGTAGCACTTGGGATGAATGGGATCA
Source organism: Chiloscyllium punctatum (assembly GCF_047496795.1). NCBI lineage: Eukaryota > Metazoa > Chordata > Chondrichthyes > Orectolobiformes > Hemiscylliidae > Chiloscyllium > Chiloscyllium punctatum. The sequence continues at coordinate 21,336,303 of NC_092771.1, read as the reverse complement.
AAAGTTATGGGGGGAGAGCAGGATTAGGCTATTGAGTTGGACGATCAGCTATGAATGGAGGAGCAGGCTCGAAGGGCTGAATAGCCTCCTCCTGCTCCTATCCCCTATGTTTCTATCCCAATCTGTCGTAGTCCCATTTGCCAGCACTTGGTCTATATCACTTTAAAACCCTTCCTGTTCATCGACCCATCCAGATCTCTTTTAAATGTTGTAATTGTACCAGACTCCACCACTTCCTCTGGCAGCCTGTCCCATATACACACCAGTCTGTGCATGAAAAAGTTACCTTTCAGGTCCTTCTTAAATCTCTCCTTAAACCTCTGTCCTCTCATAAACTACCCTCTGAAATGGCCTCACTCTGTTCAAGGATAATTGAAGATGGGCTTTGCTCCTAGCATCCACTGAAAGGATACTTTTAAAAAAGCAAAGGCATTGAGTACAGAAGGAAGGAGGTGATGCGAACTCTTGAGAAATCACAGGTTAGATGCCAGCTGGAGTACGATTTTAACAAGGGTGCTAAGTCCTTTAGATGAGAAGAGATTTTGCAGCATAATACCAGGGCTGAGGTTCTGGAACGGAGATTGTTCTCCCAGGAGGAAGAGCCTTAACAGAGTTTGAATTGGTCAAGATTTGGAGATGCCAGTGTTGGACTGGGGTGTACAAAGTTAAAAATCACACAACACCAGGTTATAATCCAACAGGTTGAATTGGAAGCACACTAGCGTTCGGAGCGATGCTCCTTCATCAAGTGATTGTCTGATGAAGGAGCATTGCTCCAAAAGCTAGTGTGCTTCCAATTAAACCTGTTGGACTATAACCTGGTGTTGTGTGATTTTTAACTTTGAATTGGTCAGGATTGTGAAAGATTCTGGGCAGAGTAAATAAATGGAAAGCATTTCCAGTGGCAGAAGACTCTATAACCAGTGGACACAGATACACGGTGATTTGGTGAAAGAACCAGGTCAAAATGAGATGAAGTTATTTTGTGAGCAAATCTGAAATGTAGTGCCTTTAAGAGCAGGAGAAGCAGTTGCCATAATAAGTCCAAAGAGTTTGGGATAAGCACTCAAAAGGGAATTATAATTGGCTAGCTCTTTAAAAGAGACAGCGCTGATGTGATGGTCTGAACGACCTCTTTCAGTGCTGTATTGTTCTATTATTTGAGATAAGCTCCACTGCAGCTCCATGTACACACAGGGTGTAGGACATGTTAGATTCTGCACACTTCTGTAGGTGCGACATGAGACAATTTCACTGTTGGGTGTCAGTGAAGCCTCTCATTTTCCAGTCACCTGGAAAGGAAACTGAGATGAATTATGTGAAGGATTTTTTTTTGTGTAGAGGGACATGCCTGAAGTTTCTAAAAGTCAGCCAGTTAGTTAGTTCGCTAGTTAGCTCCGGCATTGGCTGGTAAAATCGTGGTGCAGATTCACTAACTTGTAATTTTGGAAATGTTTGCAGACTGTCAAAGGCATGCTGGAAAATCCCAATGACCCTGTCAGTGACCTCTCCTACTTTGACTGCATTGAGAGTGTGATGGAGAATTCCAAGGTAGGTCAAGGCTCCCTCGGGAGCGATTTGGGAAAACTTGGTTTGTGACACTCTGCACCATCTCTCCTGGCACTTTTCCATTAGTTCCCCTTTTCCCGTTCTCTCTGGCTGTTCAGGTCCTCGGAGAGGCTATGACTGGGATCTCTCAGAAAGCCAAGACTGGCGACCTTCCGGCGTTTGGGGAATCTGTTGGCATCGCTTCCAAGGCACTGTGTGGTCTGACAGAGGCAGCGGCTCAGGTGGGCATCGGTCTCCCAACTCACCGTCGCAGCTTGAAATGAGCATGACTCCCCCTCTGAGAGAGGAGCTTTCATAGAATAAAATCCCTACAGTGTGGAAACAGGCCCTTCAGCCCAACAAATCCATACCGACCCTCCAAAGAGTAACCCACCCAGACCCATTCCCCTACCCTAATCCTTGACATTTACCTCTGACTAATGCACCTAACCTACACATCCCTGAACACTATGGGCAATTTAGCATGGCCAGTTCACCCTAACCTGCACATCTTTGGACTGCGGGAGGAAACCAGAGGAAACCCACACAGACACGGGGAGAATGTACAAACTCCAGTCGCCCGAGGCTGAAATCGAAACTAGGGTCGATTCCATCATTGAAAGCGAAGCATGGAATAGACAGCAAAGTCGCAGAATCATCAAATCTGTTTTTGGAGTGATGAAACCTGCCCAGCATTGTTTGGTATATTTTACTAAAGCTGTATCGAGCCATTTACTGTCTTCCACTATTCACTACCCCAGCAAACTACATATGATGGGTGAGAATCTTAGAATCACTGCAGTGCAGAAAGAGGCCATTTGGCCCATCGGATCTGTGCTAATCCTCCATAGAATATCCCATTCAGCTCAGCACCTGAACCAATTCCAGCATTTTGCACGGCCAATGCACCCAACTTGCATATCTTCGGACGATGGGAGGAAATCCATGTAGACCTGGGGAGAAAGTGCAAACTCCCGAGGCTGGAATCGAATCCAGGTCGGCAGGTCTGTGAGGCAGCAATTGGCCAGCATTGTGCAAAGGGGAGCATGGCACAGCCAGGTTTGTGTTTCATCCTCAATCCATGCGAGTAACGTAAGATATGAGAGCTGACCTCATCACATCCCAAAAAGTAAAACTCAAACTGTCTGACAGCAACTCAAGGCTCAATGGAAACAGAAACTACTGGAGAAACCTGACAGGTCTGGCAGTACCTGTGGAGAGAAAGCAGAGTTTGCTTTCTATCCACAGTTGGTGCCAGGCCTGCTGAGTTTCTCCAGCAATTTTCTGTCTTTGTTTCTGATTTCTAGCATCTTTTGACTAGATTCCCTACAGTGTGGAAACAGGCCCTTCGGCCCAACAAGTCCAAACCGACCCTCCGAAGAGTAACCCATCCAGACCCATTCCCCTAGCCTATATTTACCCCTAACTAATGCACCTGTCACTACGGGCAATTTAGCATGGCCAATTCACCTGACCTGCACATCTTTGAAATGTGGGAGGAAACCGGAGCACCCGGAGGAAGCCCACGCAGACACGGGGGGGAAATGTGCAAACTCCACACAGACAGTCGCCTGAGGTGGGAATCGAACCCAGGTCGCTGGCGCTGAGGAAACCGTGCTAACCACTGAGCCACCATGCCACCCCATGCCCCATCTGCAGGTCTTTGTTTTAAATTGTCGATGCTTAAGAACTCCGTTGCACTCAAAGTTAGCTGTGAGGATGGGTTGGGATACCAACACATTGTCAATCCAACTCTTTACTGAGTTTTATTACATCTCTCTTCATGCAGGCTGGTTACCTGGTTGGGATATCTGATCCCAACAGTCAAGCTGGGCACCAGGGGCTAGTAGATCCCATCCAGTTTGCTCGGGCCAATCAGGCGATCCAGATGGCGTGTCAGAATCTGGTAGATCCAGCAAGTAGTCCATCACAGGTAAAAAGGCGGGGCACAGCAATGTTGGCGAAAGGTCAGTTGCTGCTCCTGTTTGGGTTCGGCGTCCGTGGTAATGCGTAACTCTCATCGTGCAGGTGCTGTCTGCTGCTACCATCGTCGCCAAACACACTTCGGCATTGTGCAACGCCTGCCGGATCGCCTCCTCCAAAACCGCCAACCCGGTTGCCAAGCGACACTTTGTCCAGTCGGCCAAGGAAGTTGCCAATAGCACTGCCAACCTAGTGAAGACCATCAAGGTAACCGTGTGTGACTGCTGTCGTGTGTGTCCCCATTGGGGAGCTGACTCGTCCACTGTTTACGCCATTGTTCTGGTTCATAGAGTCCTACAGCACAGCGACAGGCCCTTCGGCCTAAGCTGGTCCTTGCCATCCACGCTAACTCCATTTCCCTGCACTTGGCCCAATTCCTTCTAAACCTTTCCTATCCATATATTTTTCCAAATGCCTTTCAAAGGTTGTTAATGCACCCACCTCAAGCACTTCCACTGGCAGCTCATTCCATATGCATACCACCCTCTGTGTAAAAAGGTTGCCCCTCAGGTTCCCTCTTATTCTTTCCCCTCTAACTTTAAACTAATGTCGTCTAGTCCTCGATTCCCCAATCCCGGGAAAAAGACTGAGTGCACTGACCCTATCTATGTTACTCATGATCTTATACACTTCTGTAAAACTTGCCCCCCTCAGTCTCCTATGCTCTAAAGATAAAAAGTCCTAGCTTGTCCAACCTCTCCCTATAACTCGAACGATTGAGTCCTGGCAACATCCTTAATATAACCTTCCTAGGTGACCAAAACTGAACACAATATGCCAAGTGCAGTCTCACCAATGTCTTGTACAACTGCAACATAACTTCCCAACTTCTATACTCAGTGCCCTGACTGATGAAGGCCAGTGTGCCAAAAGCCTTCTTCACTGCCCTGTCTACCTGTGACTCTACTTTCAGAGAACTGTCCACCTTAGCACCAAGATCCCTCTGTTCCTCTATGCTCCTTAAGGCCCTACCATGTACTGTGAAACCCCTACCTTGATTTGACTTTCCAAAATACAAGAGCTCACACTTACCTATATTAAACTCTATTTGCTATTTCCCGAGGTGATCAAAATCCTGCTGCAATTTCTGACAATTTTCCTCACTGTCCAAGATATTTGACAAAAGGCAAATTCCGGAAATCAGATTGTCTCACCTGTAACTACAGTAGTGAGCCCCCAGCTTTCAGCTGTAACCAAGAGGGCAAAGAAATACCTTCTATCTCTCCAAGACACCAACAGCAACTGCTGAAAGCTAAACCTAAAATCTCTAGTTCTATTGGTGGAAGCTTAACCACACCCAGCCAGCTGCTTCTATTGTTCCAACTTGTAGAACCCAAGGCTTCACAAGTTGTTTATCTTCTCATAGGCACCTTGGCACCTGTCCCCCAATCTCTCTCGAACAGATATCAGGAGAAAACACACTTCTTAAAGCCACAGCATTGCACATATTATTTTCTCTTCGATTTCATGGGGCTCACCCTGAAACAGGATGTGGGGTCACCCTTGTAACAGGATGTGGGGTCACCTCTGAAACAGGATGTAGGTGTCACCCCTGTAACAGGATGTGGGTCTCACCCCTGTAACAGGATGTGGGTCTCACCCCTGTAACAGGATGTGGGTCTCACCCCTGAAACGGGATGTGGGGTCACCCCTGTAACAGGATGGGTCTCACTCCTGTAACAGGATGTGGGGGTCACTCTTGTACAGAACATGGGTGTCACCCGTATGCGTTTGGAATGGATACACCAGAGTTGTTCTTTGATGAGTCTCTCCCACCAAGAGGAGCCCATTATGAGTAAAACCTTCTCCAGCTTGAAACAATGGCTTCAGGTCGTGCCACCCTGCCCCTCAGCTGATGCTTTGACCCAATCATATTATGATAGATATGCCAACATCTTGTACTCAATGCATTTGACTGTTATTCATTATGAACAATGTGCTCCATGAAGCATCTCTGGTTGCTCTATCCTTATTCTGTCTGTCTGTATGTGTGCTTGTGTGTGTGTGTGTTGTGCATGCGTGTATCTGTTTTTGCTCACTCCTTCTGTTCTTTGGTTCTCAGGCTCTTGATGGTGACTTCTCCGAAGAGAATCGAGACAAGTGCAGGTTAGCCACTTCCCCTTTAATCGAGGCTGTGGAAAACCTGACGGCGTTTGCCTCCAACCCTGAGTTTGTCAGCATCCCGGCCCAGATCGGAGCTGAGGTAATTCGTCTCAAGCGTGTGCTGGTGGGAAGGCAGGAAGTGCTGAGTCCAGGTTGTTCAGGTTCGTCATCCTCGTCGTCAGGTGATGATGTCACCCTTGACCAACTCTAGCGACCAGTCTTCATCCAAGAGTCTGCAACAGAGGCGTGGAGAGCCCCCGGCATTGGAAAGCTTGGGGGATAGTAGGCCCAAAGTCACCTGTCCCTCCTGGGCCTGCGATGCCCACATCCCGTGAAAGAATGAGAGAAAAAACAGCCTAGATCCTGGAGAAAGCCAGCACTTTACACCCGTCCTCTAGCTGCCCTTGAGCTGAGGTGGTTAATGGCTTCCTCAGCTATTTCAAAGAGCTTGGAGTTATTAGTGAAACATATGGATTCATTACAACTCCAGGAATGTTGTGACCACTGTTGTTTAGATGGGCTTTTTACTCCAGATTTACTTAATTAACTAAATTTAAATTCCCTAGTGGCTTTGCTAGGGATGTGGGCTTGTACCTTCAAACCCTCACTGGAGTGAGCTTCTGTCATTACTCCTTCATCAAAAGATTTGAAAAACAAGTAATCCTTTCAGGGTACAGTTATTGATTATTGAAGATACGTCCTAATTTCAGTTTGGCTGTGACTCTGCCTGTGAAAGCTTTGACCTGTGTCACTCACACGAAGCATTAGTTTATTAAAAAAAAAACTCAATGCAGAGCGCTCTGAAAAGTGTTGACCCCGAGGCACTCGTCTCCTGCCGGGTCAGACTGTGCAGAGTAGCATTACAAGGCCCAGACCAATAAAAGAATAATTTGGTCTCTACAGAATAAGGCTAATGTTGGTAATTTACAACACTGCAAATAGGGCCAGTTGCAAGCTGTAAAACATTAATGACTCTTCAACCCTGGTCCCAGATGTAAAGCACAGACACATTACAGGATGAGAAAGGAGAAATGTTATGTATCTGTGGGCTAATGGCTATTGACAGCGAATGGTTTCTATGAGAGAGAGCGCATTGTGTGGGTCACGGCATGTTTCGCAACAAAGAAATTGGAAGGCAGTTTCTCAGATGCTCGTGCTGATGACTCTGTGACTAACTTTCGATGATCAGCTATGATTGATCTGGAATGGCCCAGATTTTGATCAGTTCTGATCCCACGGAGGGGAGCAGGGGAGAGAGGCAGCCTGCCCTGGGCATTAGTGAGGGGCAATGACCATGGGTCCAGCTCCCCATTTCTATCCAGTGACCCCTGATATGTGAATGGATGATACCAGCAATCCTCCTTCTGTAATATTTCGACTCTGATATGACTCTTCCGGCAATTCTGAAGAAGAATCATAAAACATAGATAGAGCAGTAGAGCACAGGAACACTGGAGAAACTCAGCAGAGTCTGGCAGCATCTGGGGCCCACATGTTGTGCCGAACATGGTGCAAAATGAAATAATGTCTTCTGCCTGCCCTTGGTCCTCACTTGTGCCTTGGTCTAAATCTCCCCTTCCTTTGCAGGTTCATTTGCTCATCTAAAAGTCCCTTAAATGCCCCTATCAAATCTGCCGCCACCATCACCCCTGGCAATGCGTTCCAGACACTCTCTGTATAAAACAAACTTGCCCTTCACGTCTTCTTTGAGTCATATCTGACTTGAAACATTAACTTGTTTCTCTCTCCCCAGTTGCTGCCAGACCTGCTGAGTTTCTCCAGCATTAGATTTCCAGTTTCTGCAATATTTTGCTTTTCTTACTGGTTCTGTCCTTCCTGTGTCTGTTACGGCCACTATGTCATGTCCTTCCTTCATCAGCGTTTCATCGTACATTGCAACGTTGGGTTGACTGCTTTGTGCCGAAGTTGTCTGAGTCAATGGGAATTGATGTGTGTTCAGGTCAGGGTGTTTGCAGAGTGGACTGACTGAACAGGAGTGAAAACCATGTTGAGGTAGTGTTCATTAGTATTCATACGACTTCGAAAGGGAAAGTTTGCAGAACTGTTCGGAATTTTACAGTAATGATTTGTTCACAGTCGTCATGAAGCCTGAGTTACTATATACTCCCTGCAAGGATTGGTTAACTCAGAGATGCAGGGTAGGTTCAATTCCTGCACTGGCTACCAGGTTACCATGAAGAATTCTCCATTATCTAAGTTGGAGACCCTCAGGTTAAAACATCATTGGTTCTTCTCGCTTCCTCTCTCCCCCTCTTCCTCTCTCCCCCTCTCCCTGTCTTCCTCTGTCCCTGTCTTCCTCTATCCCCCTTCCTCTCTTCCCCCTCTTCCTCTCCTCCTTTCCCCCTCTACCTTTCTCCCTCCCTCTTCCCCCCACCCCTCTCCCTCTCTCCAACTCTCCCTCCATCTCTTTCTCCCTACTCCTTCTCCTCCTGTCTCTCTCTCTCTCTCTTTCTCTGTCTCTCTCTCTCACTTTCTCTCTGTTTCTGTCTCTCTCTGTCTCTCTGTCTCTTTGTCTCTCTCTGTCTCTGTTTCTCTCTTCTCTCTCTCTCTCTCTCTCTCTCTCTCTCTCCCTCTATTTCTTTCTCTCTCTGTAATGAGAGAAAGCAGCCCTGTGATCTGGTAAGACGATGTGATTTTACCTTGACCTGGCGTTGACCAGACTGGAATATCTGTTAACACTCCACGTTGCTATGGCTTGCCTCCCACAGGGCGCTCAGGCCCAGGAACCAATTCTTGCTGCTGCCTGCTCGATGCTCGACAGCTCGTCCTCGCTCATCAAGAGTGCCCGGTCGCTCGCTATCAACCCAAAAGATCCGCCAACTTGGTCCATACTGGCAGGACATTCCCGTACAGTGTCAGACTCCATTAAAAGCCTCATCACCTCTATCAGGTGAGTTAACATCGAAATTTGCTTGTGAATGAAAATTGTACCCGAGGTTCCTGATTGCACACCTTCAACTTGCAGAGTGTCTCTCAGAGATGGTGTTTTCTATCTCGGAGTTATCGAGTCATACAGCACGGAAACAGACCCTTCGGTGCAAATAGTCCATAATCCCAAACTAAACTACTCCTACCTTGCTTGCACTTAGCCCATGTACCTCCAAACATCTACTTACCCAAACGTCTTTTAAACGCTGCAACTGTATCCACATCCACCACTTCCTCTGGACGTTCATTCTACATATGAACCACTCTCTGTGTTAAAAAAATAAAATTTGCCTCAAGTTTTAAAGGTCTTTTTAAATCTTTTTCCTTTCTCCTGAAAAATATGCCCCCTTGTCGGTTCTACAACATTGCTCAGGGCCTTGCTTTAGTTATAAAAGTCCCACCCTTGTTTGTTTTACCAAAATGCAATACCTCACATTTATCCAAATTCAACTCCATCTGCCACTCTTCAGCCCATTGATCCTATTGATCAATGTCTCTTTCTCATCTTCCTCACTATACCACCAACCTTGATGTCATCTGAAAACTTATTTTTTATATTCTCACTGAAATCATTTCATGTAAATGACAAACAAAAGTGGACCAATCTCTGTGGAATACGACAGGCTAAAAACAAAACTGATGTGAAATATTCATTTAATATCTCTCTCATTTCCTGAGGTTCAACACAAAGACAACCTCTTTGATCTTTAAGGAGCCCTACTGTCTCTCTAGTTGTGTTTAATGTGCTTGTAGAGTCTCTTTGGATTATCCTTAACCTTATTTGCCAAGGCTAACTCATATCCTGTCTTTGCCTTCCTAATCTACCTCTAAGAATGTTCCTCCACTCTTTATACTGTTCAAGACATTCATTTGAACCTAGTTATTTATATCTAATATATAATTCTTGTTTATTCTTGCCTAAAACCTCAATATCTTTATTCATCCTTTGTCCTCTAATCCTGCCTGCCCTACCTTTCACTCTGACAGAAATGTAATGACTCTGGACTCTCACTATCCTAGTTTTGAAAGTTGGTGTTTTGGGTGCATCTGCATCACTCTCCTGACTCTCTCTGATCATGTCCATTCACCCCCAACTCCAGCCCAACTGCGTCAGGGGAGACATTGGGGTGTGTGTGCCACAGGGAAATCCCGGGAAGGTGGAGATCCTGTCGGACATAGAGCAAGGACCACAGTAGAATTTATTTTGCTGAGGGCCTGTACAAGGCATCTCTGGGGAGGGGGATCCATGTAGGAGGAGGGAGGGAGGGAGAGGAGAAGCAGGTCCTTTGGAGGTAAGGCTGCTATGAGTGATTAGATTAGATTACTTACAGTGTGGAAATAGACCCTTCGGCCCAACATGTCCACACCTACCCTCCGAAGAGCAACCCACCCAGACCCATTCCCCTACATTTTATCCTTTCACCTAACACTATGGGCAATTTAGTATGGCCAATTCACCTGACCTGCACATCTTTGGACTGTGGGAGGAAACTGAAGCACCTGGAGGAAACCCATGCAGACATGGGGAGAAGGTGCAAACTTCACACAGACAGTTGCCTGAGGCGGGAATGGAACCCGGGTCTCTAGTGCTGTGAGGCAGCAGTGCTAACCACTGTGCCGCCCGATGTGGAGGTTGTGGAGGGAGGAGAGATGGTAGAGGTGCGCCACTCTGGCAAGAGACCCTGAAGAACTGGTGGGAGAGAACTGCCCTCCTTCGGGTGGTATTGTGTCTCAGTGGTTAGCATTGCTACCTCACAGTGCCAGGGACCCAGGTTCGATTCCAGCCTCGGGCGACTGTCTGTGTGGAGCTTGCACATTCTCCCTGTGTCTGCTTGGATTCCTTCTGGGTGTTCTGGTTTCCTCCCGCCATCCAAAGATTTGCAAATTATGTAGATTGGCCATGTAAATTGCCCCATAGTGTCCAGGGATGTGCAGGCTAGATGGATTAGCCATGGGAAGTGCAGAGTGACAGGGATAGGGTAGTGGGGTGTGTCTAGGGGGGGGGTGTCCCTCGGAGGGTCGGTGTGGACTCAATGGGTCGAATGGCCTGCTTCCACACTGTTGAGGATTCAATGATTCTATACTTTCCCAGATCATATCCCACAATTTGAACTACTCTGAATTTTCCAATTCACCAGTCGTTCCTGAAGAAGGGTCACTGGACCCAGAACATTACCTCTGCTTTCTCTCTCCACAGAAGCTGCCAAACCTGCTGAGTTTTCCCAGCAATTTCTTTGTTTCCGTTTGTTAATCCAAGAACAGCTCTGACGATACAGTACCACAGTCTGATTTATTGTATGTAGCCAGGTGCATGGCTAACAGAAGGCCCGGTGCTAACTATTGGCTGAGCGTTGAAGGTGTTGGTCAGGGCGGGTGTGTACTGGCTGAGTTGCTGTTGAGCGAACCCTGTCTCTTTCTGCCCAAGGGACAAGGCTCCAGGTCAGCGGGAGTGTGACAGCTCCATCGACAACATTAACAAGTGCATCCGGGAGATTGAGCAAGCCTCACTGTCAGCAGTCAGCCAGAACCTGCCCACCAGAGACGACATCTCCCTGGAGGTAAAATACTTCACTTGCCATAGTGTCACCTCCACCTCCTTCCGGAAGAGAGGGAATTGCGTGTATTCTGTCTCCGATGTGTGTCTGAAAGGTGCAACTTGATCCTGGGCGTTGAAATATTGTTCAAATTGACACAGTAAAATACCGAGAGAGGCACTGCAAAGCCTCCATGCTGTCTCATAGATTCTTGCCTTTTTTGTCGAGGCATGGTTTTTTGTTATTCATTCACAGATTCTGGTGTCTCTGGCTATGACTGACCCACTCCACTTCTAATGCTTATGATTCTACGCTCGGTTTTAAGTTGCAATCTGCTTCTGTTTAATGGATGTTGTTTGGGTTAGCACAAAAAGAACGCGGGAGATTGATAACCTGGAACATTGTGGATGTCTGCAGTTGGACTTTATATTGAGAAGTGCAGTAAAAATGTAAGAGCTTGCTGAACCCGATAAATCACACTGCTCGAGCATCGTGTTCAGTTCTGGGCATGACACATGACAATGCCAGCCGCAGCCATGGAGAGAGTGCAGGGGAGATTTACTGTATTAATACTGGGCCTAAAAGAACTTTAGTTGTGTGGAGATACTGGGCAAACTGGGATTATTCCCCTGACGGTATTCAATCCAGATTGTTCAGCACCGTGAGGGGTCTTGCTGTTAAATGTGGAGTAAAACTGTGCCCAGTGGCTGAAGGGCTGGCAGTCTGAGAGCATGCACGATTTACCATGAATTTAACACAATTGGCAGCAGAAGCAGGAAGTGGAATGAGGAAAGGGTCCTCACTGTAATCTGGAGCACATTCCCTGCCCTAACAGATTAATAGTAACTTATAAAAGGAGAATCTGATTTTGATTCTCTCTCTTATTCATTCATGGGACATGGCTGTCGCTGGCTGGGTCAGTATTTATTGCACATCGCTAGTTGCCCTTGAGAGGTTAGCGGTGAGATGTGTTATGGAACTGCTGTAGTCCATGGGGGTGGGGGGGTTGGTGGGTGGGGGGGGGGGGGGGGGGGGGGGGGTGGATGTGGATGTGGATTGGTGTGGTTGATACACCAAACCTGCTGTTGGCCAGGGTATGGTGCAAGAACCAACAAAGGACCCTTAGCATCTCTCTCTCTCCATTTGAGAGGGTCAGGTCGTTGTGAGTAGGGGGTGACCACTCCACCAGAATGGGGGTAAGGAGAGTAGGTATAAACAACCAGCTAGTCTGGGGGATTGAAACCACAATGTTGGATCTGTTCTGCACCACACGCTATAGTCAAGTACCCAACTGAGTGAATCAATCCTCTTTTAGGGAGAGCTGTCCAGGATTTTGAGCCAGCGACAATGAAAGATTGGCAGTTCCCCATCAAGCTTGTGTGTCCTTTGTGGTGCAGGGGTGAGAACTCACAACGTCCTCAGCTGGAATCCATTGAGGGTTGGAAGGAACTTGCCTGAACCAAGATAGATGGCAATGCATTAAAGGATAGAGTTTGATTCAGTTTTCACTGCCATATCTGTATTTATTACCATGCTCACTGAGCATACCGAAAAGCTGAAGCTGCCCTGAAATCTGTCACGACTGACTATATACTTTTGAACATTTAAGAAGAGTAATACAAGTCCAAGTCAGCACACTCCACAGTTTCCTGACTTAGACTATCAGCACTGTTCCTAAACACTTCAAAATAAATGTAGGAGGGGAAAGGGTAAAGCTCAGGGGGGTTAGGTGGTAAGAGTAGGGTGATGGGACTGATTAGAGAGCTCTTGTCACAGAGCTGACACGAAGTAGATGGAGCGAACAGCCTCACGCTGTGCTGTGTGATTATAGCTGAGGCAGTGACAATGAATGCAGCTTCTGGAAGGCAGGTTAAGGTGCTGGGCGAGCAGCGCATGGACAGCAGAGGTCTGGTCTTTAGTTTCCAGAGCTTGTGGAAGAGGGGAGGCTGGCCCAGAAAGGATTGGAAGAGTTGATGTGATGAAGATGAGAATGTGGACAGGAGATGGCTGGGCTGCAGGCAGGGAGTGGCGACAGTTTGTGGAATGGAGGTAGACATCCCTGGTCACGCTGAGGGTCTCATTCTCCCCGTGTCTGCATGGGTTTTCTCTCACCATCCAAAGATGTGCAGGTTAGGGTGGATTGGCCATGGGAAATTGCACCACAGTGTGCAGGGATCTGCAGGCTATGGGGATTAGCCATGGGCAATGCAGGGTGACAGGGATGGGATGGAGGGGAGGGGTCTGGGTGGGATGTGTCAGGCCCAATGGCCTCGTTCTACACTGTGGGGATTCTATGATATGAATGTCTGAGGAAAGCACGTGGATAGCCCGCGCCTGAGATATTTGGGGTGAAGGGTAACAATTCAATCCAACATTCATTTTGGGCCGACCAAGCTTACCTCGAAACGGAAGCTGCCCTCAAATGTTTGGCCTGTTTTCTGCTCTCTGCTGTAAACGCCTTTTTTCCAGATTGTTCTCTGTCCATCAGGCCTTGCAGGAACAGATGAGCTCCACCGTGCAGGAGATTGGACACCTGATCGACCCGATCACCACAGCAGCTCGAGGAGAAGCTGCACAGCTCGGCCATAAGGTAAGAAACAGGAGGCCATTCAGCCCTCCGAGACCCTGCTTGGTCGGCCAATAAGATCGTGGCTGATCTCCTCCCTCCTCCCCGTATCCTCTGAACAATGAAAAAAAATCTTTGTCAGCAACTGAGCATCCCTCTGAGGTGGAGAATTATGAATACTCACCATTCTATGAGTTGAAGATATTTCTCTCCCTCTCGGTCCTAAACGTACAGTCCCTTGAGAATGTTCCGCTGCAGGGTACGGAGGGAGTAGATCGGTCGCACCACCTCTTGATCCCTGTGTGGAATTCCTCTCTGTGTAAACATATCTCCTTCTCTCACTCCCATCATCTCCAGGTTACTCAGCTGGCCAGTTACTTCGAACCGTTGACCCTGGCCTCTATTGGTGTGGCATCAAAGATTCTTGACCACCAGCAGCAGATGACCGTGTTAGACCAAACCAAGACCCTGGCAGAGTCTGCGTTGCAAATGCTCTACGCTGCTAAAGAAGGTGGTGGTAACCCCAAGGTAGGTAAAGACACAGAGGACAGGCAGCTGTTTCCCAGCATTAACTTGGGGAAACCTCGCCCATTTTCATTTAATGCAGATGCTAGCTTATTTTTGCAGGTTGTTCCTTTTTGATCCGGTGAATTATTTCTTGTCTTTTGACAGTCAGTGTGGTTATTGATGAGGTGTAACCAGAGTTATCAACTCTCCAGGTTTGACCTAGAGCCTCCCTGGGTCAGTGGTTAACCTCTAGGACGCTGAGAGAACCAATAACTGAAAGGACGGTCATTGAGAGATTAAACAACATGATGTTCTTAAATTTCTATATCCATTACACAATGATCAGTGAGAGAGGATCTTGAGGTGATCCTATTTCTCCGAAGTGGAAGATGGTGGAATAATGGTAATGCCGATGGACTTGTACTGCAGGTACTAATAGTTCAGGGACCTGTCATGGAATTTAACTTCAATTAATAAATCTGGAATTGAAACCATTTCAGTGATGATGGCCAAGAAACTATCACTGATTTTCATAAACCCCAACCCAGTTCACTAATGCCCTTTAGACCATCCTGACCTGGTTTGGTCTACATGTGACTCCAGAACGTGGTTGACGCTTAACTGCACTCCGAAGTGGGCTAAAAAGACCAGGGGCAATTAGGGACAGGCAATCAACTCTGGCCTTGCCAATAATGCCACAAGAAATTGAAAAATACAAAGAATCTGGGTAATGAAGATCTGTTTGCTTTAGCTGTTGGGGCACTGTGGGGTACTAGGGGTGACCAATGGCAGAATGATGTTGGAATTATGTGACAGAACCTCCAGCAATCCTTCCTGCCAGCTTTGACCTGAAAGTGGAGTCGCAGGTAGATAGGATAGTGAAGAAGGTGTTTGGTATGCTTTCCTTTATTGGTCAGAGTATTGATTACAGGAGTTGGGAGGTCATGTTTCGGCTGTACAGGACATTGATTTGGCCACTGTTGGAATATTGCGTGCAATTCTAGTCTCCTTCCTATTGGAAAGATGTTGTGAAACTTGAAAGGGTTCAGAAAAGATTGACAAAGATGTTGCCAGGTTTGGAGTATTTGAGCTGTAGGGAGAGGTTGAACAGGCTGGGGCTTTTTCCCTGGAGTGTCGGAGGCTGAGGGATGACCTTATAGAGGTTTATAAAATCATGAGGGTCATGGATAGGATAAGTAGATAAAGTCTTTTCCCTGGATTCAGGGAGTCCAGAACTAGGGGGCCTGTTCTCCATCGAGGAGAAAGATATAAAAGAGACCTAAGGGGCAACGTTTTCATGCAGAGGGTGGTACATGTATGGAATGAGCTGCCAGAGGAAGTGGTGGAGGCTAGTACAATGGAAACATTTAAAAGACTTCTGGATGGGTATATGAATAGGAAGGGTTTGGAGGGATATAGGCCGGGTGCTGGCAGGTGGAACTAGATTGGTTTGGGATATCTGCTCGGCACGGTCAAGTTGGACTGAAGAGTCTGTTTCCATGCTGTACATCTCTCTGACTCGAACACTGAGCAACGGGGCATGGGCAGAGGTCTGTTACCCTGTTCCTGATCATCACTGAGGGAGGTGCTAGGTGGAGCTGAGTCCTGAGGGATGAGGGGAGGCCAATTCGGACATCGGCCTGCTCCCGTGCATTGATAACGGTCAAGGGTGGAGAGAGACTGGGATGAAGCAAGGTGGGTGCAGCTGTCCATGAGAGAGGGTAGCTAACAGGGAAGGAAGGGCAAAGGACGATTGGTGGGGGTTGGGGGAGGTGAGGGAGGGGAATCACACCATGAGAAATCGAGGGTTGACTTTGCTTCTTAAATGGTAGCCAGTAAACTGTGTGCGAGTGTTGCAGATGCTTTAACCATGTAATAAAGCAAGGAACCTGTACTCCTTCTGAGTGCAGGTATTTAAGGAAGTCTGCACTGTGGGTGTAATTATCCATTGCTACATTTTAAATTAAGCCAGAAATGTTGGCCTGTTGTTAGATGCTTAAGTATAAACTGCTGTTTTTAACTGTGATTCAGTTTGGAGTGATACTAGAGTTGTTGGTGTTTAACTTTCTGCTAAAGCACCCACTTAATTTGAAATTGCCTTGGAATGGTCTTTACAACCAGCTACTGGCTGACATTTGTTTCTGTCACATGTCGGTTTGACTCTCCAACTTCACTGAAGTCGGACACAGTTTGCAAGTGACATGTAGACCCTATGAATTCAATGGCAAGTGTGTCCAATGAGAAATTGTTCTGATCAATGCATCGCTTCCTGCTCCCTGCAATGTATTTGCTTCCCTGGAGATTTGTACACTCTGGTTACAGACATCCACCCTGCAACGTTCACTAGGGAGTTTAATAATAAGCCACACTTCTTCCTCTGGGTTCACACAGTCCGTGAGCCACCTCACTGGGCGGTAGTGGTCTATTATTGGACAGATACAAGCAGCAGACAAAGACCCTTATCATGTGTAAGGCCCTGGTTTACTGCTGCACAACCAGCACCCCATTTGGGAGCAGAATCCAAGGCAGGAGACCTTTGCCTTGTTGGAGAGTGTCTGTCACCAGCCCATTTGAACTATGGAGTAATAACAGTGCCCCATCAGCAGGGGACAGTATCTTGAGTCTCTGGCCTGTTCTCCATCGAGTGAGGTTTATGTATGACTGCAGAATTTCTTGAGGGTCTGTCTTCTTGGTTTTCCCAGTGCAGTTTCAACATTTTGGCAAAATAACCCTCAACAGTCAGTTGATCAGACAAACAGCAGCCCCTCCTCACTAAAGCAATAAGCAAAATCCCACCAACTGACCGTCCGTGTGATCAGGTTTGACACCATAACTCCTGGACTGTCTCATTGTTTGATTTTACTCATGTTGTGCGCAACTAGTTTTTGATTCTCTTTCATGAGTGTTCAGTTGTTCCTCATTGGTGTGCAAATTTAGTTTTTGTCATTTTAAGCTTGCCTCGTAAACCGTGTCTTGCCCCAGCCTCTTCCTGCTGTGTTTCTGTTGTCAGGTGTCTGTGGGAATACTCGCTTCACATTCATGGGCATGACACTGACTGAGAATATTGCGAGCTGACGGAGACTCTGAAAGTTTACCAGTTCCCATATTCCTCTCAGTATGACTGCCCCTGAAAAGTTCGCCAGTGCAACAGCTCAACTGAACATTGGTGAAAGACTTTGTTACAACACTTGAGCATGCATACCTTGGTTTCAGTTCATTTATTCATTGATGAACAGTGACTTTTCAAACAGAACCCGCTTAATTCCCTGCAGCATCGGAGGCTGAGGGGTGACTTTATTGAGGTTTGTAAAATCATGACGGGCATGGATAGGGTAAATATTAAAGGCTTTTTCTCCAGGGTAGGGGAGTGCAAAACTCGAGGAAATAGGTTTAAGCTGAGAGGGGAAGGATTTTGAAGGGACCTAAGGGGTAGCGTTTTCATGCAGAGTGTTGCGTATATGGAAGGAGCTGCCGGAGGAAGTAGTGGAGGCTGGTATAAATACGGCATTTAAAAGGCGTCCAGAATAGGAAGAGTTTGGAGGGATATGGGCCAAATGCTGGCAAATGGGACTAAATTAATTTAAGATAGCTGGTCGGCATGGATGACCTGAGCCAAAGGTCTGTTTCCGTGCTGAACATCTCTATGACTAAGACTCTATTTGCAGTCTCATTAGTGGGGGTGTTTCGACGGTCACACTGCAGTAATAATACAGTGAAGATTCATTTTCTATTTACCAGGATGCAGGTTTATAAATACTGGAACATCTTTAAACTCAGGGTGTGGTACTGTCAAAGACATGAATTGGAGAGTGATAGGCACCAGAAAACCAATTCCTATTGAAGCTAGATGGGCCGAGTGGCGTACTCTTGTTTTTTTCCGTCAGCCTTTATAGATTTCCAGTCTCCTGCGTTTAGAACTTGCATAACAGAAAACTGGAAGTTGAGCTTGTCTGTGAATGGTTTTGTACAGAAATGGTAAAAGTCCTCGTTCAGTGGGCTGTTGTGTGTCCTGCTAATGGAGTACTTTATAGGTTTGCAGTCGAGGTGAGCAAGGGCCAAGAAACGATTCAAAACCTGCAAAGTTGCTGATTGTTTAATGGCTTTAATATCCTGATGTGCATCTCCAAGCTGTGATTACAGCGCTTCCCTTATCTCTGCGTCCATCTGCTTGGCTGGGTCCAAATGTGTTCTCAGCACTGATTGAAAGTCATTTGTGCTTCCGGGCCTCAGGCTAATTATGATCTGGCTGTAACTTATTTCACATCGCAGTTGCTTGTCATGAGACGATAAGCAGAGCACGTGGATAGTGGAGTGAGAAGACAGGATCAGGTCTGTTGAGGGGGAGTGGAAGAGTTGACAGCTGGGCAGTGGTAGAGTGGGCAGGAAGTGTGGGGTTGGGGGTTCTGGTGGATGGACGTGCCTCGTGGGTGTTTGATCCTTATTGTTGGTGGATGCTTTGTTCTTCACAGAGCACAGCTTTATTGCATCATTTATGAGCTTAAACCCCTGTGACTGTTCCTGCTTTCTGTTTGCTAGGGGTGTGCTGTGTATCATTATTTCAGCATTAATTTTAAGGGGTCCCTTATTGTGGATATTGTAATAAGGACGGGTAATTTACATTAACCACAGTCAGTTATGACCCAGCATCGCATGAGGAGTGTTATAAGTTGATCCTTCCTGTCTTTAATTATGGCCAATTCGACAGTGGATGCACACAAACAGAAAAAGATTAAAGCAGTTCATGATACCAGGGTGCCTGAAGCTCTGTATTTCCTGACTGATACTCAGTGGCCTCTGACAATATGTGCAAGAGGTCAGCAGAAATTTACGTGTGATTTTATGTCCAGATGTTGACATGGCCTCCAAACAGGCTTCTGTTATTTTTCAAATTCATTGCAAATGTATTTTCTTCACTTTCAGAAGCAGCTAACACAGTCTGAGCATCTCAATGAACTGCAGGATGTTTTTGCTGTATCTGTGACTGCATTGAAAATTTTGCATTCCTATAGTGCCTTTCAGAACCTGAAATGCTTTAAGGCAAGGTATTTATCTTAAGTTAAAACGCAGTCAACCTTCCCCACTTGAGCCATGGCACAGGTTCAATGATCTATACCTGTTCCTATTTCTCTGCTGTCACTCCTTTCAAATAAACTTAATTTTCTGATCATGGTTCCAATGGTGACTGACTGTACCCAGAATGCATAGCATGGCGGGTTGTTCCCTATCATTACAAAGAGCGGCTTGGTGCACCAGAGACTGAGGGTTGATGGTGCAAAAAAGAGAGTGATCATGAGATAAGTAAGAAAAAAGGGAAGATGTGAATGGCACAATGAAAAATGAAGATGAAGGTAAGGGATGCACGAATGTAAAAAATGCAAAGAGAAAGGAAACAAACAGGCCATAGAGATTGCAGTCTGAAATTGTTAGCCGCCATATTGAGGGCAGAAAGCTGTAAAGAGCCTGGTGGAAACATGAGTTTCTGTTTCTCAAGGTTACTCGAGGAGGCCAAGGACAGAGAGGTCAGTGTGAGAGTCAGATAGGAAATTAAGATGTCAGGTGACCGGAAGCTCGGGATCATGCTTAATGACTGAACAATGGTGTTCCTCAAACCGATCATTTCAATATATGATTGGACTCTCCAATGGAGAGCAGACTGCATTGTAACTCATGAATAACTTCAAGCTATATCAGCTGCACTAGTGTGGAAAGCTACATCATCTGAACCGATGTGACAAAGAAATAACTCCACAGAGAACGGTATCCCGCCACCAAGTCAGTCTTTATTTACACGTGTATAGTATTTGACTCTGACCTGGCTAGCTCAGAGCCAGTTCTTAGAGTAAGCAGAACCTCTGATACTCCTGTTCATATCTGTCAGCCAGGGCTCCCTGATAGGGGCTGTTAATCTGGTCCATTCAGGGAACTTATATTCTAGGAGACCCAATTGGCTGACATTGTTCCAATCAGTACAGATTGGAATAGGATCCTTATAGTACTAGGGTGTGAGGAACTGAAGTCAAGATCGGCGTGGGAGGCTTGCAGTAAATACTGGTGTGTCCGTGGAAGTGAAGACAGAGATGGGGAGACAGTGAAGTGGGCCATATCAATGCAAGACATAGGAGCTGTGGAGACCATTTGGCCCCTCAAGCTCGACCATTCCATAGGATCGTGTCTGATCTTGGGCTTTAAACTCAGTTCCTCACCAGCTCCCCAAGAGACCGAGTATCTGCCTGTTCCCGGCTGAATGGATTCAATGACGGTGCATCTAAAACTCTATGGGGTGGGGAATCGCAATGATTCATAACCCTTTGACAATTCTGTTTGTCTACGTCCTAAATGATCAGCCCCTTATCCTAAGACTAGGCTTCTGTGTTTTAGATTCCTTAACCAGCAGAAACCCTCTCGCAGTATGCATCTTGTGAAAACCCCATCAGAACCGGGTTTCAGCGAGAGCGCATCTCATTCTTCTACATTGCAGGAATGCAGGCCCAATTCGCTCGGTCTCTCTCCATAGGACAAACCCCTAAACCCAGGAATTAATTTAGTGAAGCTTTGCTTTGCTCTACTGCGTCTGGTGCAAGTCATCCCTTTCTTTGACGTGGAGACGAAAGCTGCACACGGTATTCCAGATGTGGCCTCACCAAAACTGTGCCAAGGCGAGAGCAGAGTGGAAACTGGGAGCAAAGGCGTCGGGATACTCCGGTTCAGGACAAGAGTAGAAAATGGCAACAAAGCGTGAAAAGAGGTGACAAAGTGAAGCCGGGTACAGCAGGAACAAAAAGTGTCCCACCAAGAGGAGGCTGAGGGGTAACCTTATAGAGGTTTACAAAATTAGGAGGGCATGGATAGGGTAAATAGGCAAAGTCTTTTTCCTGGCGTAGGAGAGCCCAGAACCAGAGGACATAGTTTTAAGGTGAGAGGGAAAGATATAAAAGAGACCTAAGGGGCAACCCTTTCACACAGAGGGTGGTACGTGCATGGAATGAGCTGCCAGAGGATGTGGTGGAGACTGGTACAATTGCAACATTTAAGAGGCATTTGGTTGGGTATATGAATAGGAAGGGTTTGGAGAGATATGGGCCAGGTGCTGGCAGGTGGGACTAGATTGGATTGGGATATCTGGTCGGCATGGATGGGTTGGACCGAAGGGTCTGTTTCCATTCTGTACATCTCTATGACTCTAAGAGTCTGGCATAACTTGTACCTGTTCACAGTGATGCCACGTGTTTAGAGAAAGTGATGGTGGCGGGGTTCGGGGAGGGGTGGTGTTGGGGAAGCGGGGAGTTGAAAAAGTTGCTCAGTGTGAGAAACCTTCAGTTAAGCCAGTTACTATCCCAGCAGCCTTCTCTTGATCATCAGCCAAGTGAAGGAAAAGGGTCATCAACAGCGCTATGGATGTACATCGAGTGTAGCAATAAGCTGCTCAGGTTGGGTTCCACTGGTCCCACTCTGCTCCAAACCTCATTGGTCCAAACGTGGACAAAAGGAATTGATTTCTGGGTGAGGTGAGAGTGAATACCCTCAACATCAAAGCAACATTTGACCAACTGTGGTATCAAAGAGCCCAACTTGAGTCAATGGGAATCTCAAGCTCGCCAGTGACCCTGAAGTTAAATTCCTCTCTCTGTAATGGGCGAGCCGCCCACTGGGACTATGGCAACGATGGCTCTATGTCAGTAAGTTCCACTGTCTGTCCCTCGGGATTTGAATTGGCCCATCTTGTCAGCAATTGCCCAGTTGACCATGTGTCAGTGTAGTCCTCCGTTCATTGACAGAGATACTGCATCAATCTGCTGAAGTCTCAATGGTCCTAATCTTGCAGGAGAAATGAGATTTAGATGTCATTGTGTTCAACGATTGAACGCCCATCATTGAGGACAAGAGGGTAGGAACCTGCCAGGAAACTAAAGACAAAGAATTAAATTAACCCAACAGGTGACTAAAACTGTGAACAGGATTATGTTCGCGGTGTGTCTGGTTGTGAATTTACTTGCTCCAATCCCCACCTTGTGACCTTCTTCACTGCTATTCGCGATGTTGAGTGTGGTAATGTGAAAGTGGAGGGATAGAGAAGGACTGAGCAAAAGCCACACAGCCTGTGATGGTCATCGCTCGATTGTGGTCCCAGTGGTTGCATTTCCAACCAGGATGGTGCCTGGCCTGCCGGGCATGAACTATGAGGAAAAATTGGACAGATTGAAGCTGCTTTCCTTTTCTTTTTGTTCATTGGGCGAGGCCAGCATTTATTGGCTGTTCCTAATTGCCCAGAGTAGACAGGCAGGTGACTGGAAGAACACAGCAAGCCAGGCAGCATCGGGAGGTGGAGAAGGCAATGTTTCAGGTGTAACCCTTCTTCCGGACTGGGAGTGGGTGTGGGAGGAGCTGCAGATAAAGGGGGAGGTGGGGACCGGGTGGTGAAGTGGGGATGGGTGAAGGCAGGCAGAGGATACAACCTGGTTGGTCACTAGGAGGAATAAATCCGGCTGGTGGCTGAGAGGGGTGGAGTGGAGGGGAAGGGGCTCGGAAGGGAGTTGGGGAATGGGGAGGATGGCTATTTGAAACTGGAGAACTCAATGTTGAATCCTCTGGGCTGTAGGTGGAAGATTGGGTGGTGTTCCTCCAATTGAAGCTGTGGTTTGTTTTGGCAATGGAGGAGGCCAAGGAGAGTCATGTCGGAAAGGGAGTAGGAAGGAGAATTGAAATAGACGGTGACTGAGAGGTCCGATCGGCCACTGCAGGCCTGGCTAAGATGCTCAGTGAACTGCTCCCTAAGTTTATGTTTGGTCTCCCTGATGTAGAGAAGACCACATCAGAACAGAGCAAGGAATACAATGTTAGGGCTGCAGAGAAGATGCACAGAGAGAGAGATTAACATTAAGTTTTCAATTTCAGAAGTCCATTCAGATAACAGCAGGGAAGAAGCTGTTCTTGAACCTATTTGAATGTGTGTTTGAGCTTTTCTATATTCTGCCTGATGGAAGAGGGTGGAAGGGATTATAACTGGGGTGGCAGGAGTCTTTGATGATGTTGGCTGCCTTCCTGAAGCAACAGGAAGTGTAGATGGAGTCAATGGATGGAAGGTTGGCTTCCATGATGTAGTAAACCAGGTTGTAAGAGAGGCAGGTGAACCACTGACTTACCTGGAAGGACTGTTTGGGGCCTCAGACAGAGGTGAGGGGAGTGGTAGGGCAGTTAAGAGTCAATCACATGGCTGTGGGTTTGGAGTCACAGATGTGAAGGTTGAAGAGGGGCTTGCTAATATAAGATAATGAGGGCATAGATTGGGTGGATAGGAAGGCGTTTAATTAATTAGTATAGAGGGATCAATAATCATGGGGGATAAATTTAAGGTCAGAGGCTAAGAGGAGAGTTGACGAGAATGTTTTTCACTGAGGGTAATGGGAATGTTGAACTCACTACCTGAAAAAGTGGTTGAGTCAGAAATTCTTATAACGTATAAGCAGTAGTTGGATGTTGATTTGCATTGCTGTAGCCTGCAAGGATTATGGACGAAGAGTCTAAAATGGGATTAGTGTAATCAGATCTTTGTTGACCGGCACTGACGTGGTGGATCGAATGGCCTCCCTCTGGTCTGTAAATACCCAATGAGTCTATGATCAAGTGGTAGCCGTTCCCTCTTTTCTGGCAGCCTGCCTCAACCTTGATCAGACCCTTTGCCTCTTCCCAGTTGATGAGGGTTGGCCACTCTGTTGGGAGTGAACCCAGCCCCTGACCTGTCTTGTGCTGAAGACATCAGAAACCTCTCCTGTCCCACCTTTCCAATCGTTCGATAACCCTGCTCTCCGATGCATTATGCTGCCCGTTGTGTTGATGAGAAGAAGGTGAGGACTGCAGATGCTGGAGATTAGAGCTGAAAATGTGTTGCTGGAAAAGCGCAGCTGGTCAGGCAGTATCCAAGGAACAGGAGAATCGACGTTTCGGGCATAAGCCCTTCTTTGAAGAAGGGCTTATGCCCGAAACGTCGATTTTCCTGTTCCTTGGATGCTGCCTGACCAGCTGCGCTTTTCCAGCAACACATTTTCAGCATTGTGTTGATGAACCCAGAATGTTTCGATTAAGTCAGTCGGATAATCCTGAATCTCTCTGACCTGCTGGAATGGGTCCAGTCTGTGATTTGTGATCTGGATTGTGTTTGTTGGGATCAGTGTAGGAAGCTGATTCGCTCTTGCGCTCATGTGACGTGACTTTGTGTGAGACCAGTTCACAGTGAGTTCTGATTGTACCAGTCTAACTCCAGCTTCAATGATAATTGAAATTTTACCAGGGCAATAAACATACTGGAATTTTCATTATGCTTCACATTCCAGTGCTGATCAAGTAGTGAATTTCACAGAGTCACAATGTCAGAGCTAACCTTCAGCTTGTGCTGGAGTTTGGACTGAGCTGTCCAATTCCAGTCACCCCACTTTGATTTGATTTGTTATGTCACATGTACCTATGTACAGTAAAAAGTTTTGTTTTGCGTGCAGTTCACGCTGATCATACCATACAAAGTGCATCAGGGTAACAGAACAGAGCGAGGAATACAATGTTAGGGCTGCAGAGAAGATGCACAGAGAGCAAGATCAACATTAAGTTTAAAATTTCAGAAGTCCATTCAGATAACAGCGGGGAAGAAGCTGTTCTTGAACCTAATTTGAATGTGTGTTTGAGCTTTACTATATTCTGCCTGATGTAAGAGGGTGGAAGGGATTATAACTGGGGTGGGAGGGGTCTTTGATGATGTTGGCTGCCTTCCCAAAGCAACAGGAAGTGTTGATGGAGTCAATGGATGGAAGGTTGGCTTCCATGATGGACTGGGAAGTGTTCACAACACGGACCTTGGCAATGACTAGAGGCTCTTTGAGAGTGTGATGACGAGATCTGTCAGAATGGACAGAAGTGTTGAAGGGGCAGTTGTTGCATTTTCTGCGGTTACATGGGAAGGTGCCGTGGAGAGGAGAGGTGGTCTTGGTGGTTGTGGAATGGACTAGGGTTTCCTGGGGGGAATGATCCCTCTGAAATGCCTCTGAGATGAAGGGAATGAGAGGAAGATGTGTTTGGTGAGGCAGGATTTCCCCTGTACCTCCTCCAATCTTGTGTATTGCATTCACTACACCCAATGTGGTCTGAATTGGAGAAACCAAATGCAGACTGGGTGACTACTATGCAGACTACTTCCAGTCCATGTGCAACCATGAGCCTGAAATTCCACAGCCGGTCACTTTAACACAACATGCTGCTCACATGCTCTGTCCTCAGCATACTGCAGTGCTTCTGTGAATCCCAGCACAAACTGGAGGAACGGCACTTCATCTTCAGACTGTGCATTTTACGGCCATCTGGACATAATATTGAGTTCCACACCTTCAAATTGTGAACCATTTCTTTCCTTGCTTTGAGTTTGTTATCATGTCCTCCTCTTCCCCCGTCCCATTTACTGTCCTTTCAAGTCTGGCAGGATGCACACCACTCTCACGTTCCAATCACTTAATGTAAACTACTGACATCTTTTCTCCATCAGCACTCTACATCCACTACCCCCTGCAACCCCCAACGTGCTTCATGTCAGCTCTGATGAAGAGTCATCTAGACTGGAAACGTTAGCTTGCTCTCTCTCCACAGATGCTGCCTGACCCACCTTGATCTCCAGCATTGGTTTTCTGTGCAGATTCCAGCATCTGCAGTAATTTGTTCCAACATAATTGCTGCAATATTAAACTTTTAACTTTCTTCTTTGCTTCTACCTTGTTCATAAGATTCTGTACCTAAGTGCTTGTACCTGAGGTGGCACCTTGTTTGGTAACATGCATTTTGCACTGTACTCCATACTGATCATTGTCTTGCTGGCAGAGTGGCATGCCTTGTGATAGTTCAAACAGAAACACCAACAAAGAACATTATCTTCAACACAACCTTTTGACCCGGTAATAGATGTAAATAATACTTTTGTTGCTAATGGGGTTTCAAGACAATTCCTGCAGACTGCTTGTCTGTATTTCAAGCTGAGAGATAGCTCATGTTTTTCACTATCAACACTGGACTAGGAAGATAAGTGACATTTAACTGCAATTAACTCCACGTTCATTTGAATTACATTTACTTCAGAGCTGCTTAGCAGCTTCTCATTTATCTACTTTGATACTTAAATTTGAATACTGAAAGTTTTATCTGAAACATGAATGACTGACGAGGCATTTTCAACACTGGGGAGATCTGCCTGCATTAAATGCAAACGTATATTGCTAATTCTTTAAGGATTGCTCAGAGATTGAGTCTGGATGATAATGAACCAGGTTACTTGGACAGACTAGGGATCACTGGTTGTCCTTCCCCTATAACATCACAAGACCTCAAGTGAGTCTTATCCTCGTGCAGTAGGTTTTTTCCAAGTTGGAATTAAGTATGCAATGTGTTACATTTCATGTTGTAGCCAGGAAGTAACGCTATTGTGTATCATTGACTTGCCAGGCTGTGCACACACACGATGCGATTACAGAGGCAGCTCAGCTCATGAAAGAAGCAGTGGACGATATCATGGTGACTCTGAATGAAGCTGCCAGCGATATCGGAATGGTGGGAGGTATGGTCGATGCCATCGCTGATGCGATGAACAGAGTAAGTTGTGAATTCCAGCTCAAATTGTTCCTCTTATTGACAACTTCCAGTTACCAACCGTTCACTACAAGTTGTGTTTATGTTGCATCTTTGGTGTCATAAATTGTCTCACAGTGCTTCTCACCAACTTTATTTTACTGGAGAGTGTGCAGACGAGAGTATCCTGGGCTGGAGAGAATCGTTTATGAAGAGAGATTGGATAGACTGGCCTTGTTTTCTTTAGAGGAGACAGAGAGGGGAAGTGATTGAGATGTATAAAAATTGAGGGTCATGGATAAGGTAGACAGGAGGAACCCTTTCCCCTTGGTGTAGGGATCAATGATCAGAGGCTTATATTCTGAGGCACGATGGCTCAGTGGTTAGCACTGCTGCCTCACAGCGCCAGGGGCCTGGGTTTGATTCCAATCTCGCGCCACTGTCTGTGTGGAGTTTTCACATTCTGTTCTGGTTTCCACCCACAGTGTTAAAGAGGTGCAGGTTCAGTGGGTTAGCCATGGGAGATGCAGGGTTACAGGAAGGGGGTGGGATAGGAGTTGGTGTGGACTCAATAGGCTGCATGGCCTGCTTCCGCCTCTGTTGAGATTCTATGATTTAAGGTACGGAGTATGACGTTTAGCGGAGATGTGAGGAAACAGTTTTCACCCAGGGGCTAGCGGGAATCTGGAACTCACTGCCTTTGGCAGGAGCGGTTGTGGGGGAGGGGGAGAGGTGACGGGCAGCGCAGAGGCAGAAACGTTCAGACTATTATTCTGTGATCTCTTCTGTACTGATTCTCATATACTGATACCCATTGGTGCAAGGAAAGGTTTAAAACTCAGCTCAGGGTTGAAGGTAACTCTTAAACACTGACCGGTCCTTTGACGAAATGGTTCATTGTAACTCGACATGATCCAGGTTGTGATTAGAGTTTTATTGTGAGCAGAGTGTGTTGATATGCAGCCCCGTCCAGCCAGCCAGTAATGATCCTGTCATTGTTCAGAGCTCTGGTGAGCTGCCAAGTCAGCACACTGTCATATTGCTGCATTGACTTCTCCAAAGCCTGTCCATCTTCTACTAGGCACAAGTCAGGAGTGTGATGGAATACTCCCCACTTGACAGCATCTAGGTCAAAGCAGTCCACTTGATTGGCACCACTTCCACAAGCATCCCCTCCCTCCACCACCAATGTTCAGTAGCAGCAGTTCACCAAAGATCCTCAGGTAGCACCTTCCAAACCCATGACCACTTCCATCTAGAAGGACAAGGACGACAGATACATGGGAACCCCACCCCCTGAAAGCCCTATACCATCCCCACATGGAAATACATCACCATTCCTTCAGTGTCACTGGGTCAGAATCCTGGAATTCCTTACCTAATGGCATTGTGGGTTAACCCACAGCAGGAGGACTGCAGCGGTTCAAGAAAGCAGCTCACCCCTGCCACCTCAGTGGCAACTAGGGATGGTCAATAAATGCTGGACCCGGCCAGCGATGTCCACCTCCCACAAGGAAATGAAAACAACATTCCCAACCAGTGGGCCGAGTCGATCTGGTTATGTTGGTCACTGTGTCCCCTGATGTTGGTGACCTTGGGTATACGTGTTGCACAGTTCCCATCCTCCTATCCAGTGTGTTTACAACATCGTAATGCCGGTGGGAGATAGTGTGTGTCCCCATCACATTCTTAATGTAACTCTCCACCTTTGAGTGAGTTGTGTGGCACCAGTTAAGACCCAAATAATTTCCCTTTGTCTCACTAATGGGTCTTGACAATTGGATCCAGACAGGAGCCCAATAAACCATTTGTCATGTTCAATTCTAGCTCCTGTTGCCTTCAGTCCCAATGACTGCATCAAACATGGTGCCCAGTAAATGAGGAAGTCTGGCCTGAGCTTCTCTTAACACCTGAAGGACCACAAAGATCCCTTGCTGACCATGTCCTATCTTCACTACTCTTGGTCTCCTCTCTTCCAGCTGGATGAAGGCACACCTCCGGAGCCTGAGGGAAACTTTGTGGACTACCAAACCACGATGGTGAAATATTCCAAGGCGATCGCAGTCACCGCTCAGGAGATGGTGAGTGAGGATCGGCTCTGAGTGGTGAGGTCAGTTAACTTGAATGCTCTTGCTACAAAAATACCAGCTGAAACCAAGCCTCACACAAGGACGTGAAACGTAAAGGGGTACACCACAGCTTCTACACACGTGTGCACAGGCACAGTAAACCCGCCAGGCACACGTGTATAAGCACACAGCTATGCGGTGTGCACTGATGTTCACAGGTACACCCCACACACGTGCACAGACACACACCAGACCCCACATGCGTGTACGAACAGGCACCCACACATACATACATGTGCAAACACATATGCATACTTAAGCACACATGCCCAGGTGCACACTACATCTTGTACGCTCATGCACACATGCCCAGGTGCATACTACACCTTGTACACTCACGTGTACACGCACATACCATGCTGCGTTCACACTTACACAGGTATAGACCCCATCTCATGCATGCACACTCTAACCTGCACTTCCTTTAACTGCTCCTATTGGCAATATGACCCTGAGTTAAAAATCAAATTCCTCAACTAGGAGCTAATCGAAATCTAATCCGTTACCACCTGTGTTTTTATTTTAATTCATTCACATTGCTGACTAAGCCAGCATTTATTACCCATCCCCAATTGCCTAGCGGTCAGTTAAGAGTCAATCACATTGCTGTGGGTTAAATGTTTCTCAGTAATGTCACTCCTTCAAAATCCCAACACCTCTGTGATGTGGGGAAAACTGACCCAACATACATCTAGTTTCCAGGCCCTTGCTTTGGATCCGTTTGCTTCCTGAGTGAGCTGCTTTTTTCCTAAACATTCCGTTGCCTCTCGGTTTGCCGATTAACCACGCCCACTCTGCTATCTCCACAGATGTCCAAATCCGTCACCAGCCCTGAGGAGTTGGGTGGCCTGGCCTCCCAGGTGACTACTGACTATGGCCACCTGGCCCATCAAGGACGCCTTGCCACGGCTACTGCTGATAGCGAGGAGGTAGGACATTCGGTTACCAGTGGAATTAACTTGCTCTGTGGGCATTGTTGGCAAGGCGAAGGTGTGTTGCCCATCGCTAATTGCCCCTGAGAGGCTGGTACTTCCCACTGCTTTGACCCAGTACTGTCTTTGGAGGGAGATGAAGTTTAAAAGCTCTGCATGTGTGGTTTGTGTGTTTCTTTGATAAGGCATTTGTTACTTATCCCTTGAGAGAGATGTCAATGAACGGCCATCTTGAATTATAGTTGAGCGAGTTGTGAGGCCATTTCAGGGTCAGTTTAGAGATAACTTTGAACCAGATGGATCTTAGGACAGTTGTGATTTTGTGATCACAAAA
Source organism: Chiloscyllium punctatum (assembly GCF_047496795.1). NCBI lineage: Eukaryota > Metazoa > Chordata > Chondrichthyes > Orectolobiformes > Hemiscylliidae > Chiloscyllium > Chiloscyllium punctatum. The sequence continues at coordinate 21,306,124 of NC_092771.1, read as the reverse complement.
TTATTGAGACAAGCTTTCTATTCTAGATTTATGTAATTAATTCTCCCAGCTGCATTTGGGGGGGAGGGGATTGAACCCTACAATTTCAGCTCTTTAGTCCAGGCCTCTGGATTACGAGTTGAGTCCAGTGATTAATATGCTGCCACATCCCTCTGTGTTTCAGCTCACCTTCCCCCGAGAGTCAGAATGGAGATATACATTTCTCAAGGTGTCTGGATTCGATATCTCCTCTCAAAAATGTGGAGCACCCTCCCATTTTTAAAAAACTCGAAGAATCAGAAGGGGCAGTCTGTGTGAGGTTGCCATCTCTTTGGAAAACCTGGCCCATAGAAAATTTTAAAATATGGATGTTTTATTTGTATTCTTTGAAGGCTTGCTTTCCATCATCAATCTACTGGAAAATTTCTGGAGTGCAGTGTAAGCCAAAAATGGTCAGATTTACTATCTCTCCAAGGCATTGTCAGGTTTGTAATGGTGATCCGACAGTCACTGTCACTGACACTAGGCCAATTGCTCATTGCTGGATTACCAGTACATTCGCCTGGCACCAGTACACCCAGCTTTTGCAGCTTATCACTTGTATCAAATGTCACCAGCTAAGTAGACATGTAACTCTGCACTTGTCAGATTTCATGTATTTAATTCAAACGCCTTTTTGGCCACATTGTGTTGTTTCTAAATCCAATCACAGAATTGTTACAGGGCCAAAGGAGACCCTTCAGCCCGTCATGTCTGCACTGTCTCCCTGAGCTTCTCTGTGTCTGTAACCTTGTACTTGGTCTCTATTTAAATAACCCTCTGGAATGCCTGAATCAAACTTGCCTCCACCACATTTCCAGACAGTGCATTCCAGACCCTAACTCCTCACTGAATGTAAAAGGTTTTTTTTCTCATGTCACATTTTCTTGTTTTGCAAAACACTGTGTGCTCTGGTTCTCAATTCTCTTGTGAGTGAGAACAGTTTCTCCCTTTCCACTCCATCCTGACCTGCAATTATTTTGTAAGGTTCTATCAACTCTCCCCTTAGCCTTGTTTTCTCCTTGGTCTCAATTTCTCTTCATGAAGAACTGGTGGAGAGCTGAGCTGGGTCAGCAAGACTGTCATAAGTCAGAAAGCAATAGTTGAGCAGGATCCTTCAAAGAAGAGGTGATTCAGGTCCAGCCAAGGTATATTCCTTCAGAAGAGAAAGGCAGGGCAAACATATCCACAGCTTGCTTGTGACAAATGAGGTAGAAATTACCTTGAAGAACAAGTATACATATGACAGGTGTGAGGTCGTGAGTATGAATGAGATACAGGAGAATCAAAAAAAAAAGAAATAAAAGAAGCCAATGGGGAATAGGTGAAAAGAGTGGCAGCTGACATAACAGAGAATTGAGATGTTCTATTCTGGATTCCCAGTGTGATGATGGTATGACTTTAAGAGGTTATTTTGTCCTTTTTTTTTGGAAAATAGGCTGTAAGTTGCAGAAGTACTGAGCAGTCTACCAAAACCACTAGAGTAAACAGGGCCTTGGGGTGTTTTTTTTTAAAAAGTTGGAACAATAGAAGCAGCCTGGCTGGATGTGGACAGCTCTCACAGACCAGGATTTCTACTATTTTCTTTTTAGTTTATAGCTTTATCTTTAAGCAGTTGCTGTTGAGGGCTTGAAAAAAGTTGAAGCTATCTTTTCCCTCTCTCAGTTACAGCCAGAAACTGGGGGGGTCCTCTCTGCTGCTGGGTTACCCGTGAGCAAATCTATTTTTCTGAATTTGCCTTTTTGCCCAAAGGGTGTGTTTGTGGGATGTTACGATATTGGAACAGTTAATTAGTAACAGTAACTGCATCTGTTATTCAGTTAAGTTTTCCATTAGAGTTAAGCTAATCTAAATTCCTCTTTCTTTAGCTGTATTTTAACTGTAGTGTTTAAATAAATTGTGTTTTGCTTAATGTCAAGTCGTTTGACCGATCGAATTGTATCTGGAACACTGGACATTACATTTGCCTTATAAACAAGAAAACATTCGGGTCTAGGCTACCTTCTTCAAATATTTTGAGGGGTGGGGGGGGGGAGGTTCTGGTCAAGTCCAATACGCCAGTTATTGAAGAATGACAAGCCAAACTCAGTCATATATTTATTTACAGAATAAAGCACTACTAGCAAACACCTCCTAACCCAACTCACACCCTGTTTCATTCAGTGTCTTTTTTTAAAGAGAAATATTTTAATCAACCTGTTCGGACAGTTCCATGCTAGGTTGGACTTGAAACTGGACCTTGTGGCTCAGATGTATGAACACTACCACTGTATCACAAGAGCTCCTCTGTGTGCTTAAAGTTATTTTAATAATCTCTTCACACATGCTATGTCATAGCCTCTGGGATAGGTGGGGCAGGAACCTGGCTCCTCTGATTCAGCCTGTGAACTTAATATTTTAGTCAACCTGTTTAGATATGCCATGATACACTTCTGAGCACAGAAACATAGAAAATAGGTTCAGCAGTAGGCCATTCGGCCCCACGGGCCTGCGCCACCATTCAATATGGTGTTGGCTGATCATGCAATCTCAGTGTCCCACTCCCACACTCTCTCCATACTCCTTCATCCCTTTAGCCACAAGAGCCACATCCAGCCCCCTCTTGAACATATCGAACAAACTGGTCCTAACAGCTTCCCGTAGGAGAGAATTCCACAGGTTCACAACTCTGAGTGAAGACATTCTTCTTCATCTCAGTCCTGAATGGCCCACCCCTTATTCTTAGACTGTGACCCCCTTTTTCTGGATTTCCCCAACATCGGGAGCGTTCTTCCTGCATCTAGTCTGTCCAGTCCCATCAGGATTTTATATGTTTCTCTGAGATCCCCTCCAACTCGATTTTTCTAAATTCCAGTGAGTACAAGCCCAGTCGATCCAGTCTTTCCTCATCTGTCAGCCCTGCCATCCCAGGAATCAGTCTGGTGAACTTTCGCTGGACTCCCTCAATAACCAGAATGTCCTTCCTCAGACTAGGAGACCAAGACTGCACACAATGACCACAACTGCACCCCTGCAAACAGGGATATGAACCCTGGTCTTCTGGCTCAGAGGAAGGGACAATATCACCCTGCCGCTCGATATTTTCTAATCCAACCTATTCAGAGATGTTGCCACACACCTCTAGAGCAGATGGAACTTGAACTCAAGACTGCTGGCTCAGAGCTAGGGATACTACCACTGCACACTAGATCGCTCCTTGTGTACTTAAAGTGAAACGTCAATTAATGCCCTCTACTAGCAAATATTGAAACACTGTTTGCAAAGTGTCAGGTGCAAGGAGCCTCTTGTTGAACAGTGGTAGTGTCCCTACCCTTGGAGCTGGAGGCCTGGGTTCAAGTCCCACCCGCTCCAGAGGTGTGTACTAACATCTCTGAACAGGCTTGTTAGAAAAATAGATCAATAAAGACAAAAGAGTCAGATGCACTGACCTTGAAGGCACTTGGATAATTATAGGAGTAAGAAACATTTTAGGCAGATCCAGGCCGGGAGCAGGCAGGTGGGACCAGTTTAGTTTGGGATTATGTTTAGCATGGACCGAAGGGTCTGTTTCTGTGCAGTACTCAAGTCTCTGGCCTCATTCCTTCAGTTTCCAGGTTAACAGTTGCTGTCCTCTCCTTTCTCTCCCTGGAGTGAGAATGTTTGGGGTTCCGTCACGATCTGCTCTGTTTGCTCCGCAGATTGGATTCCAGATTAAGACCCGAGTCCAGGATCTTGGTCACGGCTGTATATTCCTGGTGCAGAAAGCTGGTGCTGTGCAGATCAGTCCCACCGACAGCTTTACCAAGAGAGAGCTCATCGAGTGTGCCCGTGCTGTGACTGAGAAGGTGAGGGAGCAGCAGTCTCCTATTTCCCATTTTGCCTTCGTGTGACAGTGCTCACCTCCTGCATTTTTAAAAACGAAGGCTGCCCAATATAAACCAAGAAACCCCTGACAAAATCTTCTTCCAAGCTGTCAGGAAAGAAGACTATTTCTCCAACAAACCGAGAAAGAGCACTAAACGGTTTGAACACGTGGGCTGCAATGCCTCATTTTCCCCAGTTTAATGCAAATTGCGAAGACATTTTTGTCAGAGACATTGGCCCATCCAAGAGAGAGACCTTGTCCCACCCTGAAGGAGGCGTGCTGCTCTAATTGCAGTTAGCTACCGATGCCATATAACCCTGAGCCCATTGGAACTGCAGACTAACCAGTGATGGCCACCAACATTGGTATCGGAGGAGATGATTTAGGCCCACAATCCTGTTCCACCATCCATCGAGATCACCCCTTAGTCTCTGACCTTACATTACGGACCTGTCTTTACCCCATACCTTTGGTTCACCAAATCTACCGTTCTGAACTCAACAATGGATCTTCCGAACAATGGTATTTGCGGAAGAGAGTTCCAAACATCTACCCTTCATGTGGAGATGTGTTGTATCGTTAAATTGCAGAAAAGTCCATCTCTAATTGTTAAACTGTCTCTCCCCCTCCCCCTCTCCTTCCCCCCCCACTATTTGGACTCCACAGCCACCAGAAATAGTTCCTCTTCATTCACCCTACCTGTTAGGTTATGAGTCATACGAGCCAAAGTAGGCCATTCGGCCCATCAAATTTTTGCTCCACCATTCAATGAGATCATGGCTGGTCTGATAATCCTCAACTCCACTTTTCTGCTTTTCCCCCAAACCCTTGATTCCCTTCCTGATTAAACATCCGTCACCCTCAGCCTTGGATACGACCCTGTCTCCAGAGCCCTCTGTAGTAAAGAAATCCACAGATACAATATGTCACATTCCCAGGACGACTTAGAGACATGCTGTTTCTGTTCCCATGTACCTTGTAGGACCAACTCCACACCAAGTCCACCTGATAAGGAATCTATCCTGAACGCACTCTGTGCCAGTGCTATGTTAGAAGAATTTACGGGTTGACATTCAACCTGTCTGACTGCTGGTGTGTGTGAGTTACCACAAGCTACCTTTAATTTGGTTACCTGTTCCCATTAACTCCTTATGTTCTTCCATCGGGCAATCATTTGTCCTGGCATAATGCGGCCAGTTATCAAGCAGCTGTTCATAGAATCCCTACAGTGCAGAAAGAGGCTATTCTGCCCATTGACTCTACACCGACTCTCCAAAGGACATCCCACCCAGACCCATCCCATCTATGTAACCCTTATATTTCCCATGGCCAATCCACCTGACCTGCACATCTTTGGACTCTGGGAGGAAACCCATGCAGACACTGGGAGAATGTGCCAACTCCACACAGACTGTTGCCCGAGGCGAGCATTGAATCCAGGTCTCTAGCGCTGTGAGGCAGCAGTGCTAACCACTGAGCCACTGTGTTAAGACAAGTTAGCTTATGTTGCTTCAACACTTTTTGCCCCAGACATGGTCAACTGGCGTGCTGCTTTTAATTCCTTTATAACAGTCGTCCTTGTCTCTTTCATCTTGGGAAATAGATTAACCCAGCTGGAGTTATTGCTGATTCTTTCAATCCATGAACGGTTATTAAAGTTCTGAAGTTTGCACTATCACAGTGCATTTTGAACCCACTTTCCTAGCCATCAAGGACTTGAACTCAGAACTTCTAGTTCAGTGGCAGTGGCACTACCCACCACACCACAAGATTCTCCCCCTTTTAAAATCGTGCTATCAGCTTGATGTGATACCAAAACTCAGCTCATTCAATCACAGGAGTTCCTGAGGTCGATAGAGCCAACAGCCGCGACAGTAATCAGTTTTACTGACATATCTGACTAAATAATTTGTAACAAGAGATATTTTTGGTGCTGAGTAGCTTCTCAAAGAACAATACAGCACAGGAACAGGCACTTTGGCCCTCCAAGCCTGCACCCTTCGGTACCAAAACTTGCTTCACTTACAGGATTCGTATCCCTCTGTTCCCTTCCTATTCATGGATTTGTCCAAGTGCTTCTTGAATGCTGCTATTGTATCTGATTCCACCACCACCTTTAGCAGCATGTTCCACGAACTCACCACCCTTTGTGTGAAAATAATCCCCCACACATCTCTTTTAAAGTTCCCTCCTTGCACCTTGAACCTGCTTCCCATAGTAACTGACCCCTCCACCCTGGGAAAAAGCCTCATACTTTCCACTCTGGCTTCTATGTCATTCACAATCTTATAAACTTCCTTCTGGTCGCCCTCAACCTCCTGCATTCCAGTGAAAACAGACCTTTCTTCCGAGCTAAAATCCCCCATACCAGGCAACATCCTGGTAAACCTTTTCTGTACCCTCTTCAAAACATGCACATCCTTCTAATAGTGTGGTGACCAGGACTGTACGCAATATTCCAAATGTGGCCTAACTAAAGTTCTATAAAGCTGCAGCATAACTTATCTATCCTTAGACTCAATGCCCTTTCCAATGAAGGCAAACATGTCATAGGCTTTTTTTTACTCCCTTATCTACCTGCGCTGCCACCTTCAGTGATCTGTGGACCAGAACACCCAGATCCCTCTGCATATCAATACCCCTAAGGGTTCTACCATTCACTGTACAATTTCCACCTGTACTTGACCTTCCAAAATGCATTACCTCTTACATTTGTCCAGATTAAACTCCATCTGCCATTTTTCTGCCCATGTCTCCAACTGATCTATATCCTGCTGTATCCTCTGACAATCCACCTCACTATCCGCAACTCCACCAATCTTTATATCGTCTGCAAACTTACTGATTAGACCAGCTACATTTTCCTCCAAATTATTTATGTAGATCACAATCAGCAGAGGTCCCAGCACTGATCCCTGTGGAACACCACTCGTCATAATCCTTCATTCTGAAAAATATCTTTCCACCGCTACCACTGACTGAGCCAGTTCTGCACCCATCTGGCCAGCTCACCCCTGATACCGTGTGACTTCGCCTTTTGGACCAGTCTGCCATGAGGGACCTTGTCAAAGGCTTTACTAAAGTCAACGTAGATAAAATCAACCACTATTCCCTCATCAATCATCTTTGTCATCTCCTGAAAAGAACTCGATCAAGTTAGTGAGGCACAATCTCCCCTGCACAAAACCGTGCTGTCTATGGCTAATACATCCATTTGCTTCTAAATGAGTACAGATATTGTCCCAAGAATCTTTTCCAGTAACTTCCCTACCACCAACGTGAGACTCACGTAATTTCCTGGATTATCCCTGCTGCTCTTTTTCAACAATGAGGCCACATTAGCGATTCTCCAGTCCTCTGGGACCTCACCTGTAGCCAAAGAGGATACAAAGATGTCTGTCGATGTTCCAGCAATTTGTTCTCTTGCCTCCCTCACTATTCCAGGAACGATCCCATCAGGTCCAGGGGACTTATCTACCTTAATACTCTTTAAAACAGATGACACCTCTTCCTTTTTAATAGCAACTTGGCTCAGAAACCCGACTCTCTCTATCCTGATATCATCCTCCACCAATTCCTTCTCTTTGGTGAATACTGATACAAAGTATTTGTTTTGGACCTCACTTACCTCTTCTGGCTCCGCACATAGACTGTCTTGTTTGTCCTTGAGTGGGCCAACCCTTTCCCTGGCTACCCTGTTGCTTTTTATATATGTATAAATAGCCTTGGAATTCTCCTTAATCCTGTTTACTAATGACTTTTCATGACCCCTTTTAGACCTTCTAATTCCTTATTAAAGTTCTTTCCTTCTTTCCTTATATACTTCAAAGGGCTTCATCAGTTCCCATCCTCCTAGACCTTACATATGCTTCCTTTTTCTTTCTGACCAAGGTCATAACATGGGCATCACGGTGGCTCAGTGGTTAGCACTGCTGCCTCACAGCACCAGCGTCCTAGGTTCAATTCCAGCCTCGGACGACTGCCTGTGCAGAGTTTGCATATTCTCCCCATGTCTGCGTAGGTTTCCTCCGGGTGCTCTGGTTTCCTCCCACAGTCCAAAGATGTGCAGGTCAGGTGAATTTGACGTGCTAAATTGTCCATAGTGCATTTTTTAGGTGCATTAGTCAGAGGGAAACGGGTCTGGGTGGGTTACTCTTCGGAGGGTCAATGTGGACTGGGTGGGCCGAAAGGCCTGTTTCCACACTGTAGGAGAATCTAATCATAACATCTGGACATTCAAGGCTCACGTTATGTGCCATATCTATTCTCAACTTCACCGCTCCTGAATTCATTTATCAACTGTTGTTTGAAATGCTCCCACACGTTTGATTCTCAGGTTGGGTGGAGTGGTGGGGGTTGCGGTGAGGGGGCAATATTCTGAATGAAGCTTTCTTCCTGCTAGGTCTCCTTGGTTCTGTCTGCCCTGCAAGCGGGTAACAGGGGCACACAGGCCTGCATCACTGCAGCCAGCGCTGTGTCTGGTATCATCGGAGACCTGGACACCACCATAATGTTCGCCACAGCCGGTACTCTCAATGCGGAGAACGACGAGTCATTTGCAGACCACAGGTTAGTTTGTTCGGCCACCGCACGCTGCCAATTGATTCAAGGGCGTGCTTCCAAAGTGAAGCCTGCTTTACAGAGGCGGAGGGTCAGAGAGAGCGGGAGCTGGGCGGGTACTCAACACGCCCGGTCAAAGCTGTGCACTCAGCAAAGCTTCAGGAGAGAGGGAAAGAGTTTGCAATGCGGTTAGCTTTGTAGAGACGTGATGGGAGAGTTTGGGGAAAAGAAAGCTGGAGATGCTGACACAGGAAATGCAAAAGAGGTTCGGAGCGGCACCATTCGGCGCAGCCACTTTGGCGCGAGCGATTCGGCGCAGCTGGTTTGGCGGGACCCATTTAAGCGCAGAACTGTTTTGTAGTTATTCAATAGTTTGTAGTTATTCAGTACTTTGTAGTTATTATTAAAATAAAATATAACCCATTAAAATGAAATTGAAGAAATTCAGGGAAGCAGACGCTAGAACACAAACACTTGTAAGAAGATTTAGTGAGAGAAGTGACATTGAATATTCACAAGGGATTGCCCATAATTTTGAATAAATGTCATATTTCAGATTTTTTGTATTTCCCTTACTTCTTTCATTTTTATTTTCTTTTTAACATTTTTACAGAAGAGGATAAACATTATTTTTCTTTTTATTGCTTTCATTAGTGCTTGTAACTAAGCCTGAAAAGGAATAAATATGTGCTGCGCCGAAACAGTTCCGTGCCTAAATGGGTCTGCGCCAAACTGGCCGCGCCAAATCGCTCACGCCAAAGTGGCTGCGCTGAATGGTCCTACACCCAAAGAGGTTAAACCGAGTGTCCGACAGTTCCTTGCAGCCACCCTTTAGGAGGTGGGATGTCATGTTCAGTTTGTACAGGACATTGGTGAGGCCTCTTCTGGAGTACTGTGTCCAGTTCTGGTCTCCCTGTTACAGGGAGGATATAATTAAACTGGAGAGGGTTCAGAAGAGATTTACCAGGATGTTGCCAGAGTTGGAGTTATGGAGGCTGAATAGGCTGGGACTTCTTTCACTGGAGGGAGGGAGGTTGAGGGGTGACCTTATAGAGGTTTATAAAATCATGAGGGGCATAGATAAGGTGAATGGCAAGGGGTCTTCTCACTAGGACGGGGGATTTCAGGAGTAGAGGGCGCACGTCAAAAGTGAGAGGAGAAAAGTTTTTAAAAAATATATAAGGGGCAACTTTTCTTTCATGGAGAGTGGTTTGTGTGTGGAATGAACTTCAAGTGGAAGTGATGGATGTTGGCAGAGTTACGATTTTAAAAGGCATTTGGATAAGTACATGAATAGGAAAAGTTTGGATGGATATGGGCCAGGAGCAGGCAGGTGGGAATAGTTTAGTTTGGAATTATGGTCGGCATGGACTGGTTAGACCAAAAGGGTCTGTTTCCATGCTGTATGACTCTATAGCTAAGAATTTGGAGGTCTGTTTTGACTCACCATTGTCCAGGCCATTTGGCTGTTGAGTAGCTGTCCTCAGTAAACACTATTTGTCAGATTTGGGAATAAAATGTTTTCTTGCATATTCACTACAAATTTTAACCTCACTCAGCCCAGCGGGAACACAGTGGCTTTGAGACCTATTTAAGACACTGCCTTATTGAGGTCAGGATTAAGTGGGAACATAAGAGAGGGATTTAACTCAAATCTTCCCAGCCTGTGAAATAAGTTGAAATTTGGGGAATTAGAAGTTTTGATTTGAGCTGAGGGGTCCTGTCAGTTCTGTGTGAGGGATAATACCAGTCTAGGGGTGTGGCACTTAACGTAAACTGGCCTTGAATACAGTGAGAGTGGCAACGTCATGATGGAGTACAGACCAAAGCTGCCTCCGAGCAGGAATAGACCGTATAGGAGGGAACAGCCAAGTGTAGGAATACAGTAGTACTGGAGGTGGTAATAATTAATAGGGGCTGGGAGGGGGGGGCAGTGGTGTTCGAGGTCACATTCCAATCTTGCTCCTGTCACCTTTAGCTTTGTAACTCCCAGCTTCTCAGTTCACTGCGCCATGTTTTGATGCTATCCCTCCCTGGTGCCAAGGTACAGGGCATCTCACAGAGATGGCACATGACAATCCACAGCTGTAGGGGTGGGTGGGTGGAAATCCATTTTGGGACCAGGTAGAGAAAGTAGATGGACCAGATTCAACTTCATTTTGGTTCATTGTTGAAAGAACCAGAGGGTGTTTATAGAAAGAGTGGTTCAGCATTCCAGTGCTCTCCCTGCCCGATATTGAGATGGTGACAGATTCCAATTACTGTTCCATAGGAAATTGGAGGAAATACTTGGAGAGAGAAGTCATGGCAATAAAGACTGGGGGATGGTGGTGTACAGTAGAAGATTAGGAACTCTGAAACACCAAAGTCCGTGATTTCTCTCTCTTGCCATGGCTCTCTCTCTCTTCTCTCCTCCTCTCTCTCTCTCCCCTCCCTCTTTCTGTCCTCCATCTCTGCCCCTCCCTCTCTCTCTCCCCTCTCCCCGGTACTCTCTCTCTGTCTCCCGCATTCCCTCTCTCTTTCCATCTCTCTCCTGTCCTCTCCCTCCCTTCCCTCTCTCTCCTCCTCCCTCACTCCTCTGTCCCCTCCTCGCTCATTCCCCTCCCCTCTCCTCTCTCCCCTCCCCTCTCTCCCCTCCTCTATCCCCTTTCCCCTCCTCTCTCCGCACCTCTCTCCCCTCTCCCCTCCCCTCTCTCCCCTCTCCCCTCCCCTCTCTCTCCTCCTCTATCTCCTCTCCCCTCCTCTCTCTGCACCTCTCTACCCTCTCTCCCCTCCCCTGTTTCCCCTCCCTCTCCCCCATCTCTCCCCTCTCTCCCCCCTCCTCTCTCCCCTCCCTCTCTCCCCTCCTTCCTCACTCCTCTGTCCCCTCCTCTCCCACCTCCCCCCTCTCTCCCCTCTCCCCTCCTCTCTCTCCCCTCCCCGCTCTCTCCGCTCTCTCCGCTCTCTCCCCTCCCCTCCCCTCCCCTCTCTCCCCGCCTTCTCTCCTCTCCCTCTCTCCCTCTGGCCTTGCCGGACAGTCTGCCGCGGTGTCCGTTTCTGCTTGAGCCCTTGCCGCCGTGATGGAGTAATCTGATTGGCTGAACTGTGTTTGCTGTCCCCAGGGAGAACATCCTGAAGACAGCCAAGGCCCTGGTCGAAGACACCAAGTTCCTGGTGTCGGGGGCGGCCTCCAGCCAGGAGAAGCTGGCGCAGGCTGCGCAGTCCTCGGTCAACACCATCACCCAGCTGGCAGACGTGGTGAAGCAGGGAGCAGCCAGCCTTGGCTCCAATGACCCAGAAACACAGGTACCCGCACGTGAGTCCCCAGTCAATAGACATGGAGCTCGGAAAACACGGCAGCTCCTGACGAAGGGTTTCGGTCTGAAATGTTGACTGTCCTGCTCCTCGGGTGCTCTCTGACCTGCTGTGCTTTCCCAGCTTCACATCTATTGACTCTGACCTCCAGCATCTGCAGTCCCTTACTGTCTCCAAGTCACTACACTCAATGGCTGGGGAATAGATACTGACCCCATTCACTCACAACATATGTGGGTTGGCAAACATAAGGCTTGAGAGCAGGAGTAGGCCATTCAGCCCCTCGAACCTGCTCTACGATTTGATACAATCTCATCCCAGCCTCAGCTCCACTCTCCCGATTCCTCATTCAGACTCTGTCTACCTTGTCCTGAATCAGTGTCCCAGCACTTTACTAAAATTCGTTACCAGCATGAGGGTGTCACTGGCTAGGCCAGTATCGCCCATCCCTCGTTGCCCTGAGGGCAGTTAAGAGTCAACCACATTGCTGCAGGTCTGGAGTCACATGTAGGCCAGACCAGGTAAAGATGGCAGTTTCCTTTCTCAAAGTACGGATTGGTTTTTCCGACAAGTGATCATGGATTCACAGTCGTTACTGGACTCTTTAATTCCAATTTTTTAAAATTGAATTCAAGTCCCCAGAACATTACCTGGGTCTCTGGATAAACAGCCCTGTGATAATACCACCATCCTCTGGGATAGTGAATTCCATCGATTCAAGATTCTTTGAGGGAAGTGATTCATAGAATTCCCACAGTGTGAAAGCAGGCCATTCAGCCCATTGAGTCCACGCCGACCATCCAGGGAGCATCCCATCCAGACCCATCCCATCCTTGTAACCCTGCATTTTCCCATGGCTAACCCACCTAACCTGCACATCCCTGGACACTATAAACAATTTAGCATTGCCAATCCACCGAACCAGCACTTTGGATTGTGGGAGGAAACCCACACAGACACTGGGAAAATACGCAAACTCCTCACAGATAGTTGCCCGAGGCTGGAATCGATCTCAAGTCCCCAGCTCTGTGAGGCAGCAGTGCTAACCACTGGGCCACTGTGCTGCCTTACCTCTGTTTTAAATCTGTCACCCCTTATCCTAAACCAATGATGTTGCGACCTGAATTGCAGGGGAAGCAGATTAGAGTTCATCGTGTCACGGTTGGTAGAACCTATCCCAGTTTTCCCCTGCTAAGGTCGGAGTTCAGGGATTCAAGTCCTACTCCAGAGATCCTGATGGTTCAGTGCAGTTCTGTCAGGAATGCCCTTCATTTGAAATATGTAACTCCTGGCCTCTGGGCTTAATATCAGAGATCCTGTAAACTGACCCAGGGCATGGTTTAGGGTTAGGACAAGAGCAGGATTTTTATTTCTCCCCAGGATTCTGGTCAATATTTCCCTGAAATCACAGTAAATCAGTAGTTAGCACTGCTGCCTCCCAGCGCCAGGGACCCGGGTTCGATTCCAGCCTCAGACAACTGTCAGTGTGGATTTTGCAATTACCCCCGTGTCTGCGTGGGTTTCCTCCGGGTGCTCCGGTTTCCTCCCACAGTCCAAAAGATGTGCAGGTTATGGTGGATTGGCCATGGGAAATTGCCCATAGTTCCCAGGGATATGCAGGCTAGGTAGGTTAGCCATGGGAAATGCAGGGTTAGGAATAGGGTTGGTGGGTAGGATGCTTTTCAAAGGTGCAATGCGGTAGACTGAATGGTCTCTTTCTACACTGTCAGGATTCTGTGATAAATCTAGACAGACCAGGTATCGAGCTGGGATCCCAGCTCAACAGGAGGCGCTGTGTGTTTTCAGTGATCCACCATTAATCATTGCTCAGTTGACAGAGAGTTCAGCCGTTGGTGAACTGAGGCACAGTCCTGTTGGTCTTTAGGTGGTGCTCATCAATGCAGTGAAGGACGTGGCAAAGGCTTTGACCGACCTCATCAGCGCCACAAAATGTGCAGCTGGCAAACCCGCTGACGATCCATCGATGTACCAACTGAAGAGCGCGGCCAAGGTACAGGGCAAAAGGCATGGGGTCGAAACGGGGACCGGGGGGGACTCAGGGATGGAGCAGGGAAAAGGTGGGAGTTAGTAGGGGGTAGAGCTGGGACTTTGAGGAGGGGGAGGGATTGAAGGAGTGAGAGTTGGTTAGGGGAGGAGTTTGGGTGGGAGGGGCGAGTGTTGGTGGAGTGGGGAGAGGCTTGTGACTAGGGTGGGAGGTGGGTGTTGATGAAGTGGGGAGAGGGTTGGGACTGTGGGGTGGGAGGTGAGTGTTGATAAAGTGGGGAGAGGGTTGGGACTGTGGGGTGGGAGGTGAGTGTTGATGAAGTGGGGAGAGGGTTGGGACTGTGGGGTGGGAGGTGAGTGTTGATGAAGTGGGGAGAGGGTTGGGATTGAGATTGTGCGTTGAGGGGTGGGATTGTGGGGTGAGGGGTTCAGTTGGGAGGTGAGGGATGGGACTGTGGGATGGTGGGGTTGAGACTGTGGGGTGAGAGGTGTGATTATGGGATGGTGGAATTGAGGGGTGGGACTGTAGGCTGGGTTTTGCGACTCTGGGGTGAGGGTCCTGAGTGGGGAAGGTGGCGTACTAACAGATGTCTCCAATTGTGCGAATTGGCTGTGTGACCCACAATACCACATCAATTAACAGCCTTCGAGATAGCCTTACAATGGTGTAATTTGTCCTGAATTGATTTTATCATTTAGCAGTTTTCAAAAAAAAATTACAAGTGCTAAATTGTGAGAATGTGTTGCACGGGCCTGTGTTCTTTTGCACAAAGAGGAGCAGTGTGTGAACTAATTAAAGGGTTGATAATGTTTTTTAAAAGAATTTGTTGAGGGAAATGATTTCCTGTTGTGGGACATTTACCTTCAAACTGGGCATCCAGGGCTAATGTGAGGAATTATCCCCTGACACAGGAGGACAGTAGAAATTGGGAAGTGTCTCCCCCAGAAACCTTTGGAGTTTGAGATACTGGGTGGGGGAGGGATGTAGGGAGTGTCAATTATCAGGAGTAAAATTGAGATTGCTGGATACAAAGGTGACAGAGCCAAGGTGGGTAGGTGCACTTAATACATCAATGAGCGCGGACTAGGCTCGAGGGGGCTGAATGGCCTCCTCTTCTTCTCGTGACAATGCAATGACCTGGTTTTCCTCCCTCCCTCTCCACAGGTGATGGTTACAAATGTCACATCGCTCCTGAAAACAGTGAAAGCTGTGGAGGATGAGGCCACACGAGGTACCAGGGCACTCGAGGGAACGATAGAGAGCATCAAACAGGAGCTGGCGGTATGTGAGAGCTCTGCATCTTCAGTTCAAACTTGCGCACGAGCCTGCGCCCTTAGGAAACTTTTCACCCAGTGGTATCATTTTTTTACATCCTTCCTATTGTGTGGTGCTCAGAGGGAAATGTGTTGCTCTAGCCGTGAAAGCAGAGCAAAAAACATTTAATTGGCTCTGCCAGTTCCTTGTTCTGCATTATCCATTCTCCTGTTTCAGATTGTAAGGGACCTGAATTTGTGTTCACTGATTCTTTTCTTTGTACCTGCGACCAAAGCTCTTACAGTCTACTTTTATGTTACTTTGAAAATTCACACTCATAGCCTATTTTGTTTTCCCCTCTTAGATTTGGTCCTTCTTTGCTCAATTCAAAACTGCTCATAGACATCAAGCTGTTACTTTTCTGGCAGCTTTATATAATTCCACTTTGGACCTAATGCTGTCCTTAATTTATTTTGTAAAGGATGCATGGGCTTTAGGAAAAAGTGACCATAACATGTTAGAATTCTTCAATGGAAGAGAAAGTGGGTCAATCCAAAACTAAGGTCTAAATCAGAAAGGAAATTGCGAAGATAGGAAGGATGTGGTGGCTGCGATAGACTGGGTAACTTCATTAAAAGACCAGAACATTGACAGCTAATGGTTCTTTCAGCTGATCAGAATGTATAACTGCTGCAATGCATGTCTTCGCTCTTTCAATTTTAACCATTATCTATCAACGTTCTAGTCTTTTAATGAGGTTCCCCAGTCTATTGCAGCCACCACATCTGTCATACCTTCGCAATTTCCTTTCTGATTTAGACCTTAGCTTTGGATTGACCCACATCGCCTTCTATCCCATTAAAGAATTCTAACATGTTACGGTGACTTTTTCCTAAAGGACCTCTCACAACCAAGATTATTAATTAACCCTTTCCCATTGCACAAAACCAATTCTAGGATTTTCTTTCCGTTTAACCTGTTTTTCACATCCACTTGTTCAGAGATGTAATTACACACCTCTGGAGCAGGTGGGACTTGAACAAGGGTCTCCCAGTCCAGAGGTAAGGAGACTTACTGCACCACAAGAGGGCAAGCTTACTGCACTTTGTATTCCCAGGCGAACCAGTTTTGAGTCTGCTTAGCTTCTGAGATCAGGTGTTTTCAGACTAGTAGGGCTGTGGACACCAATTCTACGAACTTAGCCCCCACCCTCGTGAGTAGGTTCCCCAATATGCTGGTCTAAAAAAACCCATCTTGTGCTCACTCCAGGGTCCTTCCACCACAACTAAGGTGGCTTGTCCAGTCTAAATGTAGATTCCGATCACCTATGATCGTCTTTGCTTGTGTGTGTCTTCAGTTTCTTGTCTATGACTAGACTTTTTTGATAACCTCGTAGCTGAAGACCCAAGTGATTTGTGCAGGGTGAAAACTTGATGCTGAAGGAAGGTGCAACAAAACCAGTGTGCAGAATAACAGCTATCCTCATAGAATCCCTACAGTGTGGAAACAAGTTCACACTGCCCCTCCGAAGAGTAACCCACCCAGACCCATTCCCCTCCCCTATAACTCTACGTTTACCCCTGACTAATGCACCTATCACTACGGGCAATTTAGCATGGCCAATTCCCCCTAACCTGCACATCTTTGGACTGTGGGAGGAAACCAGAGCAGCCCGAGGAAACCCACACAGACACTGTGCAAACTCCACACAGACAGTCGCCCGAGGCTGGAATTGAACCTGGCTCCCTGGTGCTGTGAGGCAGCAGTGCCACCATGCCGTCCCTGATTAGATCATTCTTCCTGATTAGATCGTTTCTTCATTCTGTATCAGGCAAACTCATGAACAGGTCTAAGGCCATCATTCGAATACATGGATAAGAAAACAGAAAGCTTTGAGCAATAGATGAAGCCAGTTGTTTCCTGCTGCTACAATATGTGAGCGCTGTTCGCCACTAACAGCATGCTGCCAAAATACATTCTGTCACTCACATGTGTAAGTAACGTGTTATATGAATTTCAGTGCCAGTGTATGGCCAACAGACTGGCAGACCTGAGAAAACAGCATGTTCTTACTGTTGCTCAGAACAAGCAGGGTCTTGGACATACCCATCCAGCCCTCCCACAATCTCCAATGTTAGACATTTGCTAAGTAATCCCGAGTGCACAACAAATTGAAGAATTACGTTGGGCAGCTCATCTTCTGCCTTGGGACCCTCGAATCAATGTCGATTTCACCAGTTACCTCACCTCCCCTCCACCCACTTCAGCCCAGATCCAACCCTCCAACTCGGCACTGCCTTCCTGAACTGTCCCAGCTGTCCATCTTCCTTCTCACCTATCTGCTCCATCCCCCACCTCCAACCTATCACCATCAGCCCCCAACTGCACCTACCTATCGCATTCCCAGGTACCTTCCCCACCCTCCCCCTCACCCCCCCCCCCTCCCATTAATCTCTCAGCCCCCTTGCTCCCCCCTCCCCACATTCCTGATGAAGATCTTATGCCCAGAACATTGACTCTCCTGCTTCTCAAATGCTGCCTGACTGGCTGTGCTTTTCCAGCACCACAAACTCAAACTCATTTGCGATTGTCAGTGCGGTGGACTTATATGTAGCAGAAGTTCTATACATAATTCCCCAGGGCCGTGTTCATTGCAAACAGAAAGGGCAGGTACACACACTGCGCCTGTTTCAACTCAACAAAATTGATGAGAGACATTCACTGGTTCATTTCTCAGTTCAATAACTTGACTAATCAGAGGAAACCTGCCTAGTTTAGAATTTACACAAATCTTCACAGTTAACTGTCAGTCATCATTAGCTGATGCATTTTCCATAACAACGCCTCTACCAATCAGAATCCACTTGCTAACGAATCAACATTGTCTTCTCATGTGGTGTAAACATTGTTTTCCCTTTGGTATTCTTGTGAATTTCCTGATATGTGTGTAAGATAGAAAGCTTCAACGCAACAGAATATTTTTCGGCAATGCCCAAATTGTGGGGTACCAAGAGATTATCTGCATATCGCTACTGTTTTTTTCAGTAGCATAATCAACTGCCCTACTGATCTACATGGAGTCTTATAACTGCAAATCTTTCCAGGGAAGAGAGAGACCTCAGTCACAACGTTAGATTGGAGAAGTTAAACTTGTTCACCTTTAGAGGTAAATGGGTTAATTAATAGAGATAATCAAAATCACAAGAAAGAAACAGTTCCTCATCAGGTGAGAGTCAAGAACCAAGATGACATAGATTTAAGATGATTGATGAAAGAACCAAAGATGACATGAGAAAAAGCATTAGGCTGTGAGTGGTTAAGGTCTGGAATATATGGCCAGAATGTGTAATGGAAGTAGATTCAGCTATGGATATCAAAAGGCAGTTGAATAAGAACCAATTTAATGAGAGAGAAAATGTTCAGAGCTATATAGAAATGGCAGGGGACTGGGTCTAACTAAATAGCTTTTGCAAAGAGCTGACACATGCTTGATGGGCCCAGTGGCCTTTTGCGTTACAGCTATTCCCTGATTCACTGCTCCATTGTGCCTTTTTAATGGTCTCTGTCCCTCACACCAATGATAGGTTTTCCAGTCAAAGGAGGTACCAGCAAAGACCTACACCCCGGAAGAATTTATCCGCATGACAAAGGGCATCACAACAGCGACTGCCAAGGCGGTGGCAGCGGGTAACTCCTGTCGCCAGGATGATGTGATTGCAACAGCCAATCTCAGCCGCAAGGCCATCATCGACATGCTGACTGCCTGCAAGGTAAGCGAGTGTCTTTCTCTCTCTGTGGTCGCCCAGTTGCAATTGGCGTCCTGCCTGACGGGTGTAACAGTGCTGAAATGTGAATGTGTTTGTCTGGACAGCAAGCAGCATACCACGCCGAGGTGGGGGAAGATGTCCGAAGCCGAGCCTTACACTTTGCTACTGAATGCACTGTTGGCTACATGGAGTTACTAGAGCACGTCCTTGTGGTGAGTACATTCTCAGCTTCACATCACAGAACTGTGTCCAACTCAGCAATCACGTTGCAACAGTTTGTATCATCATTGGTAACGTTCAGAGAAATATGAGGTGGGTATTCATTGCCTTTGACAAAATAGAAATAAAAGATAGCTGGGACACTGGGGTTCTCGTATGAAAGCTCTCGGACTGAGCAAGTCCACAAACTCTCTCCACAAAGAAAAACCTGCCTGTCGATCTCATCAACAAGGTTGGGATCCTTTAAGAAAAAAGAACCGCATGAGGATTAGAGGTGAACTGGAACGCTTTCGGAAATATTAAGATGAAAGGCAGATGTTGTTAAATGTGAAGGGATGCTGAACGTATTGGCAAGAGTGTTGCCAGGGATGGAAGGTTTGAGCTATAGGGAGAGGCTGAATAGGCTGGGGCTGTTTTCCCTGGAGTGTCAGAGGCCGAGGGGTGACCTTATGGAGGTTTATAAAATTACAAAGGGCATGGATAGGGTAAATAGACAAGGTCTTTTCCCTGGAGTCGTAGAAAAGATGGCCTTCCCCAGGGTGGGAGAGTTCAAAACTAGAGGGCGAAGGTTTAAGGTGGAAGAGGGAAAATTTAAAAGGGACCTAAGGTCAACTTTTTCACACAGAGTGTATGAAATGAACTGCCAGGGGAAGTGATAGAGGCTGGTACGGTTAAAACATTTAAAAGGCATCTGGATGGTTACATGAATATGAAGAGTTTACAGGGGTATGAATAAAACGCTGGCAAATGGGAATAAGTCAGATTGGGATGTTTGGTCAGCATGTACGAATTGAACAAATTGAACATTCTGTACAACTCTGACTCCTAAATTCCTCCCATTACATCCAGAATATTTTAGGGAATCGACAATCATTCTAATCCACGGTGATCTCATATGAACAAGGAACAATCCGCAAGGAATTAAGGGATACGGGGAGAGTGCGGATAAGTAGCGTTGAAATGCCCATCAGCCATAATTAAATGGTGGAGTGGACTCGATGGGCCGAATGGCCTTACTTCCATTGCTATGTCCTGTGGTCTTGAAAATAGGTCACAGCCCTTTAAGCCTGCTAGGCCCTTCTGGTTGGATGTTCCCCACCGTTTTCCAGTTTTGGGGAGGTTTTGACGAAATATGAAGAATGGCTAGCTTCTCCTGCTCTTGGTTGCTTCAGAATTTATGGGTTTTTTTTCCCTGTTGTAAAACTTTGGATTGCCCTGCTTTTGTTTTGGAACAGATTGTTCAGAAGCCCACAGCAGAGCAGAAGCAGCAGCTTTCCGGATATTCCAAGCGGGTAGCGGCAGCCGTTACTGAACTGATCCAGTCAGCGGAAGCCATGAAAGGTTGGCATTTCTTTTAACCTCTAGTCTTTTGCGGGATGTGAGCCTCACTGGAAAGGCCTGCATTGTTTGCCCATGCCCAGTGACCCTTGAGGAAGAGTGTCTCGCCAGGCTGTTTGAGGCGTAATTAAAAGTCAACCACATTGGTGTGAGTTCTGGAGTCACATTGGGTAAGGATGGCAGATTTTCTTCTCTGAAGCACACTAGTGAACTAGATGGGTCTTACCATCTGTTGATGTTAGTTGTCATGCTCATTATGTTTGAGACCAATTAACAATCCCAGATTTATTATTGACTTTAACTTCCACTATCTGCCATGATGGGATTCGAACTCATGTCCCCAAACCATTAGCCTGAAGCTTTTTTTTTCACGAGCCCAGTGACATTACCATGCGGTGGCTCAGTACTTTGCACTGCTGCCTCACAGCACCAGGGACTCAGGTTCGATTCCAGCCTCAGGCAACTGTCTGTGTGGAGGTTGCACTTTCTCCCCGTGGCTGCATGGGTTTCCTCTGGTTTTCTCCCATAGTCCAAAGATGTGCAGGTTAGCATGGATTGGCCATGCTAAATTGCCCATAGTATCCAGGAATATGCAGATTAGGTGGATTAGCCATGGGAAACGCAGGGTTACAGGGATGAGACGGGTCTGGGTGGGATGCTGTTTGGAGAGTCGGTGTGGACTGGATGGGCCAAATGACCTTATTCCACGATGTAGGGATTCGATTCTATGACAATATCCAATTGTCACCTCAAGGGAGCAAACATAAGAACTAGGAGCAGGAGTAGGCCATTCAGCCCTTCGAGCCTCACTGGTATTTAATACCATCATGGCTGATCTCATCTCTGCCTCCACTCCACACTCCTGCCCGCTCCCCATAACCCTTCAACCCATTACTCGTTTAAAAATTCACCTCTCTCCTCCTTAAATTTACTCAATGTCCCAGCATCCACTGGGGGCGTGAGTTCCACAGTTTCACAATTTAATGGGAATTTGTTCCAGGATAACCGCACGCTCCCAAATTCCCGTTGAAATACTTGTGGGAAAACTGCCCTCCGCAGGGATGTGCATGACAGAGATCTCAGAAGTGGGTAACCCCGAAATGGAGGGATGCCTCCACTTGTCGGAGAGTCTCGAATAAGACTGAGATGAGGAGAATCCTTTTCTCAGAGACAGTCATGAATTACTTGCCACTTCCGGCCTCAAAAGATAGTGGAAGGAATGTCTTTGAATCTTTTTAAAGGTCGAGTTAAATAGATACTTGATAAGCAAAGAGTTGAAAAGTTATCAGGGATAGATGGGAATGTGGTATAATCAGGTCAGACATGGGGAGCAGGTCTGAGAGACCGAGCGGCTTAATCATCCTAATTTTGCACATTCATTCTTTGCTGATGAATATAAATTGATTGACCTCTTGTTTCTGACTCATCAGTCTGTGGAAATAATTGTTCCTGATTTACCTCATCAAAACCCCTCGTGTTGTGATTTGTTTTATTTGTTCATGAAACGTGGGCGTCACTGGCTGGGCCCAGCATTTATTGCCCGTGCGTCACCGTCCTTGAGAAGGTGGGGGGTGAGCTATCTTCTTGAGCTACTGCAGTCCATGTGCTGTAGATAGACCCACAATGCCCTTAGGGAGAGAATTCCAGGATTTTGACCCCTGACCTTTTAGCTGCTGACGGTTGTGGGTTTGGAAAGTGCTGCCTATCTGTTTTTGACAATGTTGAATCTCTCATGTTGAAATACACCTCCTTTGGAGTTATGGAGATGTACAGGTCCAACTCGTCTATGCCGACTAGATATCCTAAATTAATCTTGTCCTGTTTTCCAGCAGTTGGTCCATACCCCTCTAAACTCTTCCCCTCTGCACCCATCCAGATGCCTTTTAAATGTTGTAATTGTACCAGCCTCCACCACTTCCTCTGGCATCTCATTCCATACACGTACCACCCTCTGCGTGAAAAAGTTGCCCCTTAGGTCCCTTTTAAATCTTTCCCCTCTCACCTTAAACCCTCTCATTCTGGACTCCCCCACCCCAGGGAAAAGACCTTGTCTATTTACCCTATCCATGCCCCTCATGATTTTATAAATCTCTATAAGGTCACCCCTCAGTCTCTGATGCTCCAGGGAAAACAGCCCCAGCCTGTTCAGCCTCTCCCTGCAGCTCAAACCCTCCAACCCTGGCAACCTCCTCATAAATATTTTCAGAACCCTTTCAAGTTTCACAACACAATGAAAATACCTGGAGTTTCTGAAATTTCTCATCTCTGTCTAAAGCCTCCCACATCAGTGGGATTCTCCCTCATCCTTCCTAAATTGGGATGCCCATAAACCGGACCCAAATATTTTATCTGAAGCCTTACCATGATTTGTATAGATTTACTATGGGCACCAGGGAGACAGTGAGGTCTGCAGATGCTGGTGATCAGAGTTGAGAATGTGGTGCTGGAAAAGCACAGTAGGTCAGGCAGCATCCGAGGAGCAGGAGAAATCGACATTTCGGGCCAGAGCCCTTCATCAGGGCACTACCTTATTGAACCTACATAAACCTATAGGATGCTACATGCTGTTTTCGCAGATTGCCATTTTTTTCCTTTTGAGGATTAGGCATTGTGTAGCTCTCACGAATCAAATATTGTCTTCAGGTGAAGTGAGGTTAGAAGGTGGGAATGAGCCAGGGTTGGCAGATATAGTTTAGTTTCTGAAGAGTTTGTTATGGACTAGACCAGACTCCCCGCAAAATATTTTAAGAAAGTAGCCTTGAGTCCAACTTTTTCTTATTTTAAAGATAAATGTGAAGAGTCTGTTCCAGATGTGATCAATTGGTCAAAATACATTAAGCAAAACACAATTTATTTAAACACTGTAGTTAAAGGTACAACCAAAAAAAGATGAAATTAGAATAACTTAACTCTGTTGGAAAATTAATCAAATAGTAGATACAGTAACTAATTGTTCCAATATAGTAACATCCCATAAACACACCCCTTGGCAAAAGAGGCAAATTCAGGCACGGATTCTCACATACAGTTCTCCAATCCAGGAGGAAAAACACATCAAGAGAAAATTCAGAGAAGGTAGCAGCCAGAAGACATTCATTGAAGCTTCTAACTGTGTTGAAATGCCAACAGCTTCTGCTGTTACTGAGAAACCAAAACCCAGATTTTCAGATCTGTCAGAACTGGCCACCCCCATTTTGGCTGTTTCTAAAAAAAAACAAGTGCTCCCAAGCTGTTCACTCAAGTGGTCCTAGCTCATCAGCTCAATATCTCTGTCTTATGACCTCTCTTTGAAAAAAAATTAGGACAAAATAACCTCTTAAAGTGATTACATCATTACAAGTCTCACCAGACTCAAAATGTTAACTGTCTCTACTTCTCCACAGACCTGCTGAGTTTTTCCTGCATCCTCTATGCTTGTTATAGTTTAGTTTCCATTTAAACTGTTGTCCCTAAATTAAAAATCACACAACACCAGGATATAGTCCAACAGGTTTAATTGGAAGCACGCTAGCTTTTGGAGCGTCGGTTCTTCATCTGGTGGTAGTGGAGGGCTCAATCCTAACACACAGAATTTGTAGCAAAAATTCACAGTGTGATGTAACTGAAATTATACATTGAAAAATTGATTGTCTGTTAAGCATTTCATCTGTTAGAGTCCTTAAATTATGTCTTCAGCAGGAATTTCTGTGCCCGTAATTATAATTGAGACTTTGCCATTATCAGCCTGCAGTTACACCCTCCGACCAGTGGTGTCATTGCTGTACCCTCACTGAGTCCAGGTTCACGACAGTACACAGGGTAACCTCGATTATCCAGCATTCGATTATCCAAATATCGGATTATCTGGCAAGATCCCAATGCTTGGCTAAACTATGTTATCCGGCATTCAATTATCCAGAATTCAATTAACCCAACAAAATACTGCCCGCTCGTGTATTGACATCACACGATCTGGGAAAAAATATATCTCATAATCTCAATGATCACCCCTGGAGACTGCACCCTGTAGGTGGCTGCATCCAATGCACATCAGTTTGATGCATCTGGAAAGAGACAATCTGAAGGTGATTGTCGCTATGCTCTAAATGTTTTTTGAGCTCCACATATCGGGCTGGGATTTCTGATCCCAGACTGAGCTGAAATGCAGAGGATGCCTGCTTTCCTCAGGGCTGGGTTATTGGGCCAAGAGAAACTCACCCCACACACACATGCATGCACACGCACAGACACACACATACAGAAACACATGCACGCACACACACTCACAGACACACATGAACATGCACAGACACACGCACACACAGACACACACGCAAATACACAGACACACGCGCAAATACACACACACGCAAGCACACAGGCACTCACAACACACAGACAGACACACACACACACCCCTGTACCCCACCCATTCCACAACCTCACCCCCGTACCCCACCCATTCAACGCCCTCCCCCCTGTACCCCACCCATTCAACGCCCTCACCCCTGTACCCCACCCATTCTACACCCTCACCCCTGTACCCCACCCATTCTACACCCTCCCCCCTGTACCCCACCCATTCTACACCCTCCCCCCTGTACCCCACCCATTCTACACCCTCCCCCCTGTACCCCACCCATTCTACACCCTCCCCCCTGTACCCCACCCATTCTACACCCTCCCCCCTGTACCCCACCCATTCTACACCCTCCCCCCTGTACCCCACCCATTCCACAACCTCACCCCCGTACCCCACCCATTCTACGCCCTCCCCCCTGTACCCCACCCATTCTACACCCTCCCCCCTGTACCCCACCCATTCTAAACCCTCCCCCCTGTACCCCACCCATTCTCCACCCTCCCCCCTGTACCCCACCCATTCTAAACCCTCCTCCCTGTACCCCACCCATTCTACACCCTTATCCCCGTACCCCACCCATTCTAGGCCCTCACCCCTGTACCCCACCCATTCTATGCCCTCGCCCCTGTACCCCACCCATTCCACACCCCCATCCCTGTACCTGGTGAAGTGTCCATTCAGCCACAGGGTGAAAAACTTCAGGACATGTATGCAGCTCTTCACCGTGTCAGTGAATTTGTGGGCAGGTGAGGGTTGTGGGTGGTAACAGGTGAGTGGGTAAACTAAGGAGGTCGGCTGGGTAAAGTGAGGGAGTTCAAGGTGTGAAGTGGGCAAAGTGTAGGGCTAAGGGTGTAGAGTGGGTGAGATACGGGAGTAAGGGTGTAGAGTGGGTGAGATAAGGGGGTAATGATACAGAGTGGGTGAGATACAGTGTTAAGGGTGTAGCATGGGTGATGTAAAGGGGTAAGGGTTTAGAGAGGGTGAGATAAGAGGGTGATCATGTGCTGTGGGTGAGATGTGGGGGTAAAGGTGTAGAATGGGTGGGGTACAGGGGTGAGGGTGTAGAATGGGTGGGGTACGGGGTGAGGGTGTAGAATGGGTGGGGTACGGGGTGAGGGTGTAGAATGGGTGGGGTACGGGGTGAGGGTGTAGAATGGGTGGGGTACGGGGTGAGGGTGTAGAATGGGTGGGGTACAGGGGGGAGGGTGTAGAATGGGTGGGGTACAGGGGGGAGGGTGTAGAATGGGTGGGGTACAGGGGCGAGGGTGTAGAATGGGTGGGGTACAGGGGCGAGGGTGTAGAATGGGTGGGGTACAGGGGCGAGGGTGTAGAATGGGTGGGGTACAGGGGCGAGGGCATAGAATGGGTGGGGTACAGGGGTGAGGGTGTAGAATGGGTGGGGTACAGGGGTGAGGGTGGAGAATGGGTGGGGGTCAGGGGGGAGGGTGTAGAATGGGTGGGGTACAGGGGTGAGGGTGTAGAATGGGTGGGGTACAGGGGGGAGGGTGTCGAATGGGTGGGGTACGGGGTGAGGGTGTAGAATGGGTGGGGTACAGGGGTGAGGGTGTAGAATGGGTGGGGTACAGGGGGGAGGGTGTCGAATGGGTGGGGTACAGGGGTGAGGGTGTAGAATGGGTGGGGTACGGGGTGAGGGTGTAGAATGGGTGGGGTACGGGGTGAGGGTGTAGAATGGGTGGGTACGGGGTGAGGGTGTAGAATGGGTGAAGTACTGAGGTAAGGGTGGAGAATCACTGGGGTACAGGGGCGAGGGTGTAGAATGGGTGAGGTAAGTTAGAGGTGTTGGGGTTTGTGAAAATTGAAGGAAGATCAGCCATGCTGTGGTTTGGGGAATGGCGGGTTTGCGAGTTGTTTATTGTCCAGGTTAGTCCGGGTGTTCATTGTATATTTACCCAGCAACAATCCATCAACATTCTCTGAGTGATTATTTAGTCTATTACATCAAAGCTGTCCGAGGTTACTGAATGACCTGGACATGGAGATTTTTGCAGAAGATGCAGCACAACAGGGAAGTTGTCTGTCAGCTGTTTATTTGTCCGGGGAGTCTTCAACAGAGTCTGTGACTCTGCTCTCAGATGTTTCAGTCTAAAGGACTGGGGAAGCTGGTTTTGTGATGCTGATTAAAGGATAAATGTGGGGAGAGCCCCCACACTCTCAGTGAAGTGGTGCCATGGGCTCTGTCTCATCTACCTGCGAGGTCGTTGTGGGACCTTCCTTGTTTCACCTGTATCCCTCCAGAGGCCAAGCCCTCTGTCACTCCCACATTCGAGTATCAGCCTGGATTGCGGGATTTGGTCTGTGAGGCAGAACCTGAGCTGAAAGGGGAGAGTGGGATCACTGAATCAAACCAATGCCTTGTCCACTTAAAAAGTTGCAATTCCAGTTTCCCAACCATCTCAGAGTCCACACATTGCAACATTCCACATACAGAAAGGTCACACTGCTGTTTCCAAATCTGAATAGTTGGCTGAGGTTGAACATTCTTGTTCAAAACAAACTCTCTGTAAATAATCTTGTGGCTGTTTCTTTCATTTCCCCTGCAATCCACGTTAGTGTAGGGTCCCACCACACACACACACACACACACACAATGCAACAGAGGCTGGCTGGGGCGGTGTTTGTGCAGTGTGTCCAGGAAGCTTTTCTAACGCAGTATGTAGAGTGTCCAACCAGAGGGGAGGCCATATTGGATTTGGTACTCAGTAATGAGCCGGGACAAGTGGTAGGCTTGTTAGTGGGTGAACATTTTGGTGATGGTGACCACAATTCTGTGACTTTCACCTTGGTTATGGAGAGAGATAGGTGCGCACAACAAGGTAGATTTTACAATTGGGGGAAGGGAAATTACGATGCTGTAAGACAGGATTTGAGGAGCATATGTTGGGAGCATAGGCTGTCAGGGAAGGATGTGGTGGAAATGTGGAACTTTTTCAAGGAGCAGATACGACGTGTCCTTGATATGTATGTACCTATCAGGCAGGAAAGAAATGGTCGTGTGAGGGAACCTTGGTTGACGAGGGAGGTTGAATGTCTAGTAAAGAGGAAGAAGGAGACTTACATAAGGTTGAGGAAACAGGGTTCAGACAGAGCAGTGGAGGGATACAGGATAGCCAGAAGGGACCTGAAGAAAGGGATTAGGAGAGCTAAGAGAGGGCATGAAAAATCCTTGGCGGATAGGATCAAGGATAACCCCAAGGCATTTTATGCGTATGTGAGAAACCTGAGAATGACGAGAACGAAGGTAGGTCCGATCAAGGACAGTAGTGGGAGACTGTGTATTGAGTCGGAAGAGATAGGAGAGGTCTTGAACAAGTACTTCTCTTCAGTATTTACGAACGAGAGGGACCGTATTGTTGAAGAGGAGAGTGTGAAACGGACTGTTAAGCTAGAAGAGATACCTGTTAGGAAGGAAGATGTGTTGGACATTTTGAACAACTTGAGGATAGACAAGTCCCCCGGGCCTGACGGGATATATCCTAGGATTATGTGGGAAGCAAGAGAGGAAATTGCAGTACCGTTGGCAATGATCTTCTCGTCTTCACTGGCAACGGGGGTGGTACCAGGGGACTGGAGAGTAGCGAATGTTGTGCCCCTGTTCAAAAAAGGGAATAGGGATAACCCCGGGAATTACAGGCCAGTTAGTCTTACTTCTGTGGTAGGCAAAGTAATGGAAAGGGTACTGAGGGATAGGATTTACGAGTATCTGGAAAGACACTGCTTGATTAGGGACAGCCAGCACGGATTTGTGAAGGGTAGGTCTTGCCTTACAAGTCTTATTGAATTCTTCGAGGAGGTGACCAAGCATGTGGATGAGGGTAGAGCAGTGGATGTAGTGTACATGGATTTTAGTAAGGTATTTGATAAGGTTCCCCATGGTAGGCTTATGCGGAATGTCAGGAGGCATGGGATAGAGGGAAATTTGGCCAATTGGATAGAAAACTGGCTAACTGGTCGAAGGCAGAGAGTGGTGGTAGATGGTAAATATTCAGCCTGGAGCCCAGTTACAAGTGGAGTTCCGCAGGGTTCAGTTCTGGGTCCTCTGCTGTTTGTAATTTTTATTAATGACTTAGATGAGGGAGTCGAAGGGTGGGTCAGTAAATTTGCAGATGATACGAAGATAGGTGGAATTGTGGACAGTGAGGAGGGCTGTTGTCGGCTGCAGAGGGACTTAGATATGATGCAGAGCTGGGCTGAGGAGTGGCAGATGGAGTTCAACCCTGCCAAGTGTGAGGTTGTCCATTTTGGAAGAACAAATAAGAATGCGGAATACAGGGTTAATGGTAGGGTTCTTAGTCAGGTGGAGGAACAGAGGGATCTTAGGGTCTATGTACATAGATCTTTGAAGGTTGCCACTCAGGTGGATAGAGTTTGTAAGAAGGCCTATGGAGTATTATCGTTCATTAGCAGAGGGATTGAATTCAAGAGTCGTGAAGTGATGTTGCAGCTGTACAGGACTTTGGTTAGGCCACAGTTGGAGTACTGTGTGCAGTTCTGGTCGCCTCACTTTAGGAAAGATGTGGAAGCTTTGGAGAGGGTGCAGAGAAGATTTACCAGGATGTTGCCTGGAATGGAGAGTAGGTCCTACGAGGATAGGTTGAGAGTTCTCGGCCTTTTCTCGTTGGAACGGCGAAGGATGAGGGGTGACTTGATAGAGGTTTATAAGATGATCAGAGGAATAGATAGAGTAGACAGTCAGAAACTTTTTCCCCGGGTACAACAGAGTGTTACAAGGGGACATAAATTTAAGGTGAAGGGTGGAAGGTATAGGGGAGATGTCAGGGGTGGATTCTTTACCCAGAGAGTAGTGGGGGCATGGAATGCGCTGCCCGTGGGAGTGGTAGAGTCAGAATCATTGGCGACCTTTAAGCGGCATTTGGATAGGTACATGGATGGGTGCTTAATCTAGGATAGAAGTTCGGCACAACATCGTGGGCCGAAGGGCCTGTTCTGTGCTGTATTGTTCTATGTTCTATGTTCTATGCAGGATCTGGACCTGATTTTATTATCAACTCCATAAACCTGGAGTTAGTTTGGGGTCAGCTCCTTTGATCCACCACACTTTACTGAAGGGCCCTGTGAAACATTGTTCATTGCTGTGATGTGAGAGTCCCTTTCTGAAATACAGAGCCTGCGACCACACAGAATGGTTGATGTGAGCTGCATTGAAGGAGAATCTTGATAGATGAGGGAGAGAGAAACAGAGGTTTGTATAGACCGGGTAAAATGAAGAGGCTTTGTGTCGAACATAAACTCAGGCACGGAGAAGTTGGGCCGAATGGCCTATCTTTGTGCTGTACATTTTGGATAATTTCAGAGAAAAGCATTCATATTCATTCAATTTAAGGACATTGTTAAGTTGGAGAGAGTTCAGAAGAGATTTACCAGGATGTTGCCCAGAATGGAGAGTTTGAGATGTAAAAATTGACTGGAAAGGCTGGGACTTTTCTCACTGGAGTGTAGGAGGTTGAGGGTGACATTATAGAGGTTTATAAAATCATGAGGGGTATAGATAAGGTGAATGGCGGGTGGCTTTTCCCTTGGGTGGGGGAGTTCAAAACTAGGGGGCATATTTTTAAGGCGAGAGGAGAAAGATTTAAAAAGGACACAAGAGGCAACATTTTTACACAGAGAGTGGTTCGTGTGTGGAATTAATTGGCAGAGCGCAAGTGATGGTTGTGGGTGCGGTTACAATGTTTAGAAGAAATTTGGATAAATACATGAGTAGGAAATGTCTGAAGGGATATGGGCCAAGCGTAGGCAGGTGGGACTGGTTTAGTTTGGGGCCATGGTGGGGGGGGCGTGGACTGGTTGTACTTGAAGGGTCTATTTCCATGCTGTATGGATCTATGACTGGTTTGCAAAACCCTTGTGAGTATTCTGAATTGCAATGTTTCACCTCGTCTTTTGAAAATCCTGAACCATAGCAATTATCGCAAACTCCAACTAGTCTCTGCTGCTGTTTATCCTCGATACATTAGTCCCAATCCCATCTGCTGTCAACCTCCTCCATTTCCACCCGGCCCACACCCTTCAGCCAACTCTCCAACCTAGACAAACACTGTAGATTGTAACAGAATCTAAAAACCCTCGGTACCAAAAAACTCCCACTGACTGTAAAAGCCCCTTGATCCAGTAATATCATTGCCAATCTAATCATGACCTTACTACTGTCTGCACCTCCCCATAATCAAAACTCAGACTTGAATTATTTCAGTGACCCTGCCTCCAATCTTGCTGGGGAAGAGGTTTCAAACCCTCGCCGACCTCCCTCTCCAGCCACAGGAGAAATCCTTCCTCATTTCCACTTTAAAAGGGAGACCCCTCATTTTGCCCCCTCGTTCCAGATCCCATCCCCCGAAGATGCCGAAAGGCCCTCTCAGCATCTACCTTTATGTTTCAGTAAGATAACCTCTCATGCTTCGAAACTCCAATGAATGTAGATCTAAACTCCACAACCTGTCCTCATCGAATAATCCCTCAGTCCAGCAATCAACTGCATCAATCTTTTTTGATCTCCTTAATCCCTCTTTAAGTCAGGAAATCAAAACTGTCCGTAGTGCACAGGTCCCACCAATACCTGTACAGTTGTAGCAAAACTTGCCTATCTTTATATTTCACCTTCCTTACAATAAAGGACAACATTCCTTTTGCCTTCCAAGTTTCCCATGTGCTAACGCTCTGTGCTATGTAAGAGATTAAAACATGGGACCAGAAGTGGGTCATTCAGCCCATCAAGTCTGCCATGCAATTCATGGCTGATCTGATGATCCCCAATTCCTCTCTTGCCTTTTTCCCATAACCCTGGATTTCCTTACTGACTAAAAATCTTTAACAGCTCTGAATACACTTAACAATGCAGCCTTGACAGTCCTCAACGATAAAGAATTTCACAGATTCACTCCCCTCGGCCTAGACAGATGGTTTGCAATAAAGAGTGATGGCTGAGGTTACCATGAAGGGCTCTCCTCGTCAACCTCTTCCCCTCGCCTGAGGCACGGTGACCCTCAGGTTAAATCGCCACCAGTCATCTCTCTCTCTAGTGAGAGAGCAGCCCAATGGTCCGGCAGGAGTAAGGAAGAGCTAATTCACTGGTGAGGAAGATGGCAAAAGGCTGATACTGAAAATGGACGTACCAAATCTGACCCATGACCTGATGCCAAAGTGACTCTGAATGAGTTCCTTGTTCTGGATGCCAAAGGGTTTAATGGTTCTAACTCGGTTTGATTGTGGCTAAATATGCTCCATGTAGAATTAATCCATTCGGTAACACATTTCACACTAATTTAATTTAAATTTACTAGAGCTGTGCTCTTTTTATCTCGCAGTTCAGAGTGGTGACCACCCACACCAGCAGTTCATGTTTTCTCACTCGATCACGGATTACACATTCTTGGATTGTAACTCATCCTGTGGAATGTCAGATCAGCCATGATCTGATTGTATGGCAGAGCAGGCTCAAGGGGCTGAATGGCCTCCTCCTGTACCTATTTCTCATTTCTGTGGTTTTGAGAAGATTTTTCAAGATTTCAAAGATCGACTTGTATGCCATGATTTATCGTAGTCCCACACTCCCACCCTTTACCCAGAGCTCTGCAAATCCCTCCTGCTCTGTCATTTCTCCACTTCTGCTTTAGTCGTTACATTTTGAAGAGTTAGCACCTTCCTTTCACAAAGCAAGTTTCAGATCATCACGACTCTCTAATCCCTCCATGTCACTCACATCATTCTCGTGAAAAGAAAAGGTATTGCTGAGAATGTTGGAAATATGATCTATAAACAGAAAATAGCAAGAAAGTTCAGGATGTCCGGTAGTGCCTGCAGAGAGAAATCAGGTTAATGTTTCAAGTTAATTAAGCCGTTAGAGAGTGAGTAAATCTACT
This sequence comes from Chiloscyllium punctatum, assembly GCF_047496795.1. NCBI lineage: Eukaryota > Metazoa > Chordata > Chondrichthyes > Orectolobiformes > Hemiscylliidae > Chiloscyllium > Chiloscyllium punctatum. Next base: position 21,273,585 of record NC_092771.1, on the reverse strand, counting down.
CTGCACAGTGTTCTGGTAAATCTCCTTTGCCCCTTTCAAAGGCCTTGGCAACCTCTCTGAATGGAGAAAGTGAGGACTGCAGATGCTGGAGATCAGAATTGAGAGTGTGGTGCTGGAAAAGCACAGCAGGTCAGGCAGCATCCGAGGAGCAGAAGAAGGGTTTCCTGATGAAGGGCTTATGCCTGAAATGTTGACTCTCCTGCTGCTCGGATGTTGCCTGACCGGCTGTGCTTTTCCAACACCACACTCTCGACCCTCATCCTCCCTGAAGGAGTGCTCCTAAGATTTGAACTCCACACTCCAGTTAATTTGTAAGGGTGCTCTCTTCACATCTTTGTACTGTATCGGACAATGACTCTCTCCAGCGTTGGAGCTGATCAATCAAATTATGAGCTTACCAGCCCCTGCCCCACTGGGATAATGATAGGCCGTGAAATCAGTTACACAGCGCTCATCCTATAATCATAGCCCCCAGGGAAGCATCAAGCAATGGTAGCAAGTTCTTTTCTCTTTTTAAAAATAAGTGTTGAGAATTTCAATACCTTGATAACCTGATAGTTCCAATTAGATATCCACTTCCTGTACGCAATCAGGTCTGTTTTAAAATCCAAAAATTATTTCACCCCTCCCAAAGGGTCTCTGGCCATTTGCAAAAGGAGAGGCCATTTGTACCGTAAAGTCTCGCAGAAGTGGCGGTTTACCTCAAATATTCAATTCTGACAGTTACAGTTTTATGGATTTTATGAATGTTATGCCAGTGAAAGTTGCATCTGATTGAAGGCCACGTCAGAAGTCACATGTCCTAAGTTGTAGTCCAACAGTTTATTTGAAATCACAAGCATTGCTCCATCAGATGAAGGTGGTACATTCCACTCCCAAACATCCCAGATGTCCACCTATTTTGAACAACATGCTTTTCCCCGCCATCATCCAGGCAGCCCTCCACCACACCACCTCCATTCCCCGTTCCAGTGCTCTAAACCACCTCCCTCCCAACACAATAAAGACAGAGTCCCCCTTGAAACCACCTGCCACCCCACCAGTCTCCACATCTAATGCATCATCCTTAAACTCTTCTGCCAACTCCAACTAGATCCCACCATCAAGAACATCTTCCACTCCCCACCCCTCTCTGCCTTCCGCAAGGCCTGTTCCCTTCGACAGTCCTTGATTTGCCCCACTCTCCCCACCAACACTCCTGAAGCCCCAGGTACCTTCCCTTGCAACCAGAAAAGGTGCAAAACCCTCTGATACACCACTCCCCTCACCTCCATCCAGGGCCCCAAACAGTCCTTCCAGGTGAGACAGAGGTTCATCTGTCTCTCCTCCAACCTAGTTTACTGCATCAGATGCTCCTGATGTGGTCTTCTCTACATCGGGGAGACCAAATCTAAACTTAGGGAAGGGCTCACCGAGCATCTCAGCCGGGCCCACAGGGGCCGACCGGATCTCCCAGTCACCGTCCATTTTAATTCCCCTTCCCACTCCCTTTCCGACATGACCATCCTTGGCCTCCTCCATTACCAAAACAAACCACAGCCCCTATTGGAGGGACAACACCTCATCTTCCCCCTGGGCAGCCTACAGCCTGGAGGACTCAATATTGAGTTCTCCAGTTTCAAATAACCTCCCTTCCCATCGCCCGACTCCCTTTCCAGCCCCTACCCCTCTCTCCCACCCCTCTCTCCCACCCCTCCCAGCCACCGACCAGACCCATTCCTCCCATTGACCAACCAGGTCGTACCCCCTGCCTGTCTTCACCTATCCCCGCCTCCCCATCCTGCCCCACCTTCCCCTTTATGTGCAGCTCCCCCCGCCCAGTCCTGAGAAAGGGTTACACCCAAAACATCAACTTCTCCCCCTCCTGATGCTGCCTGGCTTGCTGTGTTCTTCCAGTGTCCTGCCCGTCTGCCATCAGATGAATGAGCAGTGCTCCAAAAGCTTGTGCTTTCAAATAAGCCTGTTGGACGATAACCTAGTGTCATGTGAATTCTGACTTTGCCCACCCCAGTCCAACACCGGCAATTGAAGGCGGCTGCACGTTCCCGTGCGCAGCTCCCTCCGTGCTTGTGGGAACCCCAACTCTCCCTCATTGCCACACGATTGCCCCTCCCCTCCAAGAAGAGTTGGCGCCAGTTTGGGGACGGAACTTTGGGTATCAGGGTTCTAGCACCACTTTGGTTAAGGCGGTGACCATGGTGACGCTGTGCCCTGTACCTGTATTGATAAAGCGCATCGTCCTGGGAGCTTCCATTTCTCTGGAACTGATCTCCTCAACTTGCATTTCAGTGACCCATTACGCACGCGTCAATTCTGCTGCAGAAACCTGAGAAATTCTTTGGGAATCCTTGCACTGATGTTAATAGCAAAACACCCTGAAGAGGAGACTTATTCCTTTCCCATGTGAACATACAGAAATATTAGGAGCATAAGTAGGCCATTCAGCTCCTCAAATCTGCTCTGCCGTTTGATGAGATCATGGCAAATCTGATTGGCTTCAACTCCACATTCCCACCTCCCCTCAATAACCATCACGAATCCATCTGCCTCTGATTCACTGACCCTCACCTTCTGAGGGAAGAGAGTTCCAAAGGCGCTCAATGCCCTGAGAAAAAAGCAATGCTCCTCATCTCCATCTTAAATTGGAGCTCCCTTATTTTTAAATAGTGCCCCTCCCTTCCAGTCTCCTCCGCAAGGAGAAATATCATTTTGGGAATGGTTACGGGCTGGATGGAAGTTTGCTCGCTGAGCTGGATGGTTCGTTTTCAGACGTTTCGTCACCATACTGGATAACATCATCAGCGAGCCTCCAGTGAAGCGCTGGTGTTAATGACCTGCTTTCTATTTATGTGTTTAGGTTTCCTTGGGCTGATGATGTCATTTCCTGTTCGTTTTCTCAGAGGGTAGTAAATGGGATCCAAGTCAATGTGTTTATTGATAGAATTCCAGTTGGAACATCATGCTTCTAGGAATTCTCGCGTGTGCCTCTGCTTGGCTTGTCCTAGGGTGGATGTGTTGTCCCAGTCAAAGTGCTGTCCCCTTCCTCATCCGTATGGTTAAGTGCTCTTTGGAGGGATGCTGACACCTGGAGTTGTTTAAAGTAAGCATGTGTCACCGATATGTACAGCACCGAAACGGACCCTTCGGTCCAATCAGTCCATACCAACCAGATATCCTAACCTAATCTAGTCCCATTTGCCACCTCTTGGCCCATATCCCTCCAAACCCTTCCTATTCATATACCCATCCAGATGCCTTTTAACTGTAGAATGTACGTGGAAAGTGGGTAAATTCATTAGAACTGGCAAGTCCCCTGAAGATCTTCTAAGTTCCAATAAAGTTAAAAATCACACAACACCAGGTTATGGTCCAACAGGTTTAGTTGATTAGATTACTTACAGTGTGGAAACAGGCCCTTCGGCCCAACAAGTCCACACTGCCCCGCCGAAGCGCAACCCACCCATACCCCTGCATCTACCCCTTACCTACACTACAGGCAATTTAGGATGGCCAATTCACCTGACCTGCACATCTTTGGACTGTGGGAGGAAACCGGAGGAAACCCACGCAGACACGGGGAGAACGTGCAAACTCCACACAGTCAGTCGCCTGAGTCGGGAATTGAACCCGGGTCTCTGGCGCTGTGAGGCAGCAGTGCTAACCACTGTACCACCGTGCCGCTCCTTCATCAGGTAGTTTCATTAGGACGCAGCTATCTGATGAAGGAGCAGCACTCTGAAAGCTTGTACTTCCAAATAAACCTTTTGGACCGTAACCTGGTGTTGTGTGATTTTTAACTTTGTCCAAGACCAGCTCCTCCACAATCAAAGTTTCAGGAAGATCTATCCCTTTGCCCTCACCCTGTCCCTCCGTCCCCGTATCAGATTTGAAGAGCCCGGGGAGATTAAAGGGAATGTTTTGACTTCCTCAGGCACGGAATGGGTGGATCCCGAAGATCCGACCGTCGTGGCGGAGGCAGAGTTGCTGGGAGCCGCGGCCTCCATCGAAGCCGCCGCAAAGAAACTGGAGCAGCTGAAACCGAGGGCCAAGCCCAGGGTGAGTGAGACGGCGAGCGGCTTAGAGTGCAGCCCCGGGCCGTGCGCAGGGCTCCTCACCCGTCATGTTTCTGAACCTGCTTAGCTCAGTGTGAACCAGCCTTGGCCTCTGGCCTCCATAACAACCTCAGCTAGTCACCCCCCCCCACTGCTCCTGGGTTAGCGGTTGGTCTGGAGGAATGGCTCAGGAACTATTGTCTCTCTGAAGCTGAAAGCAAGTGGGATGTTTCCTGCAGGACGCTGTGTGATATGTTTGATATATTAGGTTGTTACTCGAGTCAACTATATATCAAACATATTGCTATAGTGTCCTGTCCTGTCTCCAAGGTACAAGTAAATTATCACAGGCTCAAACAGCTATTGGAGACAAAACAATGTCGCTTAAAAACAGAGTTGATTCTTGAACAGAAGATCAACAATGGAATTAGACCGCGCCTCGTGCCAACTCACATTGTATTCCCGTGGTTTAGTTCAATTCTTACAGTGAGAATTGAGTGGCAGAATAACTGTGTCTCACAGATTATACCCCGTTCTATCGGGTTTGAGGTTAGAATTCCGGTCCACCTGCTCCAGCAAGTGTTGTGCGATACACGGGGCGCTGTGCGGCGATTCGTACTGACTGTCCCCTTTAACCAAGCGTTTACTCTCCCTGTAGCAAGCTGATGAGACCCTCGACTTTGAGGAACAGATCCTGGAGGCCGCAAAGTCGATTGCGGCTGCTACCAGTGCGTTGGTGAAGTCAGCCTCTGCTGCCCAGAGAGAGCTCGTGGCTCAGGGCAAGGTAAGCAGCAGGGTTTCCACTGAATTCAAAGCAATCTGACTTGCATTTCAGCAACTTGTTACTTGCTGGTGCTGAATTAATGTCTCTCTCTGTCTCTCTCTCTCTCCTTAGGTTGGAGCTATTCTTGCGAATGCGGTGGACGATGGACAGTGGTCACAAGGTCTCATATCTGCAGTAGGTGTCCTTCTCTCCAGATTTGGGGCTAGGGGTCTTCGAGTCTCTGTGTAACTGAGCACGGAGGAATTTCTAATGCAGCGCCCAGGAGTGAACGTGCAGTCCATCAGCCAATTGTTATGGCAACCATCTGATTTCCTTCTAAGAGCATCAGTTACTCGCTTTGTAAATGTCGTTCTAACGTAGATACAAATCCTCCTGCTCATCAGACCCAAATTGTACCGCACTCTCTCTGTCCCAATTATTACTCTGCACAGCCCTCTCCCCGATCCCAGTCTGTTACTCTGCACAGCCCTCTCCCCAATCCCAGTCTGTTACTCTGCACAGCCCTCTCCCCAATCCCAGTCTGTTACTCTGCACAGCCCTCTCCCTGATCCCAGTCTGTTACTCTGCACAGCCCTCTCCCTGATCCCAGTCTGTTACTCTGCACAGCCCTCTCCCTGATCTCAGTCTGTTACTCTGCACAGCCCTCTCCCTGATCCCAGTCTGTTACTCTGCACGGCCCTCTCCCTGATCCCAGTCTGTTACTCTGCACAGCCCTCTCCCTGATCTCAGTCTGTTACTCTGCACAGCCCTCTCCCTGATCCCAGTCTGTTACTCTGCACGGCCCTCTCCCTGATCCCAGTCTGTTACTCTGCACAGCCCTCTCCCTGATCCCAGTCTGTTACTCTGCACAGCCCTCTCCCTGATCCCAGTCTGTTACTCTGCACAGCCCTCTCCCTGATCCCAGTCTGTTACTCTGCACAGCACACTCCTGGATCCCAGTCTGTTACAGTGCACAGCCCTCTCCCTGATCCCAGTCTGTTACTCTGCACGGCCCTCTCCCTGATCCCAGTCTGTTACTCTGCACGGCCCTCTCCCTGATCCCAGTCTGTTACTCTGCACGGCCCTCTCCCTGATCCCAGTCTGTTACTCTGCACGGCCCTCTCCCTGATCCCAGTCTGTTACTCTGCACGGCCCTCTCCCTGATCCCTGTCTGTTACTCTGCACAGCACACTCCTGGATCCCAGTCTGTTACAGTGCACAGCCCTCTCCCTGATCCCAGTCTGTTACTCTGCACGGCCCTCTCCCTGATCCCAGTCTGTTACTCTGCACCGCCCTCTCCCTGATCCCAGTCTGTTACTCTGCACGGCCCTCTCCCTGATCCCAGTCTGTTACTCTGCACAGCACACTCCTGGATCCCAGTCTGTTACAGTGCACAGCCCTCTCCCTGATCCCAGTCTGTTACTCTGCACGGCCCTCTCCCTGATCCCAGTCTGTTACTCTGCACGGCCCTCTCCCTGATCCCAGTCTGTTACTCTGCACAGCCCTCTCCCTGATCCCAGTCTGTTACTCTGCACAGCCCTCTCCCTGATCCCAGTCTGTTACTCTGCACAGCACACTCCTGGATCCCAGTCTGTTACAGTGCACAGCCCTCTCCCTGATCCCAGTCTGTTACTCTGCACGGCCCTCTCCCTGATCCCAGTCTGTTACTCTGCACGGCCCTCTCCCTGATCCCAGTCTGTTACTCTGCACGGCCATCTCCCTGATCTCAGTCTGTTACTCTGCACGGCCCTCTCCCTGATCCCAGTCTGTTACTCTGCACAGCCCTCTCCCTGATCCCAGTCTGTTACTCTGCACAGCCCTCTCCCTGATCCCAATCTGTTACTCTGCACAGCACACTCCTGGATCCCAGTCTGTTACAGTGCACAGCCCTCTCCCTGATCCCAGTCTGTTACAGTGCACAGCCCTCTCCCTGATCCCAGTCTGTTACTCTGCACGGCCCTCTCCCTGATCCCAGTCTGTTACAGTGCACAGCCCTCTCCCTGATCCCAGTCTGTTACTCTGCACGGCCCTCTCCCTGATCCCAGTCTGTTACTCTGCACGGCCCTCTCCCTGATCTCAGTCTGTTACTCTGCACGGCCCTCTCCCTGATCCCAGTCTGTTACTCTGCACCGCCCTCTCCCTGATCTCAGTCTGTTACTCTGCACGGCCCTCTCCCTGATCCCAGTCTGTTACTCTGCACCGCCCTCTCCCTGATCCCAGTCTGTTACTCTGCACGGCCCTCTCCCTGATCCCAGTCTGTTACTCTGCACAGCCCTCTCCCTGATCTCAGTCTGTTACTCTGCACGGCCCTCTCCCTGATCCCAGTCTGTTACTCTGCACGGCCCTCTCCCTGATCCCAGTCTGTTACTCTGCACGGCCCTCTCCCTGATCCCAGTCTATAACTCTGCACAGCCCTCTCCCTGATCCCAGTCTGTTACTCTGCACAGCCCTCTCCCTGATCCCAGTCTGTTACAGTGCACGGCCCTCTCCCTGATCCCAGTCTGTTACTCTGCACAGCCCTCTCCCTTATCCAAGTCTGTTACTCTGCACGGCCCTCTCCCTGATCTCAGTCTGTTACTCTGCACGGCCCTCTCCCTGATCCCAGTCTGTTACTCTGCACAGCCCTCTCCCTGATCTCAGTCTGTTACTCTGCACGGCCCTCTCCCTGATCCCAGTCTGTTACTCTGCACGGCCCTCTCCCTGATCCCAGTCTATAACTCTGCACAGCCCTCTCCCTGATCCCAGTCTGTTACTCTGCACAGCCCTCTCCCTTATCCAAGTCTGTTACTCTGCACCGCCCTCTCCCTGATCTCAGTCTGTTACTCTGCACGGCCCTCTCCCTGATCCCAGTCAGTTACAGTGCACAGCCCTCTCCCTGATCCCAGTCTGTTACTCTGCACAGCCCTCTCCCTGATCCCAGTCTGTTACAGTGCACGGCCCTCTCCCAAATCCCAGTCTGTTACTCTGCACGGCCCTCTCCCTTATCCAAGTCTGTTACTCTGCACAGCACACTCCTGGATCCCAGTCTGTTACAGTGCACAGCCCTCTCCCTGATCCCAGTCTATTACTCTGACAGAGCAAGCTCTCTGTGTCACAGTGTCTTTCTACCCTGTCACCTCCTGATTTGGGAACTGATGAAGTGTAGTGTGATGGCTAGGTGGCTAGAATCTGTAAAAAAACACAGCCCTCAGTAATGCACTCAGACTGCAATATGGAGGCTGGCCTGGACTCTGGGACCCACTCCTAAAGCAGAACTAGATTTTAGGGGAAACATCAGTGTTTCAAATCCACTGGTTGTGCATTGAAGTTTTGTTTGGAATCAGTTTGAATGAATGTCTCTTGTTGTAAAGCTCGCGGTTCCAACACTGGGCTCTCCCTCAGTGCTGCACTGCAGTTTGAGCTCAGATCCCTTGACTGGGCATCCATCCCATGGCCTTTGGTTGTGAAGGGACCACTGAAGCACAGTTTCCATGATGTGCTTGGGTTTCTGAGGTTGTGATCAAGGTTGACAGAGAATGATCCCATTGGAATTCGTGTATTTGAGGGGTTCAAGTTCCAGTACTGTCCATTTCACTCTTTATTTTGGAAGAGTCCCTTTGGAAGGAAAGACAGGATCAATTTCGGGACGGTTAAAACGATATGTTTTCATTCTTATGTTGTAGAAGAGAATGGATTCCGTGAACTGTTCATTGTCCATGGTGGGTACCCAGCTGCCACATGGAGTCTAGACTTCAGATGCCTTTCAAATGTCATTTTTGTTTACCCTCGTTCTCCTCTCTCCCTCCCTCTCTCCCCCTCTCTCTCCCTGTCCCCCTCCCTCTCTCCACCACTCCCTCTCTCCCCCACTCCCTCTCTCCCCCTCTCTCCCCCTCCCTCTCTCCCCCTCTCTCTCTTACCCCCTCCCACTCTCCGTCTCCCCCTCTACCCCTCCCTTTCATCCCCTCCCTCTGTCTCCCTCTCCCATTCTCCCCCTCCCCCTTTCCCCATCTCTTTCCCTCCCCCCTCCCTCTATCCCCCCTCCCATCTTTCACCCTCTTCCTCCTCCCCCTCCTTCTCTCTCTCCTTCTCCCTCTCTCCCCCTCTCTCCCCCTTTCCCCCATCCCTCTCTCCCCCTCCCCATCTCCCCCTCCCCTGGTCTCCCCCTCCCCGTCTCTCCCTCCCCCCTCTCTCCCTCCCCCCTCTCTCCCCCTCTCCATTTCCTCCTCCCCCTCTCCCTCTCTCTCCCCCCTCCCTCTCTCTCCCTCTCTCTCTCTCCCCCTCTCCCCTTCTCTCCACTTCCTCCTCCCCCTCTCCCTCTCTCTCCCCCCTCCATCTCTCCCTCCCCCTCTCCCTCTCTCCCTCCCTCTCTCACTCCCTCTCTCCCCCCTCCCTCTCTCTCTCTCTCTCTCCCCCTCCCTCTCCCTCCCCCCTCCCTTTCTCCCTCCCCCTCTCCCTCTCTCTCCCCCCTCCTCCTCTCTCCCTCCCCCTCTCTCCCTCCCTCTCTCCCTCCCCTGTCCCCCTCTCTCCCTAGGCCCGGATGGTCGCGGCAGCCACCAGCAATCTGTGCGAGGCAGCCAATGCGTCGGTTCAAGGTCACGCCAGCGAGGAGAAGCTCATTTCCTCAGCCAAGCAAGTGGCGGCCTCCACTGCGCAGCTCCTGGTGGCGTGTAAGGTGAAGGCGGACACAGACTCGGAGGCCATGCGGAGGCTTCAGGTAACCTGACGTTCGCTGGCCTGCACTCCCCCGGCCTCCCTGTCGCCGTTGTCTGTTCTCCCGAGAGGCTGTCACCCCGGAGCACGAGTGACACCCCCCTCTCCCCCCACATCCTGTGCACGCATCACCAGTTTCACTCGGGTGCTATACAGTTCTTCAGAAGTTCACCAGAGCTCCTCAGACAGCACCTTCCAAACCCCACAACCACTAGAAGAACAAGGGCAACTGTTAATGTGGGAACCCCACCATCTTAAGGTTCCCCTCCAAGCCACTCGCCATCTTGACTTGGAAATATATCGCCGTTCCTTCACTGTCTCTAGGCCAAAATCCTGGAATTCCCTCCCCCCGAGGGCATTTAAATTTTGATTTTATTGTCAGGTGTACACATATGTCAAGAAGCTGTCTCACCACCACCTTCTCAAAGGCAACTGAGGATGGGCAGTGCCTACTGGCCCAGCCAGTCACCCCCAGGTCCCACGAGAGAATAACAATGAGTCTGAAAAATGGACATTCAACTTGCTGAAGAAGTGTTTACGAGCTTTTAAACATAATCTGATCAGCTACTATATTTACGTCTGTCGTGTTAATATACCATCTCGGGTGTAAATCAATTTATTGGCAAACTTTCAAACTCCCTATCCTATATCACTGAAAGTGTTAAAAAAAAAACACCACAAGTATAGGAGCAGGAGGAGGCCATTCAGCCCATCAAGTCTGCTCCGTCATTCAATGACATCATGGCTGATCTGATCATCCTCAACTCCACTTTCCTGCCTTTTCCCAATAGCCTGAGATTCTGTTAATGAAATCTGACTATGTCAGCCTTGGATATACTTAACAACCCAGCCTTGGCAGTCATGTATGCTATTCACTCCCCTCTGGGAGAGTAACTTCCTCCTGATCTCTCTCTCTCTCAAATATGTGACCCCTTTAATCTGTGATTGTGCCTGTTGGTCCTGGACACCGTCAGGAGAGGAAACAATGTTGGCAATTATTCCCAGAGCTGGAATGCACAGGAGTCAATCCAGTTTCAATAGTTAAAACCTCTGGTTAGACCTTGTGTCTCAGTCCTGAGCCCACGTCTCGGGAAGTACTCTTGAAGGTGGGGGGGGTTGGGGTACACAGCCACCTCATCAGAATACTATCAGGACCAGGACTTCAGAGTTAATGTCTCAAACAGTTTACAAGGACCAGGCTTGTACTTTCCTGTGACAAACCCACAACCACTTCCGTCTAGAAGGACAAGGATAGCAGATACGTGGGAACACCACCCCCTTCAAGCCCCTCACCATCCTGACTTGGAAATATATTGCCGTTCCTGCATTGTCGCTGGGTCAAAATCCTGGAACCCCCCTCTTACAGAGGTTGGTCTATCCCTGCAGCGATTCAAGATGGCAGTTCACCCCCATCTTCCCAAGGGCAACTAGGGACAGGCAGTAACTGCTGGGCCCAGTCTGTTGATACCCACAACCTGTGAAGGAATAATAATAGTTAAAAATCACACAATACCACGTTACAGTCCAACAGGTTTATTCGGAGGTACCTGTTGGACTATAACCTGGCTTTGTGTGATTTTTAACTTTGTCCAGCCCAGTCCAACACCGGCTCCTCCACGTCCTGAGTAATAATAGAAGCAAGGTGTTTGAGATGATTCAAGATTTTATGGTGCAGACAGACATTATTTTCTCTGACTGTGGGAGCGATAGCGAGTCCGGAGCAAGAGGCAGGATCTTAAAATTCAAGGAAGACACAGGAAGTGAAAGGGGAATCACAAGGGGAGTGGAATTCTGGAAGTCACTTAGAGTCATACAGCACAGAAACAGACCCTGTGGGGTTCAAGTTGTCCACACTGACCAGGCATCCCAATCTGGCCTAGTCCCATTGACCCATATCCCTCTAAACCCTTCCTATTCATACACCCATCCAGATGCCTTTTAAATGTTGCAATTGTACCAGCCTCCATCACCACCTCTGACGGCTCATTCCATACATGCATCACGCTCCATGTGAAAAGGTTACCCCTCGGGTTCTTTCCCCTCTCACCTTAAAGCTATGTCCTGTAGTTTTGGACTTCTCCACCCCAGGGAAAAGACCTTGGCTGTACACCCTAACCAGGTTCAAAGTGATATTTCCCTTTTTCACATTGAGACCTATTTCTCAATGTTTGGCCCTTTCACCAAATCTGTTCCAGTCTCTTCATAATACCATAAAGGGAAAGGAGTGTTCAAACAAGGAAGTCTCTCTAAAGCTATACATGGCACTAGTCAGACTATAGCTGGAATACTGTGAACAGCTGTGGACCCCTTTTCTCATTGAATCCCTACAGTGTGGAAAGAGGCCATTAGACCCAACAAGTCCACACTGACCCTCCGAAGAGTATCCCACCCAAATCCATTCTCCTACCCTATTACTCTACATATACCCCTGACTAATGCACCTAACCGACACATCACTGAACCCTATGGTCAATTTAGCATTGACAGTTCACCTAACCTGCAGGTCTTTGGACTGTGGGAGGAAACCAGAGCACCCGGAGGACTGGGAGACACTGGGAGAATGTGCAAACTCCACACACAGACAGTCGCCCAAGACTGGAACCGAACCCAGGTCCCTGGCGTTGTGAGGCAGCAGCGCTAACCACTGAGCCACCATGCCATCCCTTGAGACACTGTGCCGCCCCACTGTGTAATATCCAGTCCTCATGTCACTGGCAAACCTGGTTATGTTGCTCTTTATCCCGTTGTTAATACGCTAATCATTAGCACTCAGTGTGTATGCCCACAATGGTTGACCCCCCTAATATGGCCCGTGACCTATTGACCCTTGACACAGTCAATGCGCTGACCCTGTTGCAATGATGGCCGGTGTTGTTCTGACTGAGTAGCTGTGTAAACTGTACACTGTTTGTAAGGTGGAGAAGGAGTGACAGTCCTGTGGCCTGCTTTGTTTTTGCAGACCGCAGGAAACGCAGTAAAGCGGGCATCTGACAATCTGGTGCGAGCAGCTCAGAAAGCCGCGTTCAACAAACCGGACGAGGAGAACGTTGTGGTGAAAACGCGATTTGTTGGAGGAATCGCTCAGGTTGGCTCTCCTTGTTCCTGGGTAGATCCCTGATTAACATCGGTCTTTGTTTCTTCTCTCCTGTCACCTTGGCCGACCCAGTGTCTGTTTGAAGAGTATCAGGGAAGAATTTACTCATGTTTCCAAAGGTCCAGAGGGTTTTCCAGCCTGGCAAAACTTCCACTTGAAAATTCTCTTTCTTCTGTTTAAATCTCTCCATAGTCTTACCACTCACTGTCTCTATAATCTCCTTCCAACTGCACCATGATACCTGCCTTTTCCATATCCTCAGTACTCAAACACTTCCATTCCTTTTGCAGCCTGGGGCTGTATTTCCCAACTAAACCTCTTCCTCTGCCTCCTCCTTTTGGACCCTCACTGGTGGAGGCCATTCAGCCCCTCGAGCCTGTCCTGCCATTTGATGAGACATTCGCCGATCTGTGGCCTAACTCCATAATCTAAGTAACTCAGTATCACATTCTGCTGTGTGAAGTATTTTACCACATTAAAGGCCATGGGAAGCTCGGAGTGGCACAGGAAGTAGACATCCTTCAAAGAACAGGGAGGGTGGAAAAAGAGGAGGAGGTGTAGCATTGCTAATCAGAGAGGGTATCACAGCTACAGAAACGAAGGTTGTTGAGAAAGGTTTGTCTACTGAGTCAGTATGGGTGGGAGTTAGGAACAGCAAGGGAGCAGCCACCTCATTGGGGGTTTTCTACAGACCCCCTAATAGCAGTAGGGAGATTGAAGATCTCATAGGCCAGCAGATTCTGGAAAAATGCAGATGTAGCAGGATTGTTGTTGTGGGTGATTTCAACTTTCCCAATATCGACTGGAACCTCCTCAGTGCAGGTGGTTTGGATGGAGCCATTTTTGTCAGGTGTGTTCAGGAGGGTTTCCTTACTCAGTATGTAGGCAGACCGACAAAGGGAGAGGCCATTTTGGATTTGGTGCTCGGCAATGAGCCAGGACAGGTGTCAGATCTCACAGTGGGAGAGCACTTTGGTAACAGTGATCACAACTGCCTCAGAGCTTGGCCTTAGAGAGTGAAAGGAGCAGTTACCAAGGGAAGATATTTAATTGGGGAAAAGGAAATTATGACGCTATCAGACAGGAGTTGGGAAGTACAGACTGGGAGTAATTGTTCCACAGAAAGAGTGAGGCAGACATGTGGAGACTATTTAAGGTGCAGTTGCGAATGATGCACAAATTTGTTCCTCTGTGACAGGTAAGAAGGGGTAAGATTAAGGAACCTTGGATGACGAGAACAGAGGAACTTCTCGCCAAAACGATGAAGGCAGCTTACGTAAGGTGGAGGAAGCAAGGATCTAGCACAGCTTTAGAGAATTACAGGCTTACTAGAAAGGAGCTCAGAATTGGACTGAGGAGAGCCAGGAGGGGGCACGAAAAAGGCTTGGCAAGAAGGATTAGGGAGAACCCAAAGGCATTTTACTCATACGTGAGGAATAAGAGAATGATCAGGGAGAAGGTAGGGCCGATCAGGGATAGTGGAGAGAACTTGTCCATGGAGTCTGAGCAGTTAGGGGAAGCCCTAAATGAGTATTTTGCTTTGGTGTTCACCAAGGAAAGGGAGCTGGTTATAAATGAAAACTTAGAGGAGCTGGGATACAGTCTTGACCAGATCAAGATTGATGAAGTTGATGTGCTGGAAATTTTGGAAAACATTAAGATTGATAAGTCTCCAGGGCCAGACCAGATTTATCCTAGGCTGCTCCGGGACGTGAGAAAGGAGGTTGCTAAGCTGCTGGTGAGGATATTTGCCTCCTCACTCTCCACGGGAGTCGTACCGGAGGATTGGAAGGAGGCGAATGTTGTTCCTCTTTTCACGAAGGGTAATAGGGAAATCCCTGGCAATTACAGACCAGTCAGTCTTACGTCTGTGGTCAACAAAGTTTTGGAAAGAATTCTGAGGGATAGGATTTATGACTATTTGGCAAAGCATAGTGTGATTAAAGGCAGTCAGCATGGCTTTGTGAGGGGCAGGTCATGCCTCACAAATCTTATTGAGTTCTTTAATGAGGTGACAAGACAGGTCGATGATGGTCGAGCAGTGGATGTGGTGTATATGGACTTCAGCAAGGCATTTGATAGGGTTCCCCCTGGTAGGCTCATTCATAAAGTCAGGAGGTATAGGATACAGGGTGATTTGGCTGACTGGATTCAGAATTGGGTGGCTGACAGAAGGCAGAGTGGTTGTAGATGGGAAGTATTCTGCCTGGAGGTCAGTGTTGAGTGGGGTTCCGCAGAGCTCTGTTCTTGGGCCTCTGCTCTTTGTAGTTTTTATAAATGACTTGGATGAGGAGGTTGAGGGGTGGGTTAGTAAGTTTGCAGATGACACAAAGATTGGAGGTGTCGTTGATAGTATAGAGGGCTACTGCAGGCTGCAGTGCGACATAGACAGGATGCAGAGCTGGGCTGAGAGATGGCAGATGGAGTTCAATCTGGATAAATGCGCAGTGATGTACTTTGGAAGGTTGAACTCAAATGCTCAATATAGGACTAAAGACAGGATTCTTGACAATGTGGAGGAACAGAGAGATCTGGGTGTGCAAGTACATAGATCCCTCAAAGTTTCCACCCAAGTGAATAGGGTTGTTAAGAAAACATGTGGTGTTTTGGCTTTCATTAACAAAGGGATCGAGTTTAAGAGCCACAAGGTTTTGCTGCAGCTCTACAAGGCCCTGGCAAGGCCACACTTGGAATATTGTGTCCAGTTCTGGTTGCTCTACTATAGGAAAGATACAGAGGCTTTGGAGAGGGTGCAAAGAAGGTTTACCGGGATGCTGCCTGGACTTGGAGGGCTTGCCTTATGAAGAGAGGTTGAATAAGCTCGGACTTTTCTCTCTGGAGAGAAGGAGGAAGAGAGGTGACCTGATAGAAGTATACAAGATAATGAGAGGAATAGATAAATCATTAGCCAGAGACCTTTCCCCAGGGCAGGACTGACTGACTGATACGAGAAGTCATAGTTTGAAGATATTAGGAGGAAGGTATAAAGGAGACGTCAGAGGTAGGTTCTTTACACAGAGAGTTGTGAATGCATGGAATGCGTTGCCAGCTGTGCTGGTGGAAGCAGAGTCACTGGGGACATTTAAGCGACTGCTGGACATGCGCATGGATAGGGGAGCGTAGGTTAAGTTACTATATTTGACATAAGGATTAAATCTCAGCACAAATCGGGGGCCAAATGGCCTGTTGTGTGCTGTACTTTTCGATGTTCTGCTTCATCTTTGTCTCAGACCCATTTGCTAATCTAAGCCTCACATCCTGTTCTCAAATCACCCACCAAGCATTTTCAGCATTTAGAAATACAGAGGAATCTCGATTATCTGAAGGACACGACGGGGAGTATTTTGTTCGGATAATCGAATGCCGGATAACACAGTTTAGCCAAGCATTGGGACCTTGTGATCTTGCCGGATAATCCTGAAATTCGGATAATCAAATGCTGGATAATCGTTCCTCTGTAATACTTATCCCTTCATCTTTACTCTCTCCTGACTGTAGGAATCTGTCATGGTGCTGGATAAAATTATATCAGATATTAAATGGTATTAATTTTTGATGTAATTTACAATTATGCTGAGGACTTGGGATTGAAGCCCCGTTCAGGAGCACATTGGTTTAAAATCCTCATCTCTATTTTCAAATCTGCCCATCACCCCATCTCTCCCTATCTCTGTAACCTCCTCCAGCCAGAACAATCCTCCCTATCTCTGTCACGTCCCACCGGAACAACCGTCCCTATCTCTGTAATCTCCATTGACCCCTACACCCCTCCCTGTCTCGTCCATCCTCTACATCCCTCCCAATCTCTGTAACCACCTCCCACCAGAAGAACTCGCCCTATCTCTGTAATTTCACTGGCTCCTAGACCCCTCCAACCTCCTCTAGCCCTTTCACCTCTCACTGACTTTGTAACTTGCTCCAGCTCCTACAATCCCCCCCCACCCCCGTCTCTATAACCATCTCCAATCCCTACACCACCACCCCACCCCTCCATAAACTCTTCCAGCGCCTACATCCCTTCCCCTTTGGTGTAACTTTCTCCAGCCCCTAAACCCTCCCAACCCTGTAATCTCCATTAGCCATTACACCTCTCCCATTCTCTGTAACCTCCTCCAGCCCCTACACCCTCTCCCTATCTCTGCAACTCCCTCCAGCCCCTACCCCCTCTCCCTATCTCAGTAACTCCCTCCAGACCCTACATCCTCTCCCTATCTCTGTAACTCCCTCCAGACCCTACACCCCCTCCCTATCTCTGTAACCTCCTCCAGCCCCTACACCCTCTCCCAATTGCTGTAACTCCCTCCAGCCCCTACAACCTCTCCCTATTTCTGTGACCTCCTCCAGCCGCTACACCTCTCCCTATCTCTGTAACTCCCTCCAGCCCCTACACCCTCTCACTATCTCTGTAACTCCCTCCAGCCCCTACATCCTCTCCCTATCTCGGTAACTCCCTCCAGCCCCTACATCCTCTCCCCATCTCGGTAACTCCCACCACCCCTACACCTCTCCCTCTCTCTGTAACCTCCTCCAGCCCCTATACACCCTCCCTATCTCTGTGACCTCCTCCAGACTCTACATCCTCTCCCTATCTCTGTAACCTCCTCCAGCCCCTACACTCTCTCCCTATCACTGTAACCTCCTCCAGCCCTTATACCCCCTCCCAATCTCAGTAACCTCCTCCAGTCCCTACACCCCTCCTTATCTATGTAACCTTCTCCAGCCTCTACACCTATCCCTATCACTGTAACTCCCTCCAGCCCTTATACCCCCTCCCTATCTCTGTGACCTCCTCCAGCCCCTACACCCTCTCCCTATCTCAGTGACCTCCTCCAGCCCCTACACCCTCTCCCTATCACTGTAACCTCCTCCAGCCCCTACACCCCCTCCCTATCACTGTAACCTCCTCCAGCCCCTACACCTCTCCCTATCTCTGTAACCTACTCCGGGCCCTACACCTCCTTCCTATCTGTGTGACCTCCTACACCCCCTCCCTATCTCTGTAACTCCCTCCAGCCCCGACACCTCTCCCTATCTCTGTAACCTCCTCCAGCCCCTACACCCTCTCCCTATCTCTGTAACCTCCTCCAGCCCCTACACCTCAACCCTATCTCTGTAACCTCCTCCAGCCCTTATAACCCCTCTCTATCTCTCTAACTCCTCCAGCCCCTACATCCCTCCCTGTCTCTGTAACCTCCTCCAGCCACTACTCCCCTCCTTATCTCTGTCACCTCCTCCAGCCCCTATACCCCCTCCCTATCTCTGTAACCTCTTCCAGCCCCTACACCTCTCCCTATCTCTGTAACCTCCTCCAGCCCCTACACCCTCTCCCTATCTCTGTAACCTCCACCAGCCCCAACACCTCCTCCCATTCTCAGTGACCTCCTCCAGCCCCTACACCCCTCCCTATCTCAGTAACCTCCTCCAGCCCCTACACCCCCTCCCTATCTCTGTAACCTCCTCCAGCCCCTACACCCACTCCCTATCTCTGTAACTCCCTCCAGACCCTACACCCCCTCCCTATCACTGTAACCTCTTCCAGCCCCTATACCCCCTCCCTATCTCTGTAACCTCTTCCAGCCCCTACACTCCTCCCTATCTCTGTAACCTCCTCCAACCCTTACACCTCTCCCTATCTCTGTAACCTCCTCCAACCCCGACACCTATCCCTGTAACCTCCTCCAGCCCCAAACCCCCTCCCTATCTCTGTACCCTCCACCAGCCCCTACAACTCTCCCTATTTCTGTAACCTCCTCCAGCCCCTACACCCCACCTTATCTCTGTAACCCCCTCCAGCCCCTACACCCCTCCCTATTTCTGTAACCCCCTCCAGCTCCTACACCCCCTTCCTACCTCTGTAATGCCCTCCAGACCCTACACCCCCTCCCTATCTATGTAACCTCCTCCAGCCCCTACACCCTCTCCCTATTTCTGTGACCTCCTCCAGCCGCTACACCTCTCCCTATCTCTGTAACTCCCTCCAGCCCCTACACCCTCTCACTATCTCTGTAACTCCCTCCAGCCCCTACATCCTCTCCCTATCTCTGTAACCTCCTCCAGCCCCTACATCCTCTCCCTATCTCTGTAACTCCCTCCAGCCCCTACATCCTCTCCCCCATCTCGGTAACTCCCACCACCCTTACACCTCTCCCTATCGCTGTGACCTCCTCCAGCCCCTACACCTCTCCCTCTCTCTGTAACCTCCTCCAGCCCCTATACACCCTCCCTATCTCTGTGACCTCTTCCAGACTCTACATCCTCTCCCTATCTCTGTAACCTCCTCCAGCCCCTACACTCTCTCCCTATCACTGTAACCTCCTCCAGCCCTTATACCCCTCCCAATCTCAGTAACCTCCTCCAGCCCCTACACCCCTCCTTATCTATGTAACCTTCTCCAGCCCCTACACCTATCCCTATCGCTGTAACTCCCTCCAGCCCTTATACCCCCTCCCTATCTCTGTGACCTCCTCCAGCCCCTACACCCTCTCCCTATCTCAGTGACCTCCTCCAGCCCCTACATCTCTCCCTCTATCTGTAACTTCCTCCAGCACCTATACACCCTCCTAATCTCTGTGACTTCCTCCAGACCCTACACCCTCTCCCTATTTCTCTAACTCCCTCCAGCCCCTACACCACTCCCTATCTCTGTTACCTCCTCCAGCCCCTACACCCCCTCCCAATCTCTGTAACCTCCTCCAGCCCCTACACCCCCTCCCTATCTCTGTAACCTCCTCCAGTCCCTACACCCCCTCCCTATCTCTGTAACCTCCTCCAGTCCCTACACCCCCTCCCTATCTCTGTAACCTCCTCCAGTCCCTACACCCCCTCCCTATCTCTATAACCTCCTCCAGTCACTACACCTCTCCCTATCTCTGTGACCTCCTCCAGCCCCTACACCTCTCCCTATCTCTGTGACCTCCTGCAGCCCCTAAACCTCTCCCTATCTCTGTAACTCCCTCCAGCCCCTACATCCTCTCCCTATCTCTGTAACTCCCACCACCCCTACACCTCTCCCTATCTCTGTAACCTCCTCCAGTCCCTACACCTCTCCCTATCTCTGTAACCTCCTCCAGCCCCTACACCCCCTCCCTATCTCTGTAACTCCCTCCAGCCCCTACACCCTCTCCCTATCTCTGTAACCTCCTCCAGTCCCTACACCCCCTCCCTATCTCTGTAACCTCCTCCAGCCTTTACACCCACTCCCTATCTCTGTAACCTCCTCCAGCCCCTACATCCATCCCTATTTCTGTCATCTCTTCCAGCCCCCTCCTCCAGAGATCAGTGCTGTTGTTATTCTGGCCTTTGGGCACCCATTCTTTCAATTAGATCGCCATTGATCGTCTAAGTTTGGTCACTTTTCTACCCCAGTATCTCGTCGTCTCTCACCCTCAGTATCTCACTGTCTCTCAGTGTCACCCCAGCTGAACACGTGGCTGCAAGGATGGTGCAGGAGAGAGGGTTGCAGGTTCTTGGATAATTTGCGCTCATTCTGGGGAAGGTGGGACTTGTACAAACAGGATGGTCTTCACTTGAAGCAGAGGGGTACTAATGTCCTGGGTGGGAAATTTGATGGTGCTATTTGGGTGGGTTTAAACTAGCTCAGCAGGTGGATGGGAACCGGAGATGGAGTTGCAGTGCACAGGAGGATGAGAGTAGGAAGGACAGGGACAGGACTTCAGGGTCACAGGAATGCACTGGCAGACAGCGAAGTGGTTTGAAGTATGTCTACTTCAACACTAACAGTATCTGAAATAAGGTAGGTGAGCTTACAGCATGGATAGGGACCTGGGACTTTGATGTTGTGGCCATTTCGGAGACATGGATAGAGCAGGGTGAGGAATGGATGTTGCAGGTTCCAGGGTCTAGATCTTTCATTAAGAACAGGCAAGGCGGTAACAGAGGGGGAGGTGTGGCCTTGTTAGTCAAGGATAGTATAACAGTGGCTGAGAGAACTTTTGATGAGGACTCGTCTACTGAGGTAGTGTGGGCTGAGGTTCGAAACAGGAAAGGAGAGGTCACACTGCTTGGAGTTTTTATAGGCCTCGGCAGAGTTCCAGGGAGGTGGAAGAGAGGATTAGCAAAATCATTATGGGGGACTTTAACTTCCCCAACATTGACTGGAAATGCTATAACTCTAATACGTCGGATGGATCAGTTTTTGTCCAATGTGTACAGGAGGGTTTCCTGACACAGGATGTCGAAGGGCTGACAAGAGGGGAGGCCACCCTGGATCTGGTGCTTGGTAATGAACCAGGCCAGTGGTAGGTGAGCATTTTGGAGAGAGTGACCATAATTCAGTTACGTTTAGTTTAGCGATGGAAAGGGATAGGTACATGCCACAGGTCAAGAGTTATCGATGGGGCAAGGGCAATTATAATGCGATTAGGCAGGAATTAGGATGCATAGAATGAGGTAGCAAAATGCAGGGGATGCAGACAATGGAAATATGGAGCTGGTTTAAGGAACAGATATTGTGTGGCCTTGATAGGTATGTCCCTGTCAGGCAGGGAGGAAGTGATAAGTTAAGGGAACTGTGGTTTACTACAGAAATTGCATCTCTTGTTACGAAGAAGGAGAAGGCTTATGTGTTGATGAGGCAAGATGGTACGGATGGGGTGATGGCGAGTTACAGATCAGCTAGGAAGGATTTAAAGAGAGAGTTAAGAAAAGCAAAGAGAAGACACGAGCAGTCTTTAGCAAATAGAATACAGGAGAACCCTAAAGCTTTCTATAGGTATGTGAGGAATGAAAAGATGATTAGGGTAGGAATAGGGCCAATCAAAGACAGAAGTGGGAAGTTGAGTGTGGACTCTGTGGAGATCGGAGAGGTGCTAAATGAACATTTCTCATTGGTTTTCACTCAGGAAAAGGAGAATATTGTAGAGGAGAAGAATGAGGTATGAGAGATAAATGCGAGGTGCTGCATTTTGGGAAAGCAAATCTTAGCAGGACTTATCCACTTAATGGTAAGGTCCTAGGGAATGTTGCTGAACAAAGAGACCTTGGAGTGCAGGCTCATAGATCCTTGAAAGTGGAGTCGCAGGTAGATAGGATAGTGAAGAAGGCGTTTGGTATGCTTTCCTTTATTGGTCAGAGTATTGAGTAAAGGAGTTGGGAGGTCATGGTGCGGCTGTACAGGACATTGGTAAGGCCACACTTGGAATATTGCATATAATTCTGGTCTCCTTCCTATCGGAAAGATGTTGTGAAACTTGAAAGGGTTCAGAAAAGATTTACAAGGATGTTGCCAGGGTTAGAGGATCTGAGCTACAGGGAGAGGCTGAACAGATTGGGGCTGTTTTCCTTGGAGCGTCGAAGGCTGAGGGGAGACCTTATAGAGGTTTACAAAATTATGAGGGGCATGGATAGGATAAATAGGCAAAGTATTTTCCCTGGGGCCGGGGAGTCCAGAACTAGAGGGCATAGGTTTAGGGTGAGAGGGGAAAGATATAAAAGAGACCTAAGGGGCAACTTTTTCACGCAGAGGGTGGTACGTGTATCGAATGAGCTGCCAGAGGAAGTGGTGGAGACTTGTACAATTGCAACATTTAAGAGGCATTTGGATGGGTATATGAATAGGAAGGGTTTGGAGGGATATGGGCCGGGTGCTGGCAGGTGGGACTAGATTGGGTTGGGATATCTGGTCAGCATGGACGGGTTGGACCGAAAGGTCTGTTTCCGTGCTGTACATCTCTATGACTCTAGAAAGGTTCGAGGTTAATTACGAACAGGTGTTATCAATTCTAGAAGGAGTGAAAGTAGACAAGTTCCCTGGGCCAGATGGGATTTATCCAAGGATTCTTTGGGAAGCTAGGGAGGAGATAGCAGAGCCTTTGTCTAAAGGTTTGGTGCCAGAGAACTGGCGGATTGTAAATGTTGTACCCTTGTTCAAAAAGGGTAGTAGAGAACCCAGGTAATTATAAACCAGTAAGCTTTACTTCTGTTGTAGGGAAACCTTTGGAAAGCATTATAAGAGATAAGATTTATAATTATCTAGCAAGCAACAATTTGATTTCAGATAGTCAACATGGTTTCGTCCAGGGCAGGTCGTGTCTCACAAACCTCATTGAGTTTTTTGAGAAGGTGACCAAGCATGTGGATGAGGGTAGGACAGTTGACGTGTTATACATGGACTTCAGTAAAGCCTTTGATAAGGTTCCACATGGTAGGCTGTTGGAGAAAATGCAGAGGCATGGAATTGAGGGTGATTTAACAGTTTGGATTAGAAACTGGCTTTCTGAAAGAAGGCAGCGAGTGGTGGTTGATGGAAAATATTCAGTCTGGAGTCCAGTTACTAGTGGTGTGCCACAAGGATCTGTTTTGGGACCACTGCTGTTTTTAATTTTTATAAATGACTTAGACGCAGATATAGTTGGATGGGTTAGTAAATGTTCAGACGACACTAAAGTCGGTGGAGTGGTGGACAGTGTGAAAGAATGTTACAGGTTGCAAGGGAACTTGGATAAACTGCAGAATTGGGCAGAGAGGTGGCAGGAAGGCAGAATACTGTGTCAACGGAAAGATTCTTGGTATTGTGGATGTGCAGAGGGATCTTGGAGTCCATGTACATAGATCCCTGAAAGTTGCCACCCAGGTTGATAGCGCTGTTAAGAAGGTATACGGTGTGTTAGGTTTCATTTGTACAGGGATTGAGTTCCGGAGCCGCAATATCATCTGCAACTATACAAAACACTGGTGCGGCCGCACTTGGAATATTGTGGACAGTTCTGGTCCCCATATTTCGGGAAGGATGTGGAAGCATTGGAAAAGGTGCAGAGGAGATTTACCAGGATGTTGCCTGGTCTGGAGGGAAGATCTTATGAGGAAAGGCTGAGAGACTTGAACCTGTCCTCATTGGCAAGAAGGCTAAGAGGGGATTTGATAGAGACATACAAGATGATCAGAGGATTAGATAGGGTGGACAGTGAAAGTCTTTTCCCTAGATTGGTGACGTCAGCGTGTACGAGGAGTCATAACTACAAATTGAGGGCTGATAGATTTAAGACAGACGTCAGAGGTAGGTTCTTTATGCAGAGAGTGGTAAGGGTGTGGAATGCCCTACCTGCTAATGAGGTCAACCCAGCCACATTAGGGAGATTTAAACAATCCTTGGATAAGCACATCGATGATGGTGGGATAGTGTAGAGGGACGAGCTGAGAATAGTTCACAGGTCGGTGCAACATCAAGGGCTGAAGGGCCTGTTCTGTGCTGTACTGTTCTATGTTCTCTCCCCCAGTATCTCACTGTCTCTCCCCCAGTATCTCACTGTCTCTCCCCCAGTATCTCACTGTCTCTCCCCCAATAACTCACTGTCTCTCCCCCAATAACTCACTGTCTCTCTCCCAGTGTTTCACTGTCTCTCTCCCAGTGTTTCACTGTCTCTCTCCCAGTGTTTCACTGTCTCTCTCCCAGTGTTTCACTGTCTCTCTCCCAGTATCTCACTGTCTCTCCCCCAGTATCTCACTGTCTCACCCCCAGTATCTCACTGTCTCACCCCCAGTATCTCACTGTCTCACCCCCAGTATCTTACTGTCTCTCCCCCAGTATCTTACTGTCTCTCCCCCAGTATCTCACTGTCTCACCCCCAGTATCTCACTGTCTGTCCCCCAGTATCTTACTGTCTCTCCCCCAGTATCTCACTGTCTCTCTCCCCCCAAGTGTCTCACTGTCTCTCCTGCAGTATCTCTGTCTCCCCCCCAGTATCTCACTGTCTCTCTCCCCAGTATCTCACTGTCTCTCTCCCAGTATCTTACTGTCTCTCCCCCAGTATCTCACTGTCTCTCCCCCAGTATCTCACTGTCTCTCTCCTGCAGTATCTCTGTCTCCCCCCCAGTATCTCACTGTCTCTCTCCCCAGTATCTCACTGTCTCTCCCCCAGTATCTTACTGTCTCTCCCCCAGTATCTCACTGTCTCTCTCCCCAGTATCTCACTGTCTCTCTCCCCAGTATCTCACTGTCTCTCTCCCAGTATCTTACTGTCTCTCCCCCAGTATCTCACTGTCTCTCTCCCAGTATCTTACTGTCTCTCCCCCAGTATCTCACTGTCTCTCTCCCCCCCCCCAGTGTCTCACTGTCTCTCCTGCAGTATCTCTGTCTCCCCCCCCAGTATCTCACTGTCTCTCCCCCAGTATCTCACTGTCTCTCCCCCAG
Organism: Chiloscyllium punctatum; assembly: GCF_047496795.1. Classification (NCBI taxonomy): domain Eukaryota; kingdom Metazoa; phylum Chordata; class Chondrichthyes; order Orectolobiformes; family Hemiscylliidae; genus Chiloscyllium; species Chiloscyllium punctatum. The sequence continues at coordinate 21,248,839 of NC_092771.1, read as the reverse complement.
TATCTCACTGTCTCTCTCCCCAGTATCTCACTGTCTCTCTCCCAGTATCTTACTGTCTCTCCCCCAGTATCTCACTGTCTCTCTCCCCCCCAGTGTCTCACTGTCTCTCCTGCAGTATCTCTGTCTCCCCCCCCCTGTATCTCACTGTCTCTCCCCCAGTATCTCACTGTCTCTCTCCCCCAGTATCTCACTGTCTCTCCCCCAGTATCTCACTGTCTCTCTCCCCAGTATTTCACTGTCTCTCCCCCAGTATCTCACTGTCTCTCTCCTCAGTATCTCACTGTCTCTCTCCCCCAGTATCTCACTGTCTCTCTCCCCCAGTATCTCACTGTCTCTCTCCCCCAATATCTCACTGTCTCTCCCCCTGTATCTCACTGTCTCCCCCCCAGTATCTCACTGTCTCCCCCCCAGTATCTCACTGTCTCTCCCCCAGTATCTCACTGTCTCTCTCCTCAGTATCTCACTGTCTCTCTCCCCCAGTATCTCACTGTCTCTCTCCCCCAGTATCTCACTGTCTCTCTCCCAGTATTTCACTGTCTCTCTCCCCCAGTATCTCACTGTCTCTCTCTCCCAGTATCTCACTGTCTCTCTCTCCCAGTATCTCACTGTCTCTCTCCCCAGTATTTCACTGTCTCTCCCCCAGTATCTCACTGTCTCTCTCCCCCAGTATCTCACTGTCTCTCCCCCAGTATCTCACTGTCTCTCTCCCCAGTATCTCACTGTCTCTCTCCCCAGTATTTCACTGTCTCTCTCCCAGTATTTCACTGTCTCTCTCCCCCAGTATCTCACTGTCTCTCTCCCCCAGTATCTCACTGTCTCTCTCCCCCAGTATCTCACTGTCTCTCTCCCCCAGTATCTCACTGTCTCTCTCTCCCAGTATCTCACTGTCTCTCTCCCCCAGTATCTCACTGTCTCTCTCCCCCAGTATCTCACTGTCTCTCTCCCCCAGTATCTCACTGTCTCTCTCCCCCAGTATCTCACTGTCTCTCTCCCCCAGTATCTCACTGTCTCTCTCCCCCAGTATCTCACTGTCTCTCTCCCCCAGTATCTCACTGTCTCTCCCCCATCTCTCTACTTTTAAATTGCTCCCCAAAAACCTACCTCCAACCCAGTCTTTAGTCATGTATTCTTGCACCAAATTGTATTTGGTTTCACCTCCTGTGATGGACCTGGTGATGGTTTGTTATTTTAATGCAGATTGCTGAAACATAGAAAACAGGAGTAGGCCATTCGGCCCTTCGAGCCTGCTCCATCAGTCAAAATGATCACATCTGATCATCCAACTCTCAATAGTCCCCTGTTCCTACTCGCACCAAACCTTTTGATCCCTTTAGGCCTAAGAACGATATCGAATTTTTTCTTGTAAACGTTTAATGTTTTGGCTTTATCTCCTTTCTGTGCCGGGGAATCTGGGTGAAGACACTTCTCCTCATCTCTGCCATATACAGCTTCCGTATCGTTAAACTGTTCCAGACTCTCTGCTCATTATGAAGATCCTTCCTACATTTACCCTGTCTAGTGCTGTTAGAAGTTTTTGGTTTCTATGAGATCTCCTTCATTCTTCTCAACTCCAATGAATATTGTTCTAACTGATTCAGTCTGTCTTCCTTCATCAGTCCTGCCATCCCAGGATTCAGTCTGGTAAACCTTTGTTGCACTCCCTCAATAGCTAAACCACCCTTTCTCAGATAAGGAGACCAAAACTGCACACAATGTTCCAGGTGTGGTCTCACCAGGCCCAGTACAATTGCAGCAAGATAGCCCTGCCCCTGTACTCGAATCCTTTTGCTATGAAGGCCAATGTAGGGGCTAGTTTAGGGGGCCAGGAATTCAGAGTACTGGCCTAATGATAAGATTCTTGGTAGTGGATGAGCAGAGAGATCTTGGTATCTACGTACGTAGATCCCTGAAAGTTGCCACCCAAGTTGATAAAAGGCGTACGGTGTGTTAGCTTTTATTGGGAGAGGGATTGAGTTTCACAACCATGAGGTCGTGCTGCACTTGGAGAATTGCGTACAGTTCTGATCACTGCATTATAGGAAGGATGTGGAAGCTTTGGAAAGGATTCAAAGGAGATTTACCAGAATGTTGCTTGGTGTGGAGGGAAGGTCTAATGTGGAGATACTTGAGGCTATTTTTGTTAGAGAGAAGGTTGAGAGGTGACTTAATAGAGACATACAAGATAATCAGAGGATTAAATAGAGTGGACAGTGAGAGGCCTTTTCCTCAGATGGTGATGGCTAGCATGAGAGGACTTAGCTTTCAATTGAGAGGTGATAGATATAGCACAGATTTAGGATAGTTTCTTAACTCAGAGAATAGTAAGGGTGTGGAACGCACTGCCTACAACAGTAATAGACTCACCAACTTTAAGGGCATTTAAATGGTCATTGGATAAAAATGGAACAGTGTAGGTTAGATGGGCTTCAGATTGCTTTCACAGGTCGGTGCAACATTGAGGGCCGATGGGCCTGTACTGTGCTAGAATGTTCTATGTTCAGTTGAGTTTGGGATTATGGTGCTTCTTCACCCCCTGCTACACCTGCATGCTCACTTCCAGCAACTGGTGCACAAAAACACCCAGGTCTCATTGTATATCCCTCTTTCCCCCTTTGATAATAATTTGCCTTCCTGTTTTTGCTCCCAAAGTGGATAGCCTCACATTTATTCATGTACTTGACCACTTACCCAACTTGTCCAAATCACACTGAATCCTCCTCCAGCTCACCCTCCACCCAATTCCATGTGTGCTCTGCTAACTTGAAGATATTATACATTGTTACCTCATTTAAATTATTAAAATATCTTGTGAATAGCTGGGTTGTAAGCCCTGATCTCTGTGTTACCTCACTAGTCACTTGTTGAGGTCATACAGGACACTGGTGAGGCCTCTCTTGGAATACTGTGCCCAGTTCTGGTCTCCCTGTTATTGGAAGGATATTATTAAACTGGAGAGGGTTCAGAAAAGACTTACCAGGATGCTGCCAGGAATGGAGGGTTTGGCTTATAAGGAGAGGCTGGATAGGCTGGGCCTGTTTTCACTGGAGTGGAGGAGGTTGAGGGGTGATGTTATAGAGGTTTATAAAATCATAAGGAGTCCAGATAAGGCGGATGTCTTTTCCCTCGGGTGGGGGAAGTTCAAGAATAGGGGGCATATTTTTAAGGTGAGAGAAGAAAGATTTACAAAAAACAGGAGGCTATTTGTTTACGTAGAGAGTGGTTCAAGTATGGAATGAACTTCCAGAGGACGTGGTGAGTGCGGGTACAGTTATGTTTAAAAGACATTTGGATAAGTTGTTATGGACTAGGCCAGACCACTCAAAACATTCTTGAGCCGACAATCCAGACCATAACTTAGCAAGTTGTTTCGGGAAGTGTACAGTGAGAATTACTCAGAGTAAGGTACCAGGTTTTAAAACAGACAGAAATTTATTCACAAAATTGCACAATGAAACACAAAGAACTGAATAAAGAACCCCTACAGAACTCAGTCTATCCAAACTAGACTTACGTATGCTGTTCTGAATATACATAACAGTCCCAATAAGCAAACCCCCTTAAAAACCAGTATAAATGGAACAGATGCTTTCAGGTTGAAGTTAGATCAGCAGAAGAAGAGAGAGAGTTTCCACACAGCTCACTGTTGAACTCCCAACCAGTTCTGGACATGAACTGAACTGCTCAGCTAGAGAGCTGCCCACTGCCCTTTCATTATACAGGTCACTTCTAAGACATGACCACTTTGACCTGAAGTCTCATCTGTTTACATATAAACAAAAGGCCTCTCAATACCCTTTAATCTCTGTACCAAACCAAACTGATTGGCACAGGAAGCTGTTTACGACCCCTCTGAAAAATACCAAGGACACAGTATCCTTGAGAAAAGGAACAGCTTTTAGAAAAAAGGAGACAGCTTTGTGACAAAGTCCATGAATAAGAAATGTTCGGAGGGACATGGGCTAAGTGCAGGCAGCTGGGACTAGTTTAGTTTGGGATTATGGTCGGCATGGACTGGTTGGGCCGAAGGGTCTGTTTCCGTGCTGTATGACACTGTGAGTGGCTACCACTTGGAAAAAGGCCCATTGATTCCTACTCCTTGTTCCCTGTCTGGTAATCTGTTCTCTGTCCACAGGATATAGATAGATTAACGACTTGGGCACAGAAATGGCAAATGGAGATTGATCCAGACAAATGCGAGGTGATGCATTCTGGATGATCAAATTTAGGTCTGAATTCTACTGTAAATGGCAGAACGCTGAGAAAGGTTAACATACAGCTGGATCTGGGTGTGCAGGTCCACAGTTCCCTTAAAATGGCGACACAGGTGGCCAAGGTGATTAAGAAGGCACATGGTCTGCTCACCCTCATTGGCTGGGGCATGGAGTACCAGAGTCGAAGACTGCGGTGCTGGAAAAGCACAGCTGGTCAGGCAGCATCCAAAGAGCAGGAGAGTCATCGTTTCGAGCATAAGCTCTTCATCAGAACATTCCTGATGAAGGGCTTTTGCCCGAAACGTCAACTCTCCTGCTCCTCGGATGCTGCCTGACCGGCTGCGGTTTTCCAGCCCCACAATCTTCGACTCTGATCTCCAGCATCTGCAGTCCTCACTTTCTCCATGGAGTACGAGAGTGGGCAAACCATGCTGCAGCTATATCAAACCTTCTGTTAACCTGCATTTGGAGCATTGCGTGCAGGTTCAGTTGCCACACTACCAGAAGGATGTGGAAGCTTTGGAGAGAGTGCAGAGAAGGTTCACCAGGATGTTGCCTGGGTTCAAGGGCATTGGCTATGGGGATAGACTGGGATTGTTTTTACTGGAAAGATAGCAACTGAGAGGAGACCTGATGGAGATCTACACAACTGTGAGAGGCGTAGACAGGGTGGATGGTCAGAGACTTTTTCCCCAGGGTTGTAGTTTCAATGATAAGGGGGCACAGGGTTCAAGGTGAGAGGGGGAAAGTTTAAGGGAGATGTGTGAGGCAAGTTTTCACACAGAGAGTGGGAAGAGCCTGTAATCCACTGCCAGAGGAGGTGGTAGAAGCAGGCAAATTGGTGACATTATAGAGGCATTTGCATGATTCCATGTATAAGGAGGGAATAGAGGGATACAGACCGAATAAGGGCAGAAGGTTTGTTTTTTAGTTTAGTTAGGGCATGATGATCGACACAGGCTGGGGAAGGCCGAAGGGCCTGTTCCCTGTGCTGTACTTCTCTCTTGTTCTTTGTGCCCCAGTCCCTTGGGCGTTTAGGTTGAAGTCCGTCTCAGTTGGCAGTGACCATTGTTTTCTCCGGCAGATCATCGCAGCCCAGGAAGAGATGCTGAGGAAGGAGAAGGAGCTGGAGGAGGCTCGCAAGAAGCTGGCACAGATCCGCCAGCAGCAGTACAAGTTCCTCCCATCGGAGCTCCGTGAAGATGAAAGCTAATCGTCAGCGGGCAGGACGGATCTCGGTCCCTCTCAGAACTTGAGCCATCTCCGAGCGGAAAGCCGGTCGCTCTGGCAGACCGCCGAGGCTGGGGGAACTTTTGCATCAACCCGGATTTACCCAATTGTAGATTGTAGTCAGAAATATGTTAGTTTTAGTATTGGCTTCCTCTACTCCCAAGGCATGCATGCACTAAAAATACATATCAGGGACATTGACAAATGAATAGGGCCAGACCACGTTCTGTGCAGGAGGACGATGCTCAGACACAGAGCTGTACCTTGGAGGATCTGAGTCTGTCTGCTCCGGTGATGTAGGAAGATGAAAACCATCCTGTGGATAATGTTGTTGGGGGTGGGGGGTGGGTGGGGGAGGGGTTGGGGATGTCGCACAGCCACCTGAGCTGAGGATTTTCTGAAGGGGGTCAGGGGGGAGGTTTAATCCACATCGTCATCCTGTTCAGTGTTCAACTGACCCCAACCCACTGAACAGCAGGACGGGCAACACGGTGTGGGGTGAGATTACCCCCCCCCCCCCAAAACCCCATCTCTCAGAAAACCTCATCGATTTGTGACCCCCCCCCCAACACTTCCCCCAACTCCTTCACCCCCCCCCACCCAGGGTTGCGTTCTGTGCAGCCAGTGGGCGACACGTCCCACTGAGGAAAAGGAAAAAAGTAAGAGAGCAAGAAATAAATAAAACAAAAAAGCCATGTTGTGTTTACAAACCTGAGTGCTCGGTCAAAGCAGAATCCGGGCGTGCACCAGAAAGGCAGTGTTCTTAAAATAAAAAGAAAAGGGGGGGTGCGGGGAGAATTTCAGAGCACGGTTTCAAGTTCATGTCATATTTCCATGTGATGGGTTCCCCCCCGGGTGCGCCTCTCCATGTCTGTATGCTTTGCCATATTAGCTGCATGGTTGCTTTAATTTGACTTTTCTATTGCCTACAACAGCTGCCTTTGTTATTCTACTTAAACCACTGAATGGCACCAAGTTCCTCTACACTTGTCTATTTTAAGTAGTGTTCCTGAAGTCTTAATCCCCAGGGGAGCTGCCAGTTTAAGCAGCACTTGGTTGCCTTCTGTGTTTCTCCATCTGATGTTTAGTCCACCAGAAAGCTGCAGCAAGCTGAAATCCCCCTTCTGGATATTGCATTCCACAGAACTACACCAAGTCATATTGTAACTCTCAGTGTCACAGACTTGCCTATCTCCCAGCCCGGGCTCTGTCATCTCAGTGACCCTGTTCGTCTCTTAAGTTCCAAATGTAGAAACATCCGTCTCTTTTGTTAAGTCACTGAGAAATTTGAACCATTGTTTTTTTCCTTAAAGAAATGAATGAAATTTAATGTACCGAAATTATTCCTGAAGTGTTCTCGTATTGGCCTTTCGGTTTGAGTTGTTTTGAGATGGTATGTTTGAAATGGAAGGTGTACCTGCAAAATCGATATGCTGTTTTCTTCTCCGGTTTGCAAGTCCCATTGGCTTGCCTGACCTCCTATGACCCAAAGTTGAAATGAAGCATCACTTATAACTGCCATGACAGAATGTATTACTGTATGTAACATAAACTGCTAATTTATCGGCCACAAAAACTATTTTTTGTATTCACAGAAATAAAAAAAAGATTTCAAAGGAAATTCGAGTCTTGGGCGGGGTTTTCGTCAAGTAAGGAAACGTCTTCATAATCTTATGTGACCATCGGGACTGTTCTCTCACCAGAGAGAGAGAGATGGCTGGTGATGGGTTAACCTGAGGGTCACCACACATCAAGCAAGGGGAAAGGTTGAGAAGGCACGGCCTTCTGCCTTTATGACTCAGCCGGTTGAGTTTAAGAGTTAGAATGTCATGTTGCAGTTGGTACAGTTCTGGATGTGTGTAAATTGGAGAGGGTGCAGAAAAGATAAACAAGAATTTTACTGAGCCTGGAGGTGTTGAGTTATATGGAAAGGCTGGGGCTCTTTTCCTTGGAGTTTAAGAGGTTGAGGGGTGACCTTGTAGAGGTTATGAAATCGTGAGGGGCATAGATAAGGTGAATGACAAAGGCCTTTTCCCGGGAGGGGGGGGGGGAAGTTCAAAACTAGAGAGTATAATTTTAAGGTGAGAGGAAAAAGATTTAAAAGGGACCTGAGGGGCAACTTTTTCACACAGACAATGGCTCATGTATGGAATGAACTGCCAGAGGATGTGGCGGATGCAAATACACTCACACGTTTAGACAAGTACATGAAGAGGAAAGGGTCAGAGGAAAACAGGCCAAATTTGAAACTTGGTCAGCGTGAAGGGTCTGTTTCTATGCTGTAAGCTCAGTCCGTGCAGGTGGTGAACCCACAATGTTGGGTGTTATTCTGCATCATAAACTGGCCATCCAGTCAACTGAGCTAACTGAATACAGCAGGGCTTGCCTACAGAATCATTAGGATTAGTTTATATTGTCACATACTCAAGTCCAGGAGTACAGCGAAAAGTTTACAATTCACGGCACCATCTTAGTTACAAGGTACCTCGGTACAAAATATAACATAGAACATTCCAGTACAGTACAGGCCCTCGATGTTGCGCTAACCTGTGAAACCAATCTGAACACCATCTAAACTATACTATTCCATTCTCATCCATATGCCTAACCAATGACCATTTAAATGCCCTTTAAGTTGGCGAGTCTACTACTGTTGTAGGCAGTGCGTTCCACACCCTTACTAGTCTCTGAGTTAAGAAACTATCCTAAGTCTGTCCTATATCTATCACCTCTCAATTTAAAGCTATGTCCCCTAGTGCTAGCCATCACCATCGGAGGAAAAAGCCTCTCACTGTCCACCCGATCTAACCCTCTGATTATCTTGTACATCTCAATTAAGTCACCTCCCAACCTTCTCTCTAATGAAAACAGCCTCAAGTCCCTCAGCCTTTCTTCATTAGACCTTCCCTCCATACCAGGCAACATGGTAAATCGCCTCCAAACCCTTTCCAAAGCTTCCACATCCTTTATAATGCAGTGACCAGAATTGTCTGCAATTCACCAAGTGCAGCCACACCAGAGTTTTGTACAGCTGCAGCATGACTCTCATGGCTCCAAAACTCAGTCCCTCTACCCATAAAAGCTAACACACTGCATGCCTTCTTAACAACTCTATCAACCTGGGTGGCAACCTTCAGGGATCTATATACATGGACACCGAGATCTCTCTGCTCAGTAAAACATGGAAAAAGAAATAAAAGTTCCACATCACGCTCTGTCAGTCCAAAAACATGATTGGGGTGACCCCCATGTGCCCATCGTTCCTGGGTTCCTTTAGCTTCCAGCCTGCTAGCACCTTGGCCTTTAAAATTCTCGCCTGTGTTTTCAAATCCCTTCCCTGCCTTCTACACTGGGGTCTGCAGTCACTGTCTGAGCTGGGGCTGCACTGCTCTGAGTCTGCTGGCTCCACTCGGAAGATAGCAGCTCTCTGCAGTGACCCCACCTCTGGGGTGTGTGACCTCCCTTCTGGGAGCACGGCAGTGAAAGGGTTACACAGGTAAAGAACATGTTTTCCCTCTGTGAGCGGGGGCTAATCAACTCTACCACAGAAACCAGTTGAGGCTAAAAACATTAAATGTTTTGCAAGAAGGAATTAGATGTGGTTATCATAGGGTCAATAGCGATTTACAGCACAGAAACAGACCCTTCGGTCCAACTCATCCATGCTGACCAGATATTCAAACCCAATCTAGTCCCATTTGCCAGCACTTGGCCCAAATCCCTCTTCTCATTTACCTATCCAAATGCCTTTTAAATGCTAAGGGAGGGGTGGGTGTTAAAGGGTGTGGGGAGAGAGCAGGAACTGGAGACTGAGTTGGATGATCAGCCGGGATCATATTGAATGGGGGAGCAGGCTTGAAGGGCCAAATGGCCTCCTGTGTTGGTGCCCAAGCTAGGTCAAAATCCTGGGCATTACCTGACTCGCCTGCAGCACTGAGGGTGCCCCTAACCCCTCACAGACTGCAGCGATGACATTCCATCATCTTCCCAACAGCGATGAAGGCTAGACTCTGTTTGAGTCTCATAGTGCAATCAGTTGTGTAACCGTGTGTTTGATTGTTCCAGAATAATCTTTGGAGCTTTAATTTTTTTTAAAAAATGCATGTGGAAAGAGTGTGAAACAAGCCTGCGATACCCAGTCTCTGAGAATCAGCAGTGTGATAAAGCTGTGATAGTGGGGAGTAACGGTACCAGCTGGCCTGGGAGGAGAAACAGGCTGAATATCTGCAAGCCAGCACCTCTGGCAGTGCAGCAGCCCCTCAGCACTGCACTGTCACTGTCGGCCCATTGAATAGTTCAGTTGTTGGGACCAACTCATTGTCATCTGTTTCATTTTGATCATCATCTCCCCCACAACCCTCCAGTCCATCGTGCAATCTGTCTCACAGTTCGGGTGTCAGTGGACATATTAGATTAAATTACTTACAGTGTGGTAACAGGCCCTTCGGCCCAACAAGTCCACACTGACCCTCCGAAGAGCAACCCACCCAGACCCATTCCCCAACACCTAAAACTACAGGCCATTTAGCCTGGCCAATTCACCTAACCTGTAGGTTTTTGGACTGTGGGAGGAAACCCACACAGACACGGGGAGAATGTGCAAACTCCACACAGACAGTTGCCTGAGGTGGGAATTGAACCCTGGTCTCTGGCGCTGCGAGGCAGCCATGCTAACCACTGAGCCACCGTGCTGCCCATACACGATACATGACCATGATTGTGTCAGAGTATGAAACCTGTGGATATAAAAGTCTCATACTCCATCTTATCCCAGGATCACTTGAACATGGGCATGCTACTGAAAGCATGGGATTCTCACCGTTCAATGTCAGCCTGGGCACTTATAATCTGTTCAGCTATAACACATTGTTTCTGTTCCTGTGTAATTCTGCGTTATAAGAATATTGTGTAATAGCAGCACCATTCAAACCAATGAGTCTGGAAGTGCGTTATAGCCAATACAGGTGAGAAAAGTTCACATTCTACAAATAACGGCCTAAATACTTCAATCGTATTATAGCCAACTTGTGTTGGAGAAACCGACTGTACGTGTTTGTGAATGTAATCGGACGTGAACCTTCAGGGTCAGAGGTGAAAGAGAGCAGGCCAAAAACTGGACATGGATATTGAATTAGTTTTATTGTCACATGTACTCAGATGAATACAGTGAGGAGTTTACTGTCACCGTATTACAGCGCCATCTCAGGTACAGAGGCACCTAGGTATAAATATTTAAGATCAAGTTCTCCGGAAACAAAAAAAATTAGAAAAGTGAAGAAATAAATAGTCCAGCATTATGGGTCTTGGGAATAAATGAGGAAAATAAAGAAGAAAATTGTGTGGATTATCAGTTTTTCCCACCCCATCCAAGCCAGCACCAAGCCTCAGGAGAGAGCCCACCACTTCACTGCCATCTGCATCAGCAACTCCCCACCCCCAGTAGGGGGGTCACCCCACATTAAGGTACCATCTCTCTGCCACTGGTCCCACTTCGTTGACGTTGCTGTGATATAGCAGGGCTTGCTGTTTCCAATCTCTGATTGATCCGACTCCCAGAGGAAACAATAAACAGAAAGGGGAATCTTGGGCAATCTCAGAAGTAACGCATGAAGATCCCTCCTCAACTCCCTGGATTGGTCAAGTAACATCTGTCATACAATCACGAGCCTTTAATCCTCTCGACATTTCACAGCTCGGCTGCGTTCTGTTTCATTTTAACGAATAAAGAATTTTTGCTCTTATAAAGGATGTTTACTACCTGGTACTGGTATTGTTCCATTTGGTCAAAGTATAAGCTGACAGTGCCTGTGAAAGTGAAACCGCAGGCTAAGATAAACATTGGCTGTTGACTGAAGCTTTCTTAGGCTTCAGGAATGGGAATGCAGTTAGTGGCTGTGACCATCTCTTTGTGTTTTGATCATTGTCCCTCTCTATTCCGTAGTGTGTTCTGTCTCACGGTACATGTGTCAGTGTACCTTTTAAGAGACGTGGCCATGACCATCATTATATCAGAACGCTGGAAAAACACAGCAGGTCAGGCAGCATCCGAGGAGCAGGAAAATCAACGTTTTGGGCAAAGCCCTTTATCAGGAATGAAGAGCTTCTCCAGCATCTGCAGTACACATTTCTGCCCTGTGGGTATAAAGTCTCAGACTCTATCTTACCCCAGGATCACTGGAGCATGGCATGCTACAGAAAGCATAGTAATCCAGCTGTTTAATGTTAGCCTGGATACTTATGTGTTTGTGAATGTAATATTTGCATTTGTAACAAACATCTTTTGGGTTTTTCTATACCATAATATCCATGTCCACTTTTTGATTTATAGATCTTTTTAATTGAAAGAAAAGGATTTTTATAAAATTACAACACTAAATCAACAAAAAGCACTACTTAATATATATAAAAACAGCATCAAGAAATAACAACGCAGCAACCATACTCATGTGCAAGATGAACAAATCAGTAAAGGCAATTAATAAATAAATAAATGAAACAGCTCAGCACAATTAGCTCCCGACCTCCGAGAGCATTGAGTATTACACATTAATTTGAAATTCTTCCTTCAAGGGCATCACATTCCCGAAATCAGGTCATCATGGCGACACAAAAGCCCGAGTTAAAATGGCAAATAAATCTACATCCGGATAATCCAAAAAGGGCTACCACATCTTATAAAAATGTTCAGTTTTTCGGTGTACCATATTCATAAGAAAGTCCAAAGGAATATGTTCCATGATTAGTCTACACCAATCCGACAGACCCAGGAGGGTTTTCAAAGACCCAACACATCAGAATATTTTCCTTGCACAAAAACCGAGAATATTAAAATTGTTTTTTGTTCCCATGAGCGTCTAAAGAAGATAAATTGGGTAGGCCCAGGAGAAGAGAGATAAGGTCCCTCTTCACTTCGATCCCCAAGACCCTCTCGACAGCATTCCAATTTGTACGGAGCCTGCAGCAAGACCATAGACAATGAGTGAGCGTAGCGATACTTATTTTACACTTAGGGCATAATGAAGATGCTCCCATCTGTAATTCTGCGAGACTGTCTGGGGCCAAATGGGCCCGATGCAGAATCTTTAGCTGCACGGCATGGATCCTATTACAAATCGAAACCTTTCTCACATTTTCATAAATGTCCTCCCATGTCTCCATAGAGATCTCAACCCCTAGCTCTCTCTCCCAGCCCCTACAAAGCCGCTCAACGTCTTTTGAAAGATCACCCCCGAACATAAGATAGAGTAGAGTCGTAGAGATGTACAGCATGGAAACAGACCCTTCGGTCCATGCCGACCAGATATCCCCAACCCAATCTAGTCCCACCTGCCAGCACCCCGGCCCATATCCCTCCAAACCCTTCCTATTCATGTACCCATCCAGATGCCTTTGAAATGTTGCAACTGTACCAGCCTCCACCACTTCCTCTGGCAGAGAGTACTTCTGACATGAAGCATGTCTTCTCCATGACAGATCTGTAGGAGTCAGTTAAAAACGTGGTCACTTTCTGAATCCCTGACCTGAAAAAGGTTCTCTGCGAGCTAAACCATACTTATGGGTTATTTGGTCAAAGGGCATCAGTATTTCAGATCTGTCATGGAGAAGACATGCTTCATGTCAGAAGTACTCTCTGCCAGAGGATGTGGTGGAGGCTGGTACAATTGCAACATTTAAAAGGCATCTGGATGGGTACATGAACAGGAAGGGTTTAGAGGGATATGGGCCGGGGTGCTGGCAGGTGGGACTAGATTGGGTTGGGATATCTGGTCGGCATGGACCGAAGGGTCTGTTTCCATGTTGTACATCAATAAATCACTGTGTCCAGTTTTTAATGTTACAAGGGATAGCATATGCATTGGCTCATCAGGTAAAATCCCCTGTCAAAGGCAAGACAGACATCACCTCCAAATCTCTCAAAGCTTTTGATTCCATGCTCCTGCTAATAACGAATTATCCCAGGCCTGAGAAAGGGGCACTCGACCTGAAATGTTAACTTTGATTTCTCTCCACAGACACACTGAGCTTTTCCAGCAACTTCTGTTTTTGTTTCTGATCCTTTCCCTGATTCCTTTTTGAAGAAAACGGTCCGATTTTTGGTGGCACAGTGGTTAGCACTGCTGCCTCACAGCGCCAGAGACCCGGGTTCAATTCCCGCCTCAGGCAACTGACTGTGTGGAGTTTGCACATTCTCCCCGTGTCTGCGTGGGTTTCCTCCGGGTGCTCCGGTTTCCTCCCACAGTCTGGAAATGTGCAGGTTAGATGAAGTAGCCACGCCAAATTGCCCGTAGTGTTAGGTGAAGGGGTAAATGTAGGGGGATGGGTCTGGGTGGGTTGCTCTTTGGAGGGTCGGTGTGGACTTGTTGGGCTGAAGGGCCTGTTTCCACACTGTAAGTAATCTAATCTAATTAAAAAAAGCCGAGATTTATAAAGCATCCCTATGAACCTCAGAACATCCCATAGTGCCCCACAAACTTTGGTCACTGTTGTGATGTGGTAACCATAGTGACCAACTGATGTACAGCAAGCTACCACAAACAGATAAATGTGGTAAATGATCAGATCACCTGGCCTGGTCTGCTGGCTGAGGGCCAGGAGACTGGGAAAACATCCCCCTGCTCTTCAAATAGTTGCCAAGGGGGTGCCCTTGCAGCTGAGTGGGCAGACTAGTGTCTTGGTTCATGTATGATCCAAAAGGGAGCACCTATCTCAGTGTAGCCATTGATAGCATTTCCCTGGAGGGCAACGTGAATATTTTTGTCTCTGAAATGACTCAAAGCAACGTGGCCAACACACCCAAAGTTGATAAAACAAAGAACTGTGCATGCTGGGAAATCTGAAACAGAAGCAGCTGAAGAAACTCAGCAGATCAGGCAGCATCTGTGAAGAGAAAGCAGAGTTAAAGAGTCGGGTCCAGTGAGCCTTCTTCAGAACTCCAAAAAGTTGTCTTTCTTTGGAAATAAAAGCATTTCTTGCTTGTTGTGTTAAATAAGGAAATGTAATAGGAAGTGTGTGTGGCCAGATGTTGCAGCAATCCTGACCAAGGGACAGTTCCTGGATGTTAGTTCATTCAGTTTTTGAGATTTCCTTCAGTACCACGCTTCTCCACTGGGTGGAGCCAGTCCACAACCAGAAATCCCGACTGACCGAGATTCCTCCAAATGGGCATGCAGCTCGGCTGGATATTGGGATTCGGGAACTCCAATGAAACCTGAAATCGGGCTGGATGAGGTTTCATGCCACTACAAAGGGCACCTGGATGAGACCAAAATCAGGGAGCAGTGTTCAGGGCAGCTCAGTGGTTAGCATTGCTGTCTCATGGCGCCAGGGACCTGGGTTTGATTCCACCCTCAGGCATCTGACTGCGTGGAGTTTACACATTCTCCCCGTGTCTGCGTGGGTTTGCTCCGGGTGCTCTGTTTTCCTACCAGAGTTCAAAGATGTGCAGATTAGGTGAATTGTCCGTGGGAAATTGTGCAGGCTAGATGGGTTAGCCATGGGAAATGTAGGGAGAGGAACTGGGTGGGATGGTCTTTGAAGGGTTGGTGTGGGCTGAATGGCCTGTTTCCACACTGTAGGGATTCTACTTTTTCCAGGGAGTGGCGGATCGTTAGTTGGCCCTCCCTCCTTTATCATGACAGGAAGGAGCTCCGCTTTCCCAACAGGAGATACTGAGCACAGAATCCCTCAGGAGAATGAGGAGCCATACTTCCATTCTGACAGATCTCTCACACCGTAGAGCTGTCGGGGAGGAAAAGAGAAAAACTGCAGAACCACCCAAGATGCTAATGGGAGTAACGGGGGTTCCTATTTGGTACAGGGGTTGGTCTGGGTGCAGCGAAGGGTGGGGGGGAGGGTTTGGGGTTGGGGGCTGAGTCCCAGAGGGAGACATATCGGCTGTTTCCGGAGGTGATGGGGGCAGATGTGTCAGGTCAAGGTCTGGGAGAGTGTGGTTCGGGTATAGGAAATAATACTGGGGTCAATTGAATAGTTATCCTGGAGATCGACTATACACAAACTCATAGAATTTTATAGTACAGAAGAAGGATGGATGTAGGTTTGCTCACTGAGCTGAAAGGTTCATTTCCAGACGTTTCGTTACCCTACTAGGTAACATCTTCAGTGGGCCTCAGGCGAAGCAATGCTGAAGCTTCCTGCTTTCGATTTATATGTTTGGGTTTCTTTGGGTTGGTGATGTCATTTTCTGTGGTGATGTTATTTCCTGTGGTGAAGTCAGTTCCCGTTCCTTTTCTCAGGGGGTGGTAGATGGGGTCTCACTCGATGTGTTTGTTGCTAGAGTTCCGGTTGGAATGCCATGCTTCTAGGAATTCTCGCGTGTGTCTTTATTTGGCTTGTCCTCGGATGGATGTGTTGTCCCAGTCGAAGTGGTGTCCTTCCTCATCCGTATGTGAAGATACTAGTGAGAGTGGGTCCCTAGTAGAAAGAAATCCAAACATATCAATAGAAAGCAGGAATCTTCAGCATTGCTTCACCTGAGGCCCACTGAAGATGTTACCTAGTAGGGTAACGAATCTTCTGGAAATGAACCTTGCAGCTCAGTGAGCAAACCTACATCCAAAACCTCAACCTGAGCTACAAATCTTCTCAAACCTCGCTAGTACAGAAGGAGGCCATTCGACCCATCGTGTCTGTCCTGACTCCCGAAATAACTACCCAGCTTGTTCTGACAGGTCTCTGATAATGTGGAACTGTCGGGCATGGATGCGGAGAAACTACCAATGAGGCCCCCACCTGCATCTACCTATCGCCTTCCCAGCTACCTTCCCTCCCACCCCACCATCCCATGTATCTCTCAGCCCCTTTACCCCCCGCCTCCACATTACTGATGAAAAGCTTATGCCCAAAACATCGACTCTCCAGCTCCTCGGATGCTGCCTGACCTGCTGTGCTTTTCCAGCGTCACACTTTTCAACTCTGACTCTCCAGCATCTGCAGTCTTCACTTTCTCTCAATTGAATAGTTATCCAGGAGTTCGACTATGTATAGTCATAGAATTTTACAGTACAGGAGGAGGCCATTCGAACCATTGTGTTTGTATAGCCTCCCGAAACAGCGAGCCAGCTCGTCCCACTGTCTCGCCCTATCTCCGCGGCCCTTTAACTTCATCTCTTTCAAATATGTATCTAGCTCTTCTGGAACCTCCTCTGGAATTCCCCTCCCCCACTCTCCCAGGCAGCACATTCCAAATCCTAACAACTCACTGAGTGAAGAAGTTTTTAATCGTCTCATTCCTAGCTCTCTTGCTGACAATCCTGAATTTGTGCCCCCCTAGTTCCTGACATAGCAACCAGTGGAAACAGAATATCCTTCCTGATCCTGTTGCACTTGTTCATAATTTTGAACACCTTGATACGGTCACCTCTTAATCTTCTCTGCTCCAAGGAGAATAAGCCCCAACTCACCAATATTTCCTTGTATCTAAAATCTCTAATTCGTGGCATCACTCTAGTAAATCTCCTTTGAACTCTATCAACCCTCTTTGAATTTTAACATCCCTCTTAAATAAGGTGCCCAGAACTGAACACAATCCTCCAAATGTGGTCTGACCAATGATTTGTAGAAGTGTAGCATCACTTCCTTGCTTTTATACTCTATGCCTCTATTTATAAACCCAAAGATCCTATGAGGCTTATTAACTACCGTTTCAACTTGCCTGGCCAGTTTCAGAGAATAATGCATGTAAATCCCAAGGACACTAATCCTATACTCCCCTCAAAGTTGTACCATTGAGCTTGGATTGTCTCTCTGTGTTTCTTTTACTAAGCTGCATTACCTCACATTTCTCTGCATTGAAATATATCTGCCTGACGTCTGCTCATTTGGCCAACTTGTCAATGTCCCTCTGAAGGTGCTCAGCATCGTCCTCCCAATTCACTGTTCACCCTAACTTAGCCTAATTTGCAAGTTTAGAGACTGTGCCCTCATCACCCCTCTCCAAATCGTTTATACCAATGTATTTAATAACTTTTACTGAGTAACAATTTCACTTAATTTCATTGTGGAACCCATGATGACTGGCAAGCAGGAAACTTGCCCCAAGTTTACACCGCAGCACTTTTACTTCAGATGTAGGATCAGTCGGAGGACATTCAGCCCATCAAATCTGCTCCACCATTCGCAAAGACCCATAGCACGAGATAACTCCCAGTAAGACACATTGAGCCCGCAGGGTATTAACTCCAGCCAACCCCAGAACCCTCCTTCAATCACCAGAAGGTTTTGATAAGTGAACACAGAGAATCAGTGGATGGGAAGGAGAATCACGAGAAGACGTGGATTTAAAATAATTTCCAAAGATTCAAGAGGGGAGATGATGGGGAAGGGAAAAATCTTCAATCAACAAATTGTTGTTGGTCGGAATGTGGTACCTGAAAGGATGGTGGAAAGGAGCTCAGATAGTAAATATTGAAAAAAGGGGAGTTAGATTAATGTCTGCAGGGCTTAGGGGAAAGGAACAGCACCATGGGACAATGGATGTGCTCACTGAGCTGGAAAGTTCATTTTCAGATGTTTCATCACCATACTAAGTAACATCTTCAGTGAGCCTCTGGACGAAGCACTGCTGATGATTCCTGCTTTCTATTTATATGTTTGGGTTTATTTGGGTTGGTGATGTCATTTCCTGTGGTGATGTTATTTCTTGTGATAATGCCATTTCCTGTTCTTTTTCTCAGGGGGTGATAAATCGGGTCCAAGTCAATGTGTTTGTTGATAGAGTTCTGGTTGGAATGCCAAGCTTCTAGGAATTCTCGTGCATGCCTCTGTTTGGCCTGTCCTCGGATGGATGTATTGTCCTAGTCAAAGTGGCGTCCTTCCTCATCTGTATGTAAGGATATTAGTGAGAAAAGGTCATGCCTTTTTGTGGCTAGTTGATGTTCATGTATCCTGGTGGCTAGTTTTCTGCCTGTTTGTCCAATGTAGTGTTTGTTACAGTCCTTGCACAGTATTTTGTAATCTTCTCAAAACTCGCTAACCATGGGACAGATTGAAAGCTCATTCAAAGGGCTATCACAGACTGGCTAGTCAGATTCCATGATTCAAGCTGTTCAGTGGGGATTTGGAATTTCTGTGTGGCTGGGCCCTCACTATAATCCAGTCGGGTCAGACACCAGCTCAGTAGAACACTCTGAACCAGTTATTCCTTGATCTCCTCTACAGACCCACATGTGCGTTAGCTTTATTTCAATGCACAGTCTCTACAGGGGTCAGGTAGGGGAGTGAGAGCTTGTGAACACCCTGCACAGTGTGCAGACTCACACACCTTAGAGGCACCAATAATCCAGAGCCAGTGGGTTTATCATTAAACACAGGATGCAGGTTGGGATGGGACTAGTTCACTGTGGCCTTGCTTCAAGATTTTAATAACAGTGTTATCTCATAATTATTGGCTTGTACAGAACTTGAGTGTTGCTGAGAAAATGACGCATTTTGTTAAAGCTCTTGCATTCATCTGGACATTGACAAGAATGCCAGTATAAAGGTAATACAACAATTATACTGTGCGAGAGGGGAGTTCTGATTGGTGAACAAGTGGAATCTGGTCAGGCCGTTCCCATCTACAATACACCAGTTAATGATGACTGACAGTCAACTGCTAAGTTTTGATTGACTTTTAAACCAGCTGCGTGACTCTGATGGTTCAAAGTGTTGTGCTGGGAAATGAACCAAGTTTGCTGAGATGTAAGTGTGGACTTGTTCTTTCTGTCAGTGGATTTATTTTTCATCTCTGTCTTTTCCCTAAGAATGGGAATTTCAAGATGAGCGGGCACATTGTTAAGGTGAGGGGAGAGAGATTTTAAAAAAGACGCAAGAGGGAGTTATTTTACACAGAGAGTGGTTCGCGTGTGGAACGAGCTTCCTGAGGAAGTGGTGGATGCGGTTACAATTACAACGTTTAAAAGACATTTGGATGGATACAGGAATAGGAAAGGTTTGGAGGGATACGAGCCAAGTGCAGGCAGATGGGACTAGTTTAGTTTGGGATTATGGTCAGCACAGACTGGTTGGAATGAAGGGTCTGCCACCTATCCTGGTCTTGTGCCTATCAAGAGATTAGTGATAGAGCAGACACCACTCTGGAGTATCTACAGAAGAGGCACTGTCCTTAGAAAACATTAAAGTTAATTGCATGGGAGCAATGATTTGGTTTGCCTGATAGATATCAATGGAATGATCTGTGCATTTCTGCCTCCAGTTCCAAATCATTGTATTTTGTAATTGGATCTGATGTGATTCTATGACTCGAAATGGCGAGTTCTCTGTGCAGCTCAGATTTGCTCAGCTCAGCCTGTTTCATCAGCATTTCTTCCCTAAAGCAGGATCAAAATCCTGAAATCCTAGTAGCACTGTAAGTGTACCTACAACACGTGGATTGCAGCGGTTAATGATGGCACCTCACTACTACTGCTTGTGTACCCTACTTTTCAGCGTGTTCACCTTTAAGAACTCCATGTGCTGCGTGTATACAATGTTATGACTCTGCCTGGCTGTTAGACTGCTGTAAGTTTGCAAGTTGCACACACATAAGTCAGTTGGTTATTTAAAATGCCTGCTTCTTATATTTATTGTTTTAAATAAACTAACCCACTGAGTTAATCAGTCCCAGATGAACAATTGGTTACTAGGCCATCAACATGACATGGTAGGCAGTGGTAAACAGCACGCTGGTAATAAGCCTAAAATATTTCAGTCAGCAAGCAAGCTGATGTACAGCTAAAATATAAGATCTACAGTCATTAAAGTGCATGAGACAACCCGCAATGTATTTATTTACCACAGTGTTAGAGTGTGTTGAAAACGCAACTTGTTAGTTAGCAGATAAATCACAATCGAGGGGGTCCACTTACCTCAGTTGAGAAAGGCAATTAATTCAGGTACATGTCAGATTGATAGTGAGGTCAAAGGCACGTGGTCAGAATATTCACAAAATTCCCTAGTTTAAGCAGGGGCACAAGAACACAGCAGATCTTCGAGCAGAATTCAAAATGTTTGAAAAACCATTCAGAGCTATGGTTCCTAGATTCAGGTGATGCAGAAAAGCAAGATGTTAAGATTTCCTTAGTAATTGGGAATGATGTTCCGTACAGACTCAACACATCAGGATTAAACGATCTACAGACGATACAGACTACACTACAGACCAATTCAGAGTCAGATTAAACTTCCAAATTCATCACTAGAATCTCTGTTGTTTAGGCAGAGGCTGACATTATTGATAGATTGCTTCGTGAGCAGATATTTTCAAAGAGGGGAGCTAGCAAACAGAATTGTTGAATTAACTATCACATCCAGTCCCGCAGATGTTTTCCTGAAAGATTTGCTAGACAAACCAAAGACCTTCTGGACGGAATCTTATCAGGGCCTGACTGACGTGGGCTGTGGTGTGAGGAGCTTAGTGAGGCTGATCCCGATGTCAAGAGCAATTCCCTGCAGCTTTTAACTAAATTCTGGATGTCGAGGCAAGATTCCTGCTAGCAGCAGTGAATTGTCTATGACAGGGGATTATTCCTTGTTATTCATTCATTCATCGGTGGTCCATCACAGACAGACATGACTTTCTCCCACTCTCAGGGTGAGTCTGTAGGTGGCTGTACAGCCTGATGCAGCTATCCACAGACTCTATCAACAAACACATTGACCTGGACCCAATATACCGGCCACTGCAGCGGACAGCTGGAACTAACAACCGGAAGCGGCAGAGACAGGCCACTATAAATGCCGGAGGAAACAGCACAGAAGCGCTTCACAGGAGGCTCCCAAGCACTGAGGATGTCACCTAGACAGGGGACGAAACGTCTGCAACACAAATTCCCAGCTCGGCAAACAGAACCACAACCCCAGGCTCTGTTACACTGGTCACAGGAAGGGGCTGGGTGGGGCGTTGGTGTGACAGCGCACTCCTTCCGCTGTTTCCCCCCCCCCCCCAACCCGGCTTCCACTTTTTCCCAACGGTGCGTCTCGAGGCATTCCTTGGATGCTCCTCCTCTGCTTTGGGATGGTCTGGGGCCAGTGATTCCCAGGGGTCAGTGGGAATGCTGCACTTCCCCAGTGAGGCCTTGAAGGTATCCCTGAGGCCCTTCCTCTGTCCCACCTGGGGCTGGTCTGCTGTTCTGGAGCTGGGAGGAGAGCAGCTACTCGGGGAGCCTCGTGTCGGTCATGGGGACGACATGGCCAGCCCATCGCAGCCAATCGAGGGAGGGGTCAGTGCCTCGATGGTGGGGGTGTTGGCCTGGTTGAGGACTCTGGTGTTGGTGCGTCCCAGTGGATTGGCAGGATCTTGCTCAGGCAGCGTTGGTGGGACTGTTCCAGCACCTTGAGGTCCCTGCTGTAGACAGTCCACGTCTCAGAGCCATACAGGAGGCTGGGAACCACTACAGCTCTCAGCCTGGTGTCGGATCTGATGTTGTTGTCCTCGGACACCCTTTTCCTCAGCTGGCTGAAGGCTGCGGTAACTCACTGGAGGAGGTGCTGTTCCGTGTTGACGGCCTCATTAGCTGCACATATTGCCTCATTATTATGCAGCCTCTTATCTGAACACATGCTGTGCGCAAATTAACCACCAAGAATTCTTCACATGGAAAAGCAAGTGGGTTTTAGCTAAAAGTCGTAGGGAATTTCTCCTGACATTGGGATTTGTCTCACCAACCTCTGAGGGCATACTCCATAGGCACTGGCCACAAGCACGATGTCCACAATTATGGACATCTGACATGTGGTCAGCCTATGGAAACCTGGGGTGCTAATGGCCGGTGCCCATGGCACTAGTCCTAAAGGTGCCGGGCTATTCCAAGATATCCCAGCTCCTTGGAGAAGGGCTCATGCCCGAAACGTCGATTCTCCTGCTCCTTGGTGAAGGGCTCATTCCTGAAACGTCGATTCTCCTGCTCCTTGGATGCTGCCTGACCTGCTGCGCTTTTCCAGCAACACATTTTCAGCTCTGATCTCCAGCATCTGCAGTCCTCACTTTCTATCCCAGCAGTAGCCAGTTGTCCCAAGGGTGCTGGACTATTCCAAGATATCCCAGCAGTAGCGAGTTGTCCCAAGGATGCCAGACTATTCCAAGATATCCCAGCAGTAGCGAGTTGTCCCAAGGATGCCGAACTATTCCAAGATATCCCAGCAGTAGCGAGTTGTCCCAAGGATGCCGGACTATTCCAAGATATCCCAGCAGTAGCGAGTTGTCCCAAGGATGCCGGACTATTCCAAGATATCCCAGCAGTAGCAAGTTGTCCCAAGGATGCCAGACTATTCCAAGATATCCCAGTAGTAGCAAGTTGTCCCAAGGATGCCAGACTATTCCAAGATATCCCAGCAGTAGCGAGTTGTCCCAAGGATGCCAGACTATTCCAAGATATCCCAGCAGTAGCGAGTTGTCCCAAGGATGCCAGACTATTCCAAGATATTCCAGCAGTAGCGAGTTGTCCCAAGGATGCCAGACTATTCCAAGATATCCCAGCAGTAGCAAGTTGTCCCAAGGATGCCAGACTATTCCAAGATATCCCAGTAGTAGCAAGTTGTCCCAAGGATGCCAGACTATTCCAAGATATCCCAGTAGTAGCAAGTTGTCCCAAGGATGCCAGACTATTCCAAGATATCCCAGCAGTAGCGAGTTGTCCCAAGGATGCCAGACTATTCCAAGATATCCCAGCAGTAGCGAGTTGTTCCAGGATCATAGAGTGGTAAAATGGGTCTTGAATCGGGCAAGCTAGTGGCCTTAGGGACAGGGCTGGTGGTCAATGTGGCTTGTTTCATAAGACACTCTGAGAAATCTCACCAGGCCTCGTGACAAGAAGCTGTTCATGAAATGTCGCCCCCAAAAAAATCAGTCGAGTGTGTCAATACGCTGTTAAAGGATGGAAGTAAGGACAATGTGGAGATTGAAGAAGCTTCAGGAATTAAACTCAAACTCCATGGTTATCACAATCAGTAGAACACCCAACCATAAGAAAGGAGGGAGGTCTGGCTGCCTTTAGATCCCCAGATGTTCATCAATTTGGTAAGGCATGTGACAGAAAAGATCATTGGTAGTGCACTGCAGTGGAGGGCTGGAAAAAATTGTGGGCACCTGCCCAAATAGACCATGCACAAAGGGTATCTCAAAGTTCAAATATGGACCATCTGGTAATCCACCAGTTGAGTATACAATGAAGTGATTGACAAAACCAAAAGTGACAATGAGTGGAAACACACGTTCCACAGCACGCCACCTGAGCTAGTGGCAAAGATTCGAATTCTCTGTCCTGGTGATATTCATAATTGGATAAGATTGGCACAGGGCCAGGTTGCCAATAAACTACCCCTGTGAATTCTCAAACAAACATGTACCAAAGACAGGGGAAGCCAACGTGGAATAAATGTCAGGCGTTGGGTCAGCACACAGCCGTTCGCCAATTCCATGTGCAATGTCCCGAGGACAAAGAGGGCTGAGGGGCCACTTAACTGAGCTGCATGAAATTATCAGGGGCCTAGTTACCACAGCATTCCATACAGGGCACAAAGAGGCCATTCAGCCCATCAAGTCAACACAACCTGGCTTTGTAGTCAACATGGCTTTGTTCATGGGAAATAATGTCTCAATAACTTGACATTTTTTTGAAGAAGTAACAAAGAGGATTGATGAGGGCAGAGCAGTAAACATGATCGACATGGACTTCAGTAAGTTGTTCAACAAGATTCCTCCTACTGCCCCTTTGACCATGACCCCACCTCCCACCACCAAACCATCATCTCCCAGACCATCCATAACCTCATCACCTCAGGGGATCTCCCATCCACCACCTCCAACCTCATAGTTCCACAACCCCGCACCGCCCGTTTCTACCTCCTGCCCAAAATCCACAAACCTGACTGCTCCGGCCGACCCATTGTCTCAACCTGCTCCTGCCCCACCGAACTCACCTCTGCATACCTTGACACGGTCCTGTCCCCATTAGTCCAAGAACTCCCCATCTACGTTCGGGACACCACCCACGCCCTCCACCTCCTCCATGATTTTCCCTTCCCCAGTCCCCAACGCCTTATCTTCACCATGGACATCCAGTCCCTGTACACCTCCATCCCCCATCACGAAGGACTCAAAGCCCTCCATTTCTTCCTTTCCCACCGAACCAACCAGTACCCTTCCACTGACACCCTCCTTCGACTGACTGAACTGGTCCTCACTCTGAACAACTTCTCTTTCCAATCCTCCCACTTCCTCCAAACCAAAGGAGTAGCCATGGGCACCCTCATGGGCCCCAGCTATGCCTGCCTCTTCGTAGGATATGTGGAACAGTCCATCTTCCGCACTGGCACTGACACCAACCCCCACCTTTTCCTCCGCTACATCGATGACTATATCGGCGCTGCCTCGTGCTCCCACGAAGAGGTTGAACAGTTCATCCACTTTACCAACACCTTCCACCCTGACCTCACATTTACCTGGACCATCTCAGACTCCTCCCTCCCCTTCCTAGATCTTTCCATTTCTATCTCGGGCGACCGAATCAACACGGACATTTACTATAAACCGACCGCCTCGCACAGCTACCTAGACTACACCTCCTCCCACCCTGTCCCCTGTAAGAACGCCATCCCATATTCCCAATTCCTTCGTCTCCGCCGCATCTTCTCCCAGGAGGACCAGTTCCAATACCGAACAACCCAGATGGCCTCCTTCTTCAAAGACCGCAATTTCCCCCCAGACGTGATCGACGATGCCCTCCACCGCATCTCCTCCACTTCCCGCTCCTCCACCCTTGAACCCCGCCCCTCCAATCACCACCAGGACAGAATCCCACTGGTCCTCACCTACCACCTCACCAACCTCCATATACATCGCATCATCCGTCGTCATTTCCGCCACCTCCAAACGGACCCCACCACCAAGGGATATATTTCCTTCCCCTCCCCTATCAGCGTGCCGAAAAGACCAGTCCCTCCGTGACTCCCTCGTCAGGTCCACACCCTCCACCAACCCAACCTCCACTCCTGGCACCTTCCCCTGCAACCGCAAGAAATGCAAAACTTGCGCCTACACCTCCCCCCTCACTTCCGTCCAAGGCCCCAAGGAATCCTTCCATATCTGCCACAAATTCACCTGCACCTCCACACACATCATTACTGCATTCACTGCACCCGATGTGGCCTCCTCTACATTGGGGAGACAGGCCGCCTACTTGCGGAACATTTCAGTGAACACCTCTGGGACACTCGGACCAACCAACCCAACCGGCCTTTTGCTGAACACTTTAACTCCCCCTCCCACTCCACCAAGGACATGCAGGTCCTTGGACTCCTCCATCGCCAGACCATAGCAACACAACGGCTGGAGGAAGAGCGCCTCATCTTTCATCTAGGAACCCTCCAACCACAAGGGATGAACTCAGATTTCTCTAGTTTTCTCATTTCCCCTCCCCCCACCTTGTCTCAGTCCCAACCCTCGAACTCAGCACCACCTTCTTGACCTGCAATCTTCTTCCTGACCTCTCCGCCCCCACCCCCACTCCGGCCTATCACCCTCACCTTAACCTCCTTCCACCTATCACATTCCCAACGCCCCTCCCCCAAGTCCCTCCTCCCTACCTTTTATCTTAGCCTGCTTGGCACACCCTCCTCATTCCTGAAGAAGGGCTTACGCCCGAAACGCGATTCTCCTGCTCCTTGGATGCTGCCTGACCTGCTGCACTTTTCCAGCAACACATTTTCAGCTCTGGGCAGCTCTTCGTCAACCAACAGTGCCCCAATGGGCCAAGTGGTCTCTTCTAGTGCAATCGGCATCTTAGCATTCTCCAAAATGTATCTGGAGGCAGCAATGAATCTTGAATTCAGACTGCCCTCTTCCTCGGGATGAAGCTGCCTGAAATGAAGAAGTCAGCTTTTGAGGTACAGTAGGATCTACAACATTTGGAGTTTAAAAGAATTTGGGGTGATTTTATTGAAATATATCAGATCCTGCGGGGTCTAACAGAGAGGATTTTTCCCCTCTGGGAATGAGTAGAACTAAGATGATTAGATTTCCTCCAGTGCAGAAACAGGCCCTTCGGCCCAACCAGTCCACACCAACCTTCCCAGACCCATTTCCCTCTGACTACTGTAATACACCTAGCACCATGGGCAATTTAGGATGGCCTAATTCACCTCAACTGCACATCTTTGGACTGTGGGAGGAAACCGGAGCACCCGGAGGAAACCCACGCAGATACGGGGAGAATGTGTAAACTCCACATAGACAGTCATGTGAGACTGGAATCGAACCTGGGACCATGATGCAGTGAGGCAGCAGTGCTAACCACTGAGCCACCTTGCCGCCCACTAAAGGACACAGGTTAAGGGTAAGTGGTCTCTGATTTAAGATGGCAATGAGGACAATTAGATTTCTCTCATAATGTCTTCCCCAGAGAGCGGTGGATCAGTGAGTATAATATGGCAGAGGCAGATAGTATCTTACCTACAAAAGGGAGGCACAGTGTATTGGGAGATGGTCAAGAACGTAAAGTTGGACCACAGTCAAATTAACTACCATCTTATTAAATGGCTCAAGGAGCTTGATATAAAAATTTGTTTTGGGGATATGGGCATCGCTGGCTGGGCCAATGTCTACTGCTCACCACCAATTGTCCAGGGAGGAGGCAATTAAGGATCAATCACATTGCTTGTGTGTAGTGATTGGAACAAGACTGGCCAGGTGGATCGGATTGGGGCAGATCCCCTGATTGGGGCTGTGAACCTGGGCCTGTCAGGGAGCCCTGGCTGACAGATATAATCAGGACTCTGAGAGATTCTTGTCCCTCTAGGCTCTGAGCTAGCTGGTGAGAGCCCATATAGTGTGCATGCGTCAATAAAGAGTGACTTGGCCTTCATGGAGTTATTTCACTGCACGTCTGGAGTCACGAGTAGGCCAGACCAGGTAAAGATGGCAGATTTCCTTCCCTAAAGTGATCTAGCTGGGGTGTTTTTTAGTTAAACAGCAAAAACCGGGCTAGGGTTTTATTCCAGACTTATAAAAACTCTAACTCTATGCTGGTTCAAACCCATGTCCCCTGTGCATTAATCTTTGGCTGTACTAGCCCAGGGACATTGGCTCAAAGGTACAGCCTCCCTCCAGCTAAACGGCTGGCTCCTGCTCTGAATCCATGCGTCATCTGGTACATTCGTACAGGCAACGGCCAAAAACGTGACCATCTCGAAGTTAGCAGCCTCCTCTCTCTCCTGTTGGCACCTTTTTGCCTCTTCCCCTTGACACCCACCAAACCCCCTGCTCCCCTCCGTTACCTCTTCCCAATAACCCCTGCCCCTTCCCATCTGCCAGGATCCTCCTGCTTCAATCCCTCCTCCCTCTCCCTTCCTCTGGCATGGCAGAAGGAAACTTTGGCCGGAATGTAAGGGAGCTACTGAATTTCTGTCAGCCTCGACTTTAATTAATACCATATTTGGTCTTTTCTCGGAGCTCACTGACTTGCCCGGGTCTAAGCAGACTGTGCGTTAGCTGTGCATTGGCCATCATTTGCATGTTGGTGTGTTCCAGTTTTTAAAAGGAAATATACATAAATATAGAAATAGATTTTTGAGTGTGTGTGGTTTTTTTTTAAGGAGATAGAGTCTTGCTTGCCATATACAAAACTTAACCCTTGCCCTCCAGAAATGGCCGGTCAATTGAAAATAGTTTAAATTCCTGCTACATGGATTTGGGCAGGGAAAATATTAATTCTCAGGTTTCCCAAAAATGACTGATCTGTAAGTACACGATAAAAGCTGTGCACCATAGTAGCCAATCAGAATCTCGCCCATCCAATTCACTTTGAAAGTACGCTACTCCAGAACAGAAATAGATTGTATCTGGGAGAATCACACAGTGTCAGGCTGGTCACCGAGATGGATGTTTTCTCATGGGGTTGATGTTAGAACGAGGGATCGCTGTTCAAAAATGGAACCTCACACATTTAATGGGAGAGGGACAAAGAGAATTTTCTTATCTCTCGCAGGGGGTGAGGAGTCAGAGAATCCCTACTGTGTGGAAGCAGGCCATTCAGCCCATCAAGTCCATACTGATCCTCCAAAGAGCCTCCCATCCAGATACACACCCCTACCCTATCACCTTGCATTTCCCATGGCTAACTCAACTGAGTCTGTACATCCACCTAACCTGCATATCTTTGGACTGTGGGAGGAAACCCACGCAGACACAGGGAGAACGTGCAAACTCCACACAGTCAGTCGCCCCAGGGTGGAATCGGGCCTGGGTCAGATCAGCCACAATCTTATCTAATGGAATAACAGGCTTGAGGGGTCAATTCATCTCCTCCTGTTCTTCATTCATCTATTTGTGAGCTCAAAAGTAAAAGGGTGGAATGGTGTGTGAGTGATCTTCCCTCTATAGGATGTGGGCATCACTGGCTGGCCAACATTTTTTGCCCATCCCTCGTTGCCTCTTGAGAAGGTGGGGGTGAGCTGCCATCTTGAACCGCCGCAGTCCACCTGCTGTAGGTTGACCCACAATGCCCTAAGGGAGGGAATTCCAGGACTTTGAACCAGCTACAGTGAGGGAATCGGCGATACATTTCCAAGTCAGGATGGTAAGTGGCTTGATGGGGAACTTGCAGGAGGTGGTGTTCCCATGTGCCTGCTGCCCTTGTCCTTCCAGATGGAAGTGGTTGTGGGTTTGCTGTCTGAGGATCTTCAGTGATGTTTGCAGTGCGTCTTGTGAATAGAACACTCTGCTATTACTGAGCGTCAGTGGTGGAGGGAATGGATGTTTGTGGATGTGAAGCATATCAAGCGGGCTGCTTTGTCCTAGATGGTGTCAAACTCCTTGAGTGTTGTTGGAGCTGCACCCAGCCAGGCAAGTGAGAAGTGTTCCATCACACTCTTGACATGTGGCTTGTGGATGACAGACAGGCTTTGGGGGAGTCAGGAGGCGGGTTACTCGCCAGAGTATTCCTAGCCTCTGACCTGCTCTTGGATAATAATCTTTTGCAACACTTCTCGTTACTTATCTTTAACAGTTATCAACTGGTACAGTTCACATTGGCTCTGCTCAAAGTAACAGCTCAACCTTAAGAATGTCTTCAACTTCAACTAATTTGATTGTGTTTCTGTTCCAACACAGTGGCTGTGCTTTGAATCCCATGCATTGTGATGACAGTACAACCTTGATTATCCGAACGAGATTGGTCGGGGGGGGGGGCGTATTTTGTTCGGATAACTGATTGTTCAGATAACTGATCTGATCGTAAACAAGTGGTCATTTATGGATGCCAGTTGTCGAACATGTCTCGGTTATCCCGCAATGCACGCCATAATGCCATTTAACTGATAACAGAATGCTGAGTTTCCCAATGCCGTTCTTACAGGACCTTGAGATCTTGTTGAGCTAATTCAAAATTTGGATAATTGATGTTTGGATAATCGGGGTTTTACTGTATGCTGAGATCAGCACACAATGGTATTATTAAGTATATTATTAAAGCTGGAGAGGGTTCAGAAGAGATTTACCAGAATGTCACCAGGAATGGAGGGTTTGAGTTATAGGGAGAGGCTGGATAGCTTGGGACTTTTTTTCACTAGAGCGTAAAAAGTTGAGAGGTGACCTTATAAAATAATGTGGTTTATAAATAAGGTGAATGGCAGGTGTCTTTTCCCTAGAATGGGGGATTTCAAGACTAGAGGGCATATTTTTAAGGTGAGGGGGAAAGGTTTTGAAAGGACATGGGGGGGGGGGGGGGGTGGCAGTTTCTGTTAACACACAGAGTGATTCATGTGTGGAATGACCTTCCAGAGGATGATTGTGCTCCTCATATGACAAACCCTTCATCCTCATTCTTGTAAACCTCCTCAGGAGCCCCTCCAAGGTCAATACATCCAGCTTCCGATATAGGTTCAAAACTGCTCATAATATTCCAAATGTGGTCTGACCAGAGCCTCCGCAGTACATTTCTGTTCTGTATTCCAGAGCTCTTGCAGTGAATGCTCACATTGCATTTGCCTTCCTTACTGCCAAATGAACCAACATCTTAACCTTAAGAGAATCCTTAAGCCCTGTTGAATTTCAGATTTCCAAAGCCTTTTCCAATTTAGAAAACAGTCTATGCCTCGATTCTTCCGACCAAAGTGCATAACTTCACAATTTCCAACATTGGATTCCATTTGCCATTTCTTTGCCCAATCTCCAATCCCATTCAAGTCCTTCTGCAGCCTCTCCATTACCTTATTATGACCTGTCCCTCCACCTATCTTTACATCATCTGAAAAAGTAGCAACAATGACCTCAGTTCCTATGTCCAGATTATTCATCACACTAAAGAGTGGTGCGTTTGTGGAATGAGCTGCCAGAGGAAGTGGTGGAGGCTGGTACAATTGCAACATTTAAGAGGCATTTGGATGGGTATATGAATAGGAAGGGTTTGGAGGGATATGGGCTGGGTGCTGGCTGGTGGGACTAGATTGGGTTGGGATATCTGGTCAGCATGGACGGGTTGGACCGAAGGGTCTGTTTCCATGCTGTACATCTCTGTGACTCCATGACTCGATGTACAATGTAAATACTTGTGGTCCAGACACTGACCCCCCACGAAATCCATTTGCTACTGGCTGCCTTCCTAAAAAAGACGCCTTCATCCCCATTCTCTGCCTTCTGCCAGCCGGCAAACAGGCTCTTGTTTGAAGGATTTACTTGTTATCTCCTCAAAGAAGTTTAACAGATTTGTCAGGCATTCCCTCCCCTTGACGATTCTATACTGACTCAGTCCTATTTTATCATTCACTTCTAAGTACGTCATGATCTCCTCCTTAATTATTGAATCTAAAATCTTACTATCAACTGAGGTCAGGCTGACCGGCCCATGGTTTCCTGTTTCTGCCGCCTTCCCTTCTTAAACAGGCCATGTGATACACGGCAACTGTCTGTGCAGAGTTTGCACATTCTCCCTGTGTCTGCGTGGGTTTCCTCCCACAGTCCAAAGATGTGTAGGTCAGGTGAACTGGCCATGCTAAATTGCCCATGGTGTTCAGGGATGTGTAGATTAGGTGCATTAGTTAAGGATAAATGTAGCGTAATAGTGTAGTCTGTGTGGGTTACTCTTCGGAGGGTCGGTATGGGCTTGTTAGGACAAAAGACCTGTTTCCACACTGTGGAATTCTATAATTAGCCATTTTCCAGTCTTCCGAGTCCCTCCCTGACTCCAGCGATTCCTAAAAGATCACTTGGCGCTGCACTGTGGCTCAGTGGTTAGCACTGCTGCCTCAATGCGCCAGGGATCTGGGTTCAATTCCACCTTCAACTGCCTGTGTGGAGTTTGCACATTCTCCCCGTGTCCGCATGGGTTTCCTTCGGGTGCTCAGTTTTCCTCCCAAGATGTGCAGGTTAGGGTGGATTAGCCATGGGAAATTGCCCATAGTATCCAGGGATGTGCAAGCTAGATGGAGTAGCCATGGGAAATGGAGGGTGTTAGGTAGGGGGTGGGTCTGTGTGGGCTGCTCTTGAGAGGGTTGGTGTGGACCTGATGGGCCAAATGGCCTGTGTCTATGCTCACCGCCAATGCCTTTATAATCTCCTTCAGAACCATGGGGTACAATCCATCTGGTCCAGGTAATTTATCCACCTTTAGGCCTTTCAGTTTCCCCAGCACCTTTTCCTTAGTGATGGCTGCAATGTTCACCTCTGTCCCCTGACTGTTGAAATTTTGGTATGCTAATGATGTCTTCCACTGTGAAAACCGTTG
Source organism: Chiloscyllium punctatum (assembly GCF_047496795.1). Taxonomy (NCBI): domain Eukaryota; kingdom Metazoa; phylum Chordata; class Chondrichthyes; order Orectolobiformes; family Hemiscylliidae; genus Chiloscyllium; species Chiloscyllium punctatum. Next base: position 21,216,684 of record NC_092771.1, on the reverse strand, counting down.
CGAAGTACCTATTCAGTTCCTCTGCCATTTCTTTGTTCCCCATTACTACTTCTCCAGCCTCATTTTCCAGTGTTCTGAAATCCACTTTTGTCTTTCTCTTAACTTATATATATTAAAAAGAACTCTTGTAATCATCTTTTTTTATTACGAGCTAGCTTACTTTAATATTTCACCTTCTCCCCCTTTATTGATTTTTTAAAGTTATCCTCTGCTGGTTTTCAAGGCTTCCCAATTCTCTGGTTTCTGACTAATTTTCACCACATTGCATGTTTTTTTTATGCTGTCCCTGACTCCCTTTGTCAGCTGTGGTTGCCTCGTCCTCCCCATAGTCTGTTTCTTCTTCCTTGGGACAAATTTTCGCTGGGCCTCCCGAATTACCCCCAAAAGCTCCTGCCATTGCTGCTTCACCATCCTCCCTGCTAGACTCCCCTTCCCGTCAACTCTGGCCAGCTCCTCCCTCCTGTCTTTGTAGCTACCTTCACTCACTTGTCAAACATCTGATTCCAGCTTCTCCCTCCCAAACCACAGGGTGAATTCTATCATAGTACAGTCACTGCCCACCCCCTCCCCCAGAGATTCCTTCACCTTAAGCTCCCAAATCAGATCAGCCTCATTACACAGCACCAAATCCAGAATTGCCTACTCCCTTATGGGCTATACCAGAAGCTGCTCCAAAAAGCCATTGTGCATACATTCCACAAATTCCTTTTCTTGAGATCCACTATCAATCTGATTTTCCCAGTCCACCTGCATATTGAAGTCCTCCATGGTTATTGTAATAGTGCTTTTCTTACATGCCTCTTGTTTATTCTCTTCCCCACATCCTGACTTTTTTTTAGGGTATTTTAGGTGTTGGAGGTGATTTCCTCGAATTCCAGGGGCAGCAATTACTGTTTTATATGCTGTGGCATTGTTTTGGAACTTTGGAGAAAAACTTAAGTGAGAACCACTGCACTTTTAAAAGGAGGAAAGACAGACAGAGAAAGTGAGCACATGGTCGGAAAGGAGAGATGGTAGAAGGAACCTGCTAAAAGTGAAGCTGCACAGTTACTGCCTTTGCTGTTTGAGCTCATGGACATCACAGAGTGCATCTCAGAAAAATCAACAAACAGCAAAATTCACAGCTGACCTTGGAGGAACCAGCGCAGGAACAGATAAGTGCATAGTTTTTAACGTGTAACCTTGCTGTACACCTGCAGTACCAAATAGAGTGGGTTCTTTCTTGATTATATGCTTAATTTAAATTTGTCTCTTAATTATATTTTTTTAAATGTAAACCATAAGTATTAAATTAGCCGTTTCTCAGGGCAAAATGACTGTGCTATTTTCTGGGTCTGTCAATTGTGAAGGAGCAAAGATGGCCTTTAATAGTGGGATGTGCTCTTCCTGTCGGGTGTGGGAGTTTAGGGAGAGTTTCCATGTTACTGATGATTATGTCTGCAGGAAGTGTCTTTGGTTGTGAATCCCATCGTGTTGCATGGATCAGTTGGAGCGATAGTTAGGGGCAATGAGGAATTTACAAGAGCTCGGGGTTGTGATGGATGGCAGTTATAGGAAAGGAGAAAAGCTGCAGATACAGTCAGAACTCCATCCTCATCCCATTGGTCCAATTCATCAAGATCCTTTTGTACTCTTCGATAGCCTTTTTCACTGCCAAAATACCACAGATTTGTCATCTGCAAACTAATGCTTCCTAAATACTCATCCAACTTGTTTATATAAATGACAAACAGCAGTAGACCCAGCACCGATCCTATATTGATTAGATTACTTACAGTGTGGAAACAGGCCCTTCGGCCCAACAAGTCCACACCGCCCTGCCGAAGTGCAACCCACCCATACCCCTACATCTACCCCTTACCTAACACTACGGGCAATTTAGCATGGCCAATTCACCTGACCTGCACATCTTTGGACTGTGGGAGGAAACCAGAGCACCCGGAGGAAACCCACGCAGACACGGGGAGAATGTGCAAACTCCACACAGAGAGTCGCCTGAGGCAGGAATTGAACCCAGGTCTCTGGCGCTGTGAGGCAGCAGTGCTAACCACTGTGCCACCGTGCTGCCCAGTTGGACCCTGCGAGTCACAGGTCTCCAGTCTGACCTAACATTGGGACACAGACAGACATTAACTTCACACCTTCAATGTATTATCTGAGCTGAGCTGGCACCTATTGTTAAAGTTATCTTGAGAATGTAACTTTAAAAAAGTTATGGGATTTACATATGAAAGAACCAAAACTAACGTGATCATTCTAAAAGATGAAAGACCCAAGCTAAATTTGTTTAATATCACATTCCATGACACTGCAATCCTGTTACTATAAAGTCTGTGCCTTATGATTCTGCTTCACAACCACCTGATGAAGGAGCAGCGCTCCAAAAGCTAGTGCTTCCAAACAAACCTGTTAGACTATAACCTGGTGTTGTGTGATTCTTAACTTTGTTCACTCCAGTCCAACACCGGCATCTCCAAATCAGTCCAACCATGGCAACATCCTTGTAATTACTTTCTGAATCCTTTCAAGTTTCACAATATCCTCCACAATATTCCAACAGTGGCCTAACCAATGTCCTGTACAGCCGGAACATGACCTCCCAACTCTTATACTCACTGCTCTGACCAATAAAGGAAAGCATACCAAATACTTTCTTCACTATCCTGTCTACCTGCAACTCCACTTTCATGGAACAATGAACCTGCACTCCAAGGTCTCTTTGTTCAGCAACACTCCCTAGGACCTTAAGTGCATACATCCTCCTCTGATTTGCTTTTCCAAAATGCAGCACCTCACATTTATCCAAATTAAACTCCATCTGCCACTCCTCAGCCCATTGGCCTTTCTGATCAAGATCCTGTTGTAATCTCACATACATCTTCTAAGTTGAAAGAACTTAGATTTTAAGCTAACAAGGATAGCTCTTTTTTGTAGCTGGTTCATGCCTATCTGCAGGTCTTTAGTCACAGAAGCTGGGTGTTAGAATTCAGTGATCTTTGACATTGCCATATAGCTATGTGTCCATTTGCTGACTGATAGGTAAAAGCAATGACTGCAGATGCTGGAAACCAGATTCTGGGTTAGAGTGGTGCTGGAAAAGCACAGCAGTTCAGGCAGCATCTGAGGAGCAGGAAAATCGACGTTTCGGGCAAAAGCCCTTCATCAGGAATACAGGCAGAGTGGCTGAAGGGTGGAGAGATAAATGAGAGGAGGGTGGGGGTGGGGAGAAAATAGCATAGAGTACAATAGGTGAATGGGGGTGGGGTTAGAGGTGATAAGTCAGAGAGGAGGGTGGAGTGGATAGGTGGAAAGGAAGATAGGCAGGTCGGACAAGTCAAGGGGACAGTGCTGAGCTGGAAGTTTGGAACTGGGGTGAGGTGGGGGAAGGGGAAATGAGGAAACTGGTGAAATCCACATTGATGCCCTGGGGTTGAAGTGTTCCGAGGGGGAAGATGAGTAGCCATGATGGGCTGCCTGGCTTTGAATCGGCACTAAACCATAAGGCAACCAGCTCTAGCTGAGAACCCAATTCATAAAGAGGCAAGGCTTGGAAGAGATACCGTGAGCATCCAAATAAGGTCAAAGTGAGGGAGTGCTAAGAGAGTGAGCGAGGAGCCCTGAGATGCAGCCTGGTCCAATCCATGAGATGGGTGTTTGTCCCTGCTTGCAAAGTGTCCTGGCAGCAGCATTCCACTGGGAGGCGATAGTGTGCTCCAAATTACAGCATTGAAATACACAATCATATTCTAAGTGGATTGGAAGTGTGCCATGAGGGTTGTGATGATCCTGTGCCTTTAAGAGGTGTGTTCTGGGTTGTTCCTCTTGCAGCGGGGTGTTGTCACAATGGTCCCGAAATCTCTCCTTCAGACAGGCCATTGATTAACAGCTTTTAGTTCTCCCTGAGTGTTTTTGTTTTACAGCAAGACAAAAGCATCATGAGTTGGTGGAGTCATGCTCCCACAGACTCAAAAGGCTTTGGTTTTGCTTTCGGTGAGTTGAATAGGGTTTAGCAGGCAGCTGGAGTTAACAGCTGGAGTTCCCTGCTGCAAGAGTGAAGTCTTAGACAGAGAGGCTTCCTCTTCAAAATCAAAAGGGACAGATCGTTTCTTTCTTCTGGACTGGAGCAAGACAGCACATGAGACTGAATTGTCTTTGCCAAGTGTGTGTTTATGGGATGCTGCCTATATTTTTTTTTCACACTGACTGTAGCACCAGCCAGCACAGAGTCAGTCCCCTAAACTGAGGAGACTCTACATCACCTGGTTATATATTTCTTTTCTTTTTGGGATGCTGCCTGTATTGGAACAGTTGATGATTAGTGGTTAAATAATACATTATCTTTTTAAGTATTTCAACAGAGTAAAGTTATGCCAATTCTTCTTTTGTTGCATTTCAACTGTGTTGGAAGACGGAAGTGTTTTGATTAAATCCTAGCGAATCGAATCATATCTGGAACCCTGTGCCTTACACTTGTCTTTTAAATAAATATAAAAGTTTGGGTCTAGGCTATCTCCATAACGTGCTTTTGGAGTTCTGGGCTGATCCATAACGGGGTGCAGTGAATGTCTGTGCCAGCAGGGGGAGTGAAAGTGGTCATTGCCCATTGCCAAACGTTGATGACCAGTGAGATGTAAAGCTAGACGCGTGCTGGGGTCACCAGGTACCTGCTCCGACTCTCACTTTGGGAATTGTCCCCGTCTAGTTTCCATCCCACACATGAGAAAGTGAGAAACCGCATATTAATGAGACACAAATTCACTAGTATTGAGGCGTCACTGGATGCAAATAAGTCTCCAGCTGCTCACTGGTGAGATTGCTGTCTCAGCATTCAGCTCTTGGTTTCTAGAATGGGAGTTCCTTTCTCTCGACATTGAGAATCTCATGACTGTGGCTCTGACCGAATCTCCCCAACTGGGAACACTCCACCCCCACCCCAACCGGGGATTGTCTGGGGTTCTCCAGGGGGTGGGGGGTGGGTACAGGGGGTAAAACCAGCTGCAACAGAAGTGGAAGCTGTTCAACTAGTTGACAAGATTCAGCAGAAAATCAGAACATGATCAACTCCTGTGGGAGAAGGGGAGAGAGCAGGATAGACAAAGAGGAAGATTAAGAAAACAGGAGAGGGGGTGAGAAAGGATATGGACTCGAAACATTAACTCTGTTTCTCTCTCTACAGATGTTGCCAGACCTGCTGAGTTCCTCCAGTGTTCTCTGTGTTTATTTCACAGTGTGTATAGTTACAGGGAGGGAGCTGGGATAATCTGACCCTCTAACATGCTGTATGCATCATTAAATGAAAGAAACGCAGAGCAAACCATTTAACCCACTGTCTGTGCTAGCACCTGGAAAGATCCAAGCCCCTCGCCTGCCCTTTTCTATAATGACACCATTGAAAGCCAATTATTTCATCAGCACATTCTGGAATTTTGGAACTTCTGCTGAGGATCCCAGTCAATTTTGTTTTCAGTCAGGGAGAAAGGAGAACATAGAGAGGGAGAATGGCAGTGTGAGAAAGTGAGAGAGAGAGAAAGAAAATAAGTGCAGTTAGACAATGGAGAGATGTACAGAAAGAGAGAGAGGAGAACAGAGAATGAGAGAGGGAGAGAAAAATAAGGGCAGAGGGTGAGAAAGAGAGAGAGAAGGTACAAAGGAAGAGGTGGATAGAGAGATAGGGCAGAGAGGGAGAGAGAAAGAGAGAGAAGGACAGTGAGAAGGCAGGGAATGAGAGAGGAAGGCAGAGAGTGAGAGAGAGATGGGGAGAGAGAGAGAGAGGAAGGCAGAGAGTGAGAGAGAGGTGGGAAGAGAGAGAGGGGAAGGCAGAGAGTGAGAGAGAGATGGGGAGAGAGAGAGAGAGGAAGGCAGAGAGTGAGAGAGAGGTGGAGAGAGAGAGAGAGGAAGGCAGAGAGTGAGAGAGGTGGAGAGAGAGAGAGAGAAAGGCAGAGTGAGAGAGAGAGGTGGAGAGAGAGAGAGGAAGGCAGAGAGTGTGAGAGAGGTGGAGAGAGAGAGAGGAAGGCAGAGAGTGTGAGAGAGATGGAGAGAGAGAGAGGAAGGCAGAGTGAGAGAGAGATGGAGAGATAGGAAGGCAGAGAGTGAGAGAGAGATGGAGAGAGAGAGAGGAAGGCAGAGTGAGAGAGAGATGGAGAGAGAGGAAAGCAGAGAGTGAGAGAGAGATGGAGAGAGAGAGAGGAAGGCAGAGTGAGAGAGAGATGGAGAGAGAGAGAGGAAGGCAGAGAGTGAGAGAGAGATGGAGAGAGAGAGGAAGGCAGAGAGTGAGAGAGAGGTGGAGAGAGAGAGGAAGGCAGAGAGTGAGAGAGAGGTGGAGAGAGAGAGGGGAAGGCAGAGAGTGAGAGAGAGGTGGAGAGAGAGAGGAAAGCAGAGAGTGAGAGAGAAGTGGAGAGAGAGAGAGAGAGGAAGGCAGAGAATGAGAGAGAGGTAGAGAGAGAGAGGAAAGCAGGGAGTGAGAGAGAGGTGGAGAGAGAGAGAGGAAGGCAGAGAATGAGAGAGAGGTAGAGAGAGAGAGAGGAAAGCAGAGAGTGAGAGAGAGGTGGAGAGAGAGAGGAAGGCAGAGAGTGAGAGTGGGGTAGAGAAAGAGAGAGGAAAGCAGAGAGTGAGAGAGAGGTGGAGAGAGAGAGAGAGAGGAAAGCAGAGAGAGGTGGAGAGAGAGAGAGAGAGGAAAGCAGAGAGAGGTGGAGAGAGAGAGAGAGAGGAAAGCAGAGAGAGGTGGAGAGAGAGAGAGAGTGAGGAGGAAGAGCCAGGACAGCAAGTAAAGGAGAGAGACAGGGAAAGAAAGAGAGGCTGGAGAGAAAGAGAGAAGGGTGCGAGAGAGAAGTGGGTAAGAGGGAGTAAAATAAGGAAGGAAGGAATGAGAGAGGGCATGAGGGAGAGATGGAGAAGGATTGGTGTGGGGAAGGGCAGAGAGAAATGGAGTGGAAATGGTGGGGAAGGGAAAGAGGCAGAGAATAAGAGAAAGAAGGAGAGGGGGAGAGCAAGTGAGAGAGTAAGAAAGAACGGGAGAGAGGAAAGCTGGCGTTTGAGAACACTAGATGTTTCTGAGTCAGCAAAGGAGAAGTCTTTCTAAATTTGTCTCCCAGTTGCAGCTCTGGCTAATTTAGGGAACATCTTAATTTATCACAAGGGAGAAAATTTCCATAAGGTCCAAGGAGAAATAGGCGACTGAGTCCATCGAGAGAAACACTGAACTGGCCCAGAGATTCTGAAAATAAACCCCTTTTATCTTCATAAGTGTAAACAAACCCCCCTCCCCCCCCCCCCCCCCCCCCCCCCCCCCCCACCCGTGGCATGTGACATGAAATTACATTCCTCCCCCTGTTTAACCTCTCTCGTTCCGTGCTGCCTACGGTGAGGGGGTTGCTACTCTGAAATGTGCTGAGGTGTGGACATCAGTCCGATCTGGGTGAGCTGAGCTCACTGACTGTAACATGATGCCACTTCGGTTAGACCACCATTCTCTGCTTCGGAGTCCAAGTCATCTCCAGTGTTCCAGAGTCTATAATCATTGGAGGATTTCACGAAGTGAATGTTAACGTTGATTTTATTTTTGAGTCTTTACCTCACCCTGATTTCAGAGAACTCAGCGTCACAAAATAAAGAAAAAATCTTCTTGAGGGACAATTTCTTCACACCAAGGGGTGGTCTGTATATGGAATGAGCTGCCAGAGGAAGTGGTAGATGTCAGGTACAGTTACAACACTCAAAACGCCTTTGGACAAGTACATGAATAGGAAAGGTTTTGAGGGACATGGGCTAAACGCAAGAAAATGGGGCTAGTTTAGTTGGGGAAACCTGGATGAGTTGGACCGAAGGGTCTGTTACTTTGCTGTATGCCTCCATGACTTGATCTCATGGCCACCTTGTTGAAATCTGAAGCAATTTGCAATCCATTCCAAATTATATTCTGTCATTTCTGATTTGTTCACAAGATGTGAGCATCAATGGCTCAGCCAATATTTGTTACCATCTCTCATACTGCTTGAGAACGAGGTGGGAAGCTGTCTCCTCAATTTGTTGCGAGTTGTAGGGGCACCCATAGTGCTACTCGGAAGGGAGATCCAGATTGTGACCCAGCGACACTGAAGGAATGATGAATTAGTTTTCTGGTCAGGATGGTATGAGGCTTGGAGGGGAACTTCTAAGCAGTGATGTTCCATGCCTTGTGCTCCCCTATGGTCAAGGTCATGGGTATGAAAGGTCATGCTGAGTGGGCCTCTTGTCATGTTGCTGCACTTTATCCTGTAAAAGGTACACACTGCTGCTACTTTGCCTGCCGGGTGGAAGAGGGTGAATGTTGGAAGGTGGTGGGCTCAGTGTGCCAATCTCCAGCTGGCTTTGTCCTGAATGGTATTGAGTTTCTTGGGTGTTGTCGGAGCTGCACTCATCCAGGCAAGTGGAGAGCGTTCCATCACACTCCTGACTTGTAGGTGATAGTCTGGCTTTGGGGAGTCTAGCAGTAAGGTGAGAACTCCCAGACTCTGACTTGGTCCTGTGGCCAAAGTATTTAACAGCTGTTCAGTTCCATTTCTGGTTAATGGTAATCCCCCATTAGTGGGAGTTTCAACAATGGTTATCCGTCAAAGGGAGGTAGTTACAGGTTGCCGAGAATAGCTCTTGCCAAGTCTTCATGTGACACTCATTACTTACCACTTATCAATCCACATTTGAATATGTCGAGCACTCACTGCCTCTGCATGTGTTTCAGTGTCTGAGGAGTTGTGAATGGAACTGAGCATTGTGCAATCCTCACTACTGGCCTTATAATGGTAAGGAAGTTATTGATGAAGATTATTGGATCAAGGATCTGAGGAACTCCTGCTGGGAAGGAGATTATTAACTTCCAACAATTGAGGATCTAAAATGTGAATTTTCAGCTCATCAAAAATTTCAAGAGGAGAATAACTAAATAGGTGATTTGTCATGTTCACTTGTGACTTCGTTAATAAAGCCACGACTAGCACATCATAATCACCAATTAAACACATCAGTCTTAAAATTAAGTGGGGAAACAAACGAGTCTGAAATATATAAAACAAGGTTATAATGTTGTTTTCCTCTGTATTCCCATCTTCCTTAACACTAGGTATTTGGATCATTTGTTTGCACGATGTTGGATAAGGGGTAAATGTTAGCTCAGGAGAACGTTACAGTCTTCTTTAGAATTGGAGCCAGGAGAAGGGAAGGCAGACCGAGTCTTATTCTCATGTTTCAGACTGACAGTGTGGCATCCCTTCAGTACTGCACAGGAGAGTCGGTGTAGATTTTATGCTCAGCTATAAACGAATAACTTTAGGACTCTGAGAGGTCAGAACCATTACTGGCACTGAGCAAGGCCTGTCTAATGGCCACACCGAGGTGAAAGTGAGGGCTGCAGATGCTGGAGATCAGAGTTGAGAGTGTGGTGCTGGAAAAGCACAGCAGGTCAGGCAGCATCCAAGGAGCAGGAGAATCGATGTTTCGGGCAAAAGTCCTTCATCAGGGCTCTAATGGCTACAGCTACTTCAGTTGATAAACCAGAAAGGCGAAGATTGAAAAAAAGTCAATACCTGAGGATCTGAAGACACACAGACTTTGAAAATCTTAAATTAATTTTAAATTGCCAATAAACAGAATGAATAGATATAGCTGTAACTATTTTCAAAAATCACATTCGTACAATTGCTTGGTATTACAGAGTTTGAAAATTGCTAAAAAGAAATTTGAAGATTTTCATCTTGCATTCATCGGGATTGAAATACAGTAAAACCATCTGAGAAGATTTATAGAAAGCTTCAAGTTCATGTCTCTCTTTATCCATATTTAATAACATGTACAGCACTTGGTTAATCAGTGCTAACATCTGAACTCAGTTGAGAGTGCAGCTAATCAACAGGAGCCCTTACTTGTCAGCCAATCTACATTAAAAGATTATGGAACCTGTAAAGATCCAATTATTTCTCTTTTTTTATTATCCATTCACAGGATGAAGGCAACATTTATTGCCCATCCCAGAGGGCAGTTAAGAGTGAACCCCATTGCTGTGGGTCTGGAGTCACGTGTAGGCGAGACCAGGTAAGGACAGCAGTTTCCTTCCCAAAAGGACATTAAGCAAACCAGATGGATTTTTCCAACATTGGATTCATCATTAGTTTCTTAATTCCATTTTTATTGAATTCACATTCCACGATTTGCCATGGCGGGATTCAAAGCCAGGTCATGCCAGAACAGTATTAACAGCTCAGCAATGACATCACCAGGCCATCAATAGGAGGAGTTTAGATCAGAATGGTGCTGGAAAAGCACAGCAGGTCAGGCAGCATCTGAGGAGCAGGAAAATCGACATTTCGGGCAAAAGCCCTTCATCAGGAATAGAGGCAGGGAGCCTCCAGGGTGGAGAAATAAATGGGGGGGGGGGGGAGGGGGGGATGCTGCTGGGGAGAAGGTATCAAAGAGTACAATAGGTGAACGGGGGTGGGGATGGAGGTGATAGGTCAGAGAGGAGGGTGGAGCGGATAAGTGGGAAGGGAGATCAGCAGGTAGGACAGGTCATGAGGACAGTGCTGAGCTGGAACTGAGGTAAGGTGGAGGGGAGGGGAAAATGAGGAAACTGGTGAAGTCCACATTGATGCCCTGGGGTTGAAGTGTTCTGAGGCGGAAGATGAGGCGTTCTTCCTCCAGGTGTCAGGTAGTGAGGGAGCGGCGGTGGAGGAGGCTCAGGACCTGCATGTCCTCGGCAGAGTGGGAGGGGGAGTTGCAACGTTGGGCCACGAGGCCAATCACAATAAATGTCACAATAAAATCGTTCCTGGAGGAGGCATTCGGACCTTCAAGATAATGTTGGCTCTCTCTGAAGCTTGAGTCTAAAAGAGTTGTGCTAAAAAAGTACAGCCGGTCAGGCAGCATCTGAGGAGCAGGAGAGTCAATGTTTCGGGATTATACTCGAAACGTCAACTGTCCTGCTCCTTGGATGCTGCCTGACCTGCTGTGCTTTTCCAGTGTCACACTTTTTTTTAGATTAGATTAGATTCCCGACAGTGTGGAAACAAGCCCTTCAGCTCAGGTCCACACGACCCTCCAAAGAGTTACCCACCCAGACCCATTTCCCTCTGACTACTGCACCTAACATTATGGCCAATTCACCTAATCTGCAGATCTTTGGGACTGTGGGAGGAAACTGGAGCACCCGGAGGAAACCCACACAGACACAGGGAGAATGTGCAAACTCCACACAGACAGTCGCCCGAGGCTGGAATCGAACCTGGGTCCGTAGCGCTGTGAGGCTGCAGTGCTAACCGCTGAGCTGCTGTTGCCATCCCAGTATTGATTCTGATTTCCAGCATCTGCAGTCCTCACTTTCTCCTCTCTCTGAAGCTTTCCGTCAGTCTCATACCCCGAACTGACCCCAAGGCCCTGCCTTTTTCCCTCAAACTTGCATCAGTTTTACTTTCGAGATCAGTGATTGTCTCAGTTTCCACCACCCTCATAGACACGAGTTACCAATCACTACTCAACAGAAACCAAGTCCTTCCTCGTGTTTCCCTGTATCTCTTGCTCTACATCTTAATCTGTGTCCCCCTAGTCCTCATAACATCAACTAATGCATTTCTTTGTTTGACCTTATCCAAATCTGTTATCATCTTGACCAGCTCACCCCCCCTCCCAAACCCTTTATTCCAAGGAAAACAAATCCGACTTTTTCAATCTAATCTTCATTCCTGGAACCACTCTGGTCCCTCTCCTCTGCACTCTCTCAAAGTCCGAAAGTGTCATGAATAAGGTTATTCATAAAAGAACAAGCTCATCGAAGGGCATGATTTATAATTACAGGAACAAACTGAATCATAGACATAGAGTCATACAGCAGAGAAACAGACCCTTCGGCCCAACTCGTCCATGCCGACCAGATTTCCTGAACTAGTCCCACTTGCCCGTACTGGGCCCATATCCCTCTAAATCTTTCCTGTCCACGTATCTGTCCAAATGTCTTATTAAATGCTTTTAATTTGTACCCACGCCTACCACTTCCTCTGGCAGCTCCTCCCACACACGCATCACCCTCTGTGTGAAAAGTTCCACCTTAGCCCTTTTTAAAATCTTTCTCCCTCTCATCTTAAACCTATGCCACCAGTTTTGGACTCCTCTACCCTGGAGAAAAGACCTTGGCTATACATCCTATTTGTATGACCGTAAGACACACAAGCAGAAATTAGGCCATTCAGCCCATCAAGTCTGCTCCGCCATTCAATCATGGCTGATACGGTTCTCATCCCCATTCTCCCACCTTCTCCCCATAACCCTTGATCCCACTGACAATCAAGAACTTATCTATCTCAGTCTTAAATACACTCAATGCCCCTCATGATTCAACAAACCTCGATAAGGTCACCCCTCAGCCTCCTCTGCTACAGGATAAAAAAGCCACGGTCTATTCAGCTTCCCCCCACCAATCTCGTGTGAATAGTAAGGAAGAGGTTCTGCTTGACTAACCTTTAAGTTGTGTATTAAATCATAGTGCTATAAATAAAGGGACACAGTTGATACTGGACTTTCAGATGAAGTTTGTTACAGAGTGCATAGAGAAGTCAAATTTACGTTTACAAAAACAGAAATTTTTTAGAAAAGCTCAGCAGATCTGGCAGTATCTGTGGAGAGAAATCAGAGTTAGTGTTTCGGGTCGAGTGACCCTTCCTCAGAACTAATTTGCATTTAGATATCGCCTCAATCACCCTCTTTGATTCCTCTTCGATGTGAAACCAGGGGGACATACCTGCACCAGATGGACGGCTGTGGTTCGAGATGCTCGCTCACCGCCACCTTCTCAAGGGCAATGGGAACGTCCCATGCCCACAAGTTGGCTGACACCTTCCTGACTTTACAACGTTGACTCTGCTTTGAGAGGATGTCATTGGGTGTGAAATGGGTCCAGACAGGCACGCCCACATCCCATGGAAATAAATAACTTGTGTGGATCAAGGAAAGCTTAAAAGCCCCGGGAGCAATGTTGGCTGAAATGTGGATAATAGAATGCCCCTGGCATATCTGTTAGGATTTTTTTTATTTTTGCAATGCATAAGTGATTTGGACATACATTGGGGGACTATGATATTGGAACTTACTGCTATTGAGTTAGTGAGCAGTGTACATAATATAATAGGCAAGGGCTCGGGGGCAAGTAAATGGTAGTTGCAATTCAATATAGCAAATGAGAAAACTATATGTTGGAATGAGAGAAGAAAATTAAAAGCCAGTATATCCCAAACAGTAAAATTCTCAATAATGGATGGAGTGAGACAGTTGGCAGGACAGAGAGACATATCTTTAATAGTTAGGAGTGTTACATGACTCTTTCCTGACGACGGACTTATGCCCAAAATGTCGACTCTCCTGCTCCTCGGATGCTGCCTGACCTGCTGTGCTTTTCCAGCACCACACTCTCGACTCTGATCTCCAGCATCTGCAGTCCTCACTTTCTCCTGTTCGGTCCAACCAGTCCATGCCGACCATAATCACAAACTTGACTCTTTGTGGGTTTTAGAGGTGGCTTTAACAACATGGTACTGGGCATTGGTATGATTTTTTTTTAAAAGGGATGCAATTTTCAAGTTAATAGCAAAACTGTGCCATGTTTCATTACTACAGTGTTATATTATTAAACTGCTCTGGGCCTCCCTGTCATGTAAGATGAATGAACACTCCCACAACGTTACACTGGAGGAGATTTTTGGGCTCAAGGCTGTAAAACTAGGGTGGACGAATGATTTTCTGAATCTGAAGCAAGACAGCTCTGCACTGAGCCACAGATGAAGGTAAAGGACTCTGTGGAGCTAATCAATAGAGAACAGAGGTGTTTATTTCCCTAATGTTGGCACGGTAGCTCAGTGGTTAGCACAGCTGCCTCACGGGACCTGGGTCCGATTCCAGCCTCAGGCGACTGTCTGTGTGGAGTTTTCACATTCTCCCCGTGTCTGCCTGGGTTTTCTCCCGCAGTTCAAAGATGAGGTGGATTGACCTAGGTTACCCGATAACGTCCAGGGCTGTGTAGGCGAGGTGAACTGACGATGGTAAATGTGGGTGATAGGATAGGAGTCTGGGTGGATGTTCCTCAAAGAGTTGGTGCAAATGTGATGGGCTGAATGGCCTCTTCCCACACTGCAAGGATTCTATGTCATTACTGATTTCTCTCTCTCAACCTGTGTCACTAAAACAGAGTAGTTGGCCCGTTAGCTCACTGCTGCTCATGGGATCTTCCTATGCACATGTTGGCCGACACGTTTTAGACTTTACAACAGTGTCTGCAGTTCAGGCTGAGAAATGCTTTCTGACATTGGGAGGTCATGGAAAGGGCTTTAAAAATCCACATTATACTCCTTTTAATTACGCAGTATGTAATCATTATTAAAGTTAATCCCTGGCACATAATGAAATTTAGTGTGTTTAAAATATTTTCCTTGATTAATTTAAAGGAACAAATTTTGCATGGCTTTGAATCAAAAAGCAAGATATGGTAAATTCAACAAAAGAATTCCAAAGAATAGGTATCACATCAAACATCAGTTACCTTCTCCAGCTTAATGCAGGAAGAAATGATCTAATTTAATTATTTGTGTGGATCAAATTCCTGCTTTTTTGTTTTGCCCCTGATTACAAAATGTCCTTTCAATTTGCCTGAAAGAACAAGAGACGTGCGATCACTCAGAAATGCTGAATGAGGAGGGAAAGGGCACATCAAAATCAAACACTGCACTTCAGGGAATTCTGGGTCAATTTCGAGGAATGTGGGCCATTGCTGGAGGTCTGAGGTTTATATCATCGGGGCTGTGTGACAGCTTTTAATTCTGAAATCCAAACAGATGCCAAAGCTTGCTCACTGCCCTGCAACATTTCCTTCTTTACAGGCGGAGCAAATGCTTTCTTTCGTCAATACAAATTCGGGTGACTCCAGATCTCAGCCCTTAAAAAGCCTGGTCCTGAATCTCTTCAGGCCTCTGTAGGAGGCTACAGGGTCACAGCGATGTGGTGTAAATATAGCTGACTGCCTGGATAAACATGTATCTGCTTAATGAAGTCACCAGCAAGCCCTGGCTTCTGTCATGGGCTGTCATAGAATACGTGCTTTAGATGGTTTCATTGTCAAAAGCTCTGTTATTGCAGCCTCGAGGCTTCACTGAAAGAATACGTTCTATTCAGGGGCATCAATGAGGGTTTTAGGAACCTCCTCCTCCATGAGCAACTTCTGAGAGAGGGTAAATTGGCTCATTACTTCCACGTCAATCAGCAATCTGTTGCTATACCTCTAGTCCTGACTCCCATTTATCACAGAATCCCTACAGTGTGGGAACAGGCCTAAAACAAGTCCACACCAACCCTCCGAACAGTTACCCATCACTCTGCATTTACTCCTGACTAATGCATCTAACCTATCCATCCCTGAACACACTGGACAATTTAGCATCACCGATCCACCTGACCTGCACACCTTTTTGACTTTGGGAGGAAACCCAAGCAGACACGGGGAGAATGTGCAAACTCCACACAGACAACAATCCCCTGGGGCGAGAATCGAACCCGGGCCCACGGCACTAAGAGGCAGCAGTGCAAACCACTGAGCCACCCTCCAGCATCTGCAGATTTCACTTTCGCACTGTTACTGTTATAGTCTTGCACTTGACTTGCTGTTGCGTATCATACAAGTATCAGTTTGTTGGCCACAACTGGCTCCATTTTGTTGAATTGTCTATTGATTTGTGTTCTTCCCCTGGACTGAGTCAGACACTCAAGTGCATCCTATTTGAGATGGAAAATAATTCAGCTGGTGGGAGGAGGGTCTTCAGCAGGCTCTTCCTCCTTGATTTCACAAGAGACCAACCCTTGAGAGGCAGCTTCTGCCAAGGGTGGCACACCTGAGGCTACCAAAAAGAACAGAAAAGAAGCGTTTTACCTAAATGGTGAGAGACTGCAGAGTTCTGAGATGCAAAGGGATCTTAGTGCCTGAATCATAAAAGGTTAATATACAAGTACAGCAAGTAAATCAGGAGAGCAATAATAGAATGTTGTGTTTTATTGTGAGGGAAATTGAATGCAAAACCACAGGTGTTATGCTTCAGGGCATTGGCAATACTACATCTGGAGTACTGTGTACTTACAGAAGGATGTTAATGTGTTGGAAGCAGTTAACAGGTTTACCAGACTAATACCCAGAATGAGTGGATTATAAGGAAGGCTAGACAGGGTGGGCCTGTATCCTCTGGAGTTTAGAAAAGTTAGAGGTGATTTGTCACTCTGCAGAGGGCCAGTGTGGACTTGTTGGGCTGAAGGGCCTGTTTCCATACTGTAGGGAATCTAAATAAATAAGACCCTGAGGGGACTGGATGTAGGTTTGCTCGCTGAGCTGGAAGGTTTGTTTTCAGATGTTTCATTACCATACTAGATAACATCATCAGTGATCCTCCAGATGAAGCACTGAAGTCTTGACCCACTTTCTATTTATGTGTTTAGGTTGGTGATGTAATTTCCTGTGGTGATGTCATTGTAACATCATCAGTGAGCTACCGGATGAAGCACTAGTGGCAAGGCCCGCTTTCTATTTATGTGTTCAGGTTTCCTTGGGTTGGCGATGTAATTTCCTGTGGTGATGTCATTTCCCGTGGTGATGTCATTTCCTGTTATTTTTCTCAGGGGGTGGTAAATGGGATCCAAGTCAATGTGTTTGCTAATAGAGTTCCGGTTGGAATGCCATGCTTCTAAGAATTCTTGTGTGTGTCTCAAATCTTCTCAAAACTCACTAACCCTGAGGGGACTTGATAGGACAGCTGTGGAAAGGACGTTTCCTCTTGTGGGAAGATTGAGAACAAGGGGGCAGAATTTAAAAATAAGGACCAACCATTTAGGACAGAGATGAAGAAATATTGTTTTCTCTCAGAGGGGCGAGAGTCTTTGGAATTCCCTTCCTCAAAAAGGAGTGGATGCAGAAACTTTAAATATTGTTCAGACAGAGGTCGGCAAATTTTCGATCACCAAGGAGATGAAAAATTATTGGGGTTAATGGGATCAGCCAGTTCGCCTACTCTTGTTCCTTATTTATAAGTAAACTATTAAGGTTCATTTGTCACAGTTAACTAAGATTGTTAGAGTCATAGAGTATGAAAACAGACCATTCCACTCAACTCATCCATGCTGATCAGGTTACTCAAATTGAATGAGTTCTATTTGCCAGCGTTTAGTTTGTATCCCTCTGAAGCTTTCCTATCCAATCTCTCGTGCCTGTTCTCACTCCCGCCCCTCTCTCTTGGCCCCACCCCTGTTCTCTCCTCTCCCTGTTCACCCCCCCATCCTGTTCTCTACCTGCCCTGTTCTAAACTCCACCCTCCCCCGGTCCATTCACTCTCACCCCCTCCCCCCAATTCTCTCCCCGCCCCTGTTCTCTCCCCCATCCCATTCTCCCCATTACCATTCTCTTTTCCCCTAGTGTTCTCTCCCCCCCGGTTCTCCCTGACCTCCCCATTCTCCCTCCACCCACTGTTCTCCTCCCCCATTCCCTCTCCATCCATTCTTTCCCCCGTTCTCCCAAAGACTGTTCTCACCCATCCCCATCACTCCCCACTACTGTTCTCCCCCCATTCTCTCCCCCTGCACCATTCTCCCCTTCCCATTCTCCATTCCCATTCTCCCTTGCACCACCCCCCCCCCCCCCCCCCCCATTTCACTCTCCCCAAAAATGGTCGCCAATAATTCTACTACAAATTTCTTATCTGTATTCTTTGGTTTTCCCCTTCTGTTTCAACTAGTGGCTTTGTGACCTTGTTATCTCACAGTCAAGAAAACGCCCAGGATTTACTTCCTGTAATACCTCAGATACACTGGCTTTTCAACCACTCCTACCTGTGACCCACCCAAATTAGTACCTGCCCACATACCTTTTAAATGTGTAATTGTACCAGCCTCCACCACATCCTCTGGCAGCTCATTCCATACATGCATCACCCTCTGTGAGAAAGAGTTGCCCCTTAGGTCCCTTTTATATCTTTCCCCTCTCACCTATGCCCCTCTAGTTTTGGACTCCCGCACCCCAGGGAAAAGACCTTGTCTATTTACCCTATCCATGCCCCTCATGATTTTATAAACCGCTATAAGGTCACCCCTCAGCCTCCGATGTTCCAGGGAAAACAGTCCCAGTCTGTTCAGCCTCCTCCTTATAACTCAAGTCCCCCAGCAAACACTTCGACTGTGAGCAACTGTGGAGGTACCTATTCTCAAGTGATTTGCGATGACAGTCCTCATAGAGTCATAGAGATGTACAGTACGGAAACAGACCCTTCGGTCTAACTTGTCCATGTGACCAGATATCCCAACCTAATCTAGTCCCACCTGCCAGCACCCGGCCCTTGGCCCCTCCAAACCCTCCTGAGCAACAGAATGCAATTAATCAGGGGCTGGATAGATCATGACATACAGGACACGGCTCACATCCAATGACCACTTCCTCAAAGTGGGATAGTTGGGTGGCAAATGTTCCAGAATGGACCATTCAACAGAAGGATGTGACCACTGTGGGCGAGGGCATTGGTTGAGGTGATGCTGAATGAGAGAGATCCAAGAGGGTCATACGAAAGTGCAGCGTGAGTGAATCTAGGAGGAACCGCATTAGAAAATGATCAAATACAGGAGAAAGAATCTCTGACAGCTTGAGAGAGACCTGTTACAGGAGTCACCTTCAAACTCCAAGTAAAGACTGCAGCTTGAATCGATGAAAGGAGGGCTATACACCAGTCCCAAAGTAGGATGACAAATAGAAAATAGGTGCAGGTGTCGGCCATTCGACCCTTCAAGCCTTCACCAATACTCAATATAGTCATGGCTAATCCCATTATCCCACTCCCACTTTCTCTCCATATCCCTTGGTGTCTTTAGCTCCAAGGGGTCACATTCAGCTCCCTCTTGAATATATCGAATATATATTGCTGATTTTCAGGGAAAACCCATCTGGTTCACAAATGTCTTTTAGGGAAGAAAACTGCTATCTTTACCCAGTCTGGCCGACATGTGACTCCAGACCCACAGCAATGCGGTTGACTCTTAACTGGGGAATTAGACCCCAACAGCTTCCTGTGGGAGAGAATTCCACAGGTGCACGACTCTCTGAGCGAAGAAATTCTTCCTCATCACAGTCCTGAATGGCTTACCCCTTATTCTTAGACTGTGAATCATCACCATGGAATTTCCATGACTACCAATAAACTAGAACATAAACCAATAGCAGAGGCAAATAAAACAAATTAGACAATGGAAGGAATTTAGAATTCATTCTGAAGTATTGGACATGGCATAGCCAGCCTCCTCACTTATTTGTACAATAAGGACTCTTGCAGATGGTATATCTAAGACTAGATGGCCTGAACTATGGGGAGGTAAGGACCCAGTGGTTATTAATCTAACAACCCAGGTAATGCTCTGAGGACTTGAGTTCAAATCCTGCCATTGTAGATGCTGGCATTTTAATTCAACTAAGAAGTCTAATGATGTCCACGAAACCATTTTCAGGGAAGCCCCATCTGGGTTCACAAATGTCTTTTAGGGAAGGAAATTGCCATCCTTATCTGGCCTGATCCACATGTGACTCCAGACCCACAGCAATGACACTCATCTGGGGAATTCGGGATGAAGCACACTTCCATGAATAAAGAGAAAGTTGGGGTTTTGAATAGCGACTGGGGGATACAAATGTCAGGGTGGGCACTTCCCACAGAAGGCAAAATAATCCTGAAAATCCTTCCTGGCTGAATATTCATCCCAGTGTAGGTCGGTTGATACAAAATGTACACTTCTGCAGAGGGATAGATTTCAGAGAGAAGTGTTCCTAACCCTACCTAAAGAGGTAAGTGATGGATAAGACAGACTGTGGCAATAAAATTATTGTGCATGACTTATTAAGGGGATGGTGAGACTTGCTTTACTGGTCTGCATTCAACGAAGAGCAGATCACACACAGGCTTTATTGGAATCAAAAAGAGATCCTTCCACACGTCTTTAAAATGCACGTCCCTGATTTCTTCTGGGGTGAGTCACAAATCTGTAGTTCCATGAATCAATTATTTTAGGAATATAACTTTTAGGTCAGGAATGGTAAGTTTTCAATGTGAAATGAAAGAAAACACCTTCTGGTAGAAGTAATTGCCATTAATAATGTCAGGGCTGGAAGTGGGAAAACACTAAACAACTTTAGAGAGGAACATACAAAACTGGAACAGGTGAAGATCATTCAGCCCCTCGAGCTTGCTCCGTCATTCAATAAGATCATAGAACATAGAACAATACAGCGCAGAACAGGCCCTTCGGCCCTCGATGTTGCGCCGACCCGTGAACTAATCTAAGCTCATCCCCCTACACTATCCCACCATCATCCCTGTGCTTATCCAAGGATTGTTTGAATCTCCCTAATGTGGCTGAGTTAACCACATTGGCAGGCAGGGTATTTCCTGCCCTTACCACTCTCTGCGTAAAGAACCTGCTTCTGACATCTGTCTTAAATCTATCATCCCTCAATTTGTAGCTATGCCTCCTCGTACAAGCTGAAGTCATCATCCTAGGAAAAAGACTCTCATTGTCTACTCTATCTAATCCTCTGATCATCTTGTATGGCGCTATCAAATCCTCTCTTAGCCTTCTTCTTTCCAATGAGAACAGACCCAAGCCTCTTAGCTTTTCCTCATAAGACCTTCCCTCCAGACCAGGCAGCATCCTGATTAATCTCCTCTGCACCTTTTCCAATGCTTCCACATCCTTCCTGTAATGGAGCTAGCAGAACTGTCCACAATATTCCAAGTGCGGCCGCACCAGCGTTTTGTATAGTTGCAGCATGACATTACAGCTCTGGAACTCAATCCCTCTACCAATGAAACCTAACTCACCGTATGCCTTCTTAATAGCGCTAACAACCTGGGTGGCAACTTTCAGGATCTATGTACATGGACTTTAAGATCACTCTGCACATCCACACTACCAAGAATCGTTTCATTGACCCAGTACTCTGCCTTCCTGTTATTCTTCCCAAAGTGCGTCACCTCACATTTATCTGCATTGAACTCCATTTGCCACCTCAGCCCAATGCTGCAGTTTATCCAAGATCATGGCCGGTCTGTCTGTGCGTCGAATTCTACGTTCCTCTTGACCCCCACTTAATTAACCCTTTATTCCCTGGCCCAATGAGTATGGGTTCCCCTCTGGTTTATAAAGGTTCACTAACTGCCATCCATTCCAAAGTCATGCAGCTCTCTGAGGGAGAGGTTTCCTACTCGTCTCCAATTAAAGATTGGGATCCCTAATCTTCAAACAGTGTTCCTCAGTTCTGGACCACCCCACAGAACAGGAAACATCCACCTGGTGAAGACTGTTCAATACCTTATATATTTCAATCAAGTTTCTTGATGGAGACAAAACATCTACAGCTTCCTCAATACTTTCTTTCATAGGATGTAGACATCGCCGGCTAGCCCAGTATTTGTTGCCAGTGACCAATTGTCTTGGAACTAGTCATTTCAGAGACAATTAAGAGTCAGCCGTGTCATTGTGAATCTGAAGCCACAAGTAGGCTAGACCAGACAAGGATGACTAGTGAGCCAGATGGGGATTTTATGACAATCAATTCAGAGCTTCACAATCACCATTACTGTTCCCAGCTTTCAATACCAGACTTTTTAAATTTAAAAATGCACATTTAAATTCCACCCTCTGTCATGGTGGGATGTCCTACCCAGCATATTGGGTTACCCTAAGCCAAAACTACCAGGTCAGTGACATTACCATTACACCACCTAGTAAGTACATGTTTGACGTGTGTACAGTAACATTTTTGATTTGAAATGTGAAATCTTGTTGCAATTCTTTCAGTTAATAATTGGGAGCTCAAATTTATTTTCAAAAATGTTACTGGTCTCCACTGATGGTGCGATGAAATTTGAGGAGTGTGTTATTACTAAGATTAACGTGGAATTTAAAGTTTAAAGTCAGGCTTCAGGGCCTTTTAGATTATCGGTTTGGAGCAGAATAAGTCTGGACTAACTTTGTATCAGCAAGCCTATTTAGGAGTGTTCCTCCATTCCGAGTTAATCTCGCTAGCTCCTCGCAGAAATATGATGCCACATCTGACGAAGAAACAATTACCAAGCTTGCTCGGTCAGTTGAATTTGTTACACACTAAGACAAGATCAATGCTAGCTTTGATATACAGCCAGTCCCTGGGTCACAAATGGGCTCCGCTGCTGATTATGTTTGTAAGTCAGTTTGTATGCAAGTTAGAACACAGCACGGTACAATATAAAATAACTGTTTGTAAGTACGAGTGAATGGCTGCATCGTAAAATTAATATGGGATCTCATTACTAAGTACAACCATTCGTAAGTCAGACATTGATGAGTCAGGGATCCCCTGGGTTGGAAGTAAATACCATAGTGGGCCTCCTTAAAGTTGTGGATACTTCAAGGGCAAATGAATCTTTGAAAGTAAGTAAGCATGGAGAAATGCATTCCTCAGTTTCTGTAAAATGAATTGTACCTTTACTGTAGGTATAGCTATTGAGCATGTGCAACAGGAACTATGTCATTATGCTGTCAGGTCACATGGATCCAGAGTCTGTCTCGAGGTAAGATGTCCTCCCTTACCAGCTGCTATATAGAGAGTTACGTTCATTAAAGTCTGGCACTGTTCAGTCTCAAGTACGAAAATCTTACACTGTTACAGTTTCCATCTTTAAATGAGCCAAAAGGTAGCTGTACCAAAGAGGCATGTGTTCTGTGCTGTTTCTCTTGCAGAGGGGTCCTCCCACAGTGGTGCCAGAATGTCTGCTGTGGACAGGCAGCTGGTAAACAGCTTGGAGACATCCCTGAACGATTTGTCTTTGTTAAATTAAACAAAAGATGCATGAGTGACCCAGGAAATCTTTCAGATTTGCTTTCAGTTAGTGAGAAGGTTTCTGCTGCTAATGAGCTAACAGCTTGAGTTCTGTGCTGCTAGACAAGAGGCTTGCTCTTAGAAATAAAAAGAGGCAGACTGTTTCTTATAGGCTGGACTGAAGAGAAGCAGTATGTGAGAACCTTAACTGTCTTGCTAAATGACCTTGCCAAGGGTGTGTTAATGGGATGCTGCCTATATTGGAAGAGTTGATGAGAAGTGGTTAAGTAATATTTCGTTAATTATTATGTTAGGTATTTTGTTGTGGGGAAAATCACCGGCCTCAGAGTCAGAGTCGGGGTTCAATGACAGAGTTTATTGAACAATGAAATACCGGAGCTCCGGGGAGAGAAAGACACCGACAGCACAGTGGTCAGCTGCGAGTCTTCTCTCGACCTGGAGCACAGGTCAAGATACTTTTATACATTGTGTAATATAATAGATCAGTGATGAGGTTATTCTCTTTGTAACATGGTTTGTTTATTGTAAATATTGCAGAATCATTGATAGTTTTGACACAGTCATTGTCAGTTCCAGCACAGCCTTTGTTAATTTCAGCGCGGTCGTTGTTAGTTTCAGCGCAGACATTGTCAGTTTCAATGTCTGCGCAGAAGTCCGTTGCAGTATTAATGGGCGCTAATCACTCTTCCTGAGAATTACAATTACTGCAGCCCTGGCTAATCTCACTCTGTATTGAGTCCATATTCAAGCTATTAGCATTTCTATCAAAGATGTTGGCTGGACCCAGACACTTCAGCAGGCAGTATATGCTACTCATGTGTATTCTCTCCCCCACCCACTTTAAACTAATCAACTAGGTTGTGAGTGCATTGTGCTTGCATTCTGGTGGCCCCAGGCAGTGTCTATATTTGCTCTGCTGTCTCTCTCCATATTGTGGTCTGGAGGCCATCTTGTGTGTCAAGTGGCCAACTTATGTCTCAGTGATCATCTTGTGTGCCAGTGTGCCTAGTGTCACCCTGCCCTGTGCCACCTCCCACTTCAACTTCAACAAGATTAAAGTTATGCCAATTCTTCTTCTTTTGTATTTTAACTGTGTTGTAAAAATAAAGTGTGTTTTGATTAGTAATGGACCAATCACATCACAACTGGAACACAGCACCTGACACTTGCTTTAAAATAAATATAAAAGTTAGGGGTTTAGGCTATTTCTTAATTATATTTGGGCGTGTGAGGGATCTGATCTGATCTGGTCCATATCAAAAGAACATGAAATGACTTAGTTTCGACATCAGTCACCAGTCTTCATAATAACCAGACAAATGCTACTGGCTTCATGATAGTTTTGTTGAATGAGATTGGGAAATGTTACCCTTTAGCCTGGGAAGATAGGAACTTTTTTTTAAGTGTTAAAAAGCATTTTAGTTGCAGAAACACTTGCTCTGTGAAAGCAGCGGATACTAGATTAAATATATCAAATATTTTAAGGGAAAGTCTGTATAAAGGGGGCACTGAAAATAGATCTTCGTAGGAAAAAGTTCTCTTTGCAAGGAAAGATTCTCCCAAAAAGCTCTTTGAGTAAGCTTGCCAGAAAGGGTTGTTAAGTAATAAGCATAGGGAGACTACTAGTCCTTTCAAAGTCAGATTTTCTAATAATCGAGATTTAAAAATCCTATCTTTTATCTCTCTGAAATCTTTGCAAAGCTGTTTCCCCAAACTCACCCGATTTCTAGTCAAGAAAACTAAGCTGTATCACATTTTAAACTTCAAAAAAATCAAAGAACTGCAGACGCTGGAAATCAAAAATAAAAACAGAAATTGCTGGACAAACTCAGCAGGTCTGGCATCATCTGTGGAAAGAAAGCAGAGTTAACATTTCGGGTCCAGTGACCCTTCTTCAGAACTCCCCTGTCCTGGCCAAGGATCACTGGACCTGAAACAAGAACTATCTCTCCACAGATGCTGCCAGACCTGTTGAGTTTTTCCAGCAATCTGTGTTTGCCCAACTTTTAACCTGTTTGTTTCTTTTCTTGGAAGCCTATGGCAAAACTCGTTTCAATTCAGAGAATGTTTAACAGTGAAAAATCCTCTAATACTTCCCGGAAAGTCCTTAAATGTAAATAAATATTCTCAACACCAATCAAACAAAACAATGGAAAGCAAGCAAGAATAACAATTTGCATTTACATAGCAGCTTTACTATCATGAAAACTGCAGATGCAAAAGTCACGGAAGGGATTGCATCACTGTTCGGCGCCCATATCACTTAAACAGAAATTTCACATTCCCTTACCTCTCCGCTGAAGAGATTTACTTACATGATGTTCAAACGGGAGCAAAATATGGAAATCCACACTGACTATTGAAAAGAATTTGTTTTTACAGGTGAAAATGAAGATCAAGATGATATTCTTCAGGGAAAAAAAAGGAAAACAGACACCAGTAATGACGGGGCTACACTGGTATGCAATGCCATTGTCTAATCTCCTTCATCTTCAGTGATAGATCACTATCTGCCACTTTTAACACTGGAGCCCATTACACTTCATCGAGATTGAGTCTCCACACAGTCAGATCTGTTTAAGTAAAGACCTTTTTGCTCCTAATCCTTTTAAAGACACTAGTAACTGAAGCCCCTGACAGGAATTTCATGGATGCAGGTGGTGTCATGTTTCCAATGTTGTTCAGATCACAAAGGACCCATTACATACTTCTGGAATATTCCCAAGATTCATCGAAACAGACTCAAATTGTCTGGCAGCATTTTACTAAACCTCATATGGTTCTATTGCTTGTGAGGATTAATAGAATGTATAGAATCCCTACAGTGTGGAAACAGGCTATTCGGCCCAACAAGTCCAGACTGACCCTCCAAAGAGTGACCCACCCAGACCCATTCCCCTGTATTTATCCCTGACTAATGTACCTAACCTATGTATCCCTGAACACTATGGGCAATTTAGCATGGCCAATTCACCTGACCTGCACATCTTTGGTCTGTGGGAGGAAACCGGAGCACCCGGAGGAAACTCACGCAGACACTGGGAGAATGTGCAAACTCCACACGGACAGTCACCTGAGACTGGAATTGAGCAGAAATTGAGCAGGCCAGACCTACATTCCCTGAAGTTTAGAGAAACAATTCTCAGAGCATCCAACGGGGTCAACATTACCTTGGCTGAGGGTCTACGGGACACAGTGTCAGCTTAAGAAGGAGGCCATTTAAGACTAAGGCAAGGAGGGTGGTAAATCTACTCCAGAGGACTGTGGAGGCTCAATCATTGAGTATATTTAAGACAGAGATTGATTGATTTCTAGACTTAAGAGATTAAGGAGTAAGAGGCGAGAATGTATGAAATAACATTGAGCTAGAAGATCTATGGAGTGGCTTGTCAGGCTTGAGGGGCCAAATGACCTCCTCCAGCTCCTATTTCCTACTCTCCGAGCTCACTTTAAAACCTCAATATTGAACACAACGGCAATGTTGAGAAACTTGCTTTGACTTTCCTTGGAATCATTCTCAGAAGAAGATAATGCAGAACATTTGAGTTTGTTTCATTCCTGAGATGTAGAGGTCCCTGTCATTTATTGTCCATCTCGAACTGCCCTTGAGAAGGTGATGATGAGCTGCTCCCTTGAACTGTTGCAGTTGATTTGAGGGGATGTTGAAACATTCACAATATAATTATGATGGGAGTTACTCAACTTAGCTTTTCCTATGTTTTACCCTGGTCCACTTTTCCCAGCCTTTGCAAATAGATTTGGATTAACTTTCAGATGTAGCCTTTCCATTTTAATGAAGAACTTTGTCAGAGTGCGGATAGGGCTCACTTAACATTCAGTTGCCCGGCAGTTAACCGACAAAACAACATTGCAAGATTTCACATTTTATTCTCGAACAAAACATGCTGCATTGTAGTTGTGTGTGGATTTTTACTTCAATGGCTGGTACTTTTACATTTTTAACACAGCCTCATGCAGAGTATCTAAAAGGTGATTGTTTGTGAGCAGCCCGCTCTGTGCTTTCGTGATTTGCTGAGACAACTGTGCTGGGACCCTTACCTTTAATCTGGTAACTTCAGAGGGTTGGACACGGCCAGAGAGCCACCATTATAATGAGGCCAAAGTGTGGCCAATTCGGCCATTGGGAAAAGTTGGTGGGGGGGGTGGAATGAATCTTATTGTACAGCAATCCTAGCTGAACGACCATAATGGATAAAATAATCATAGAACCCCGACAGTGTGGAAACAGACCCTTCGGCCCACACCAACCCTTCAAGGAGTATCCCACCCAGACCCATTCCACTACCCTAATACTCTACATTTACCCCGACTAATACTTGTAACCTACACTTCCCTGAACACTATGGGCAATTTACCTAACCTGCACATCTTTGGATCGTGGGTGGAAACCCACACAGACACAGGGAGAACACAGACAGTTGCCTGAGGCTGGGATCGAACCCAGATCCCTGGCACTGTGAGGCAGCAGTGCTAACCACTGAGCCACTGTGCCAAGTGCATGGTGTGTCAAATATTTAATGCAGGGAAAACTCCCAGTGTCAAGCCTGATTCTCAGCCCCAGCCATGGGGCCCCTTTGTGCATCTGCAAATGGACTTCATACAAATGCTGTAATGTATGAGTTCTAGTTGTGTATTAGTTAGTTATTTTAGATGTATTCTCCAGTTGGGTGGTAGCTTAACCTACCTGAATGAATGATACCACAATGGATGCCAAGATTTTGTTGCGAGACTTTGCACTCCGATTCGGAGTGCCACAACAGATATCAAGCCAATATGGGTCACATTTTACAGGACACATTGTTAAGGAACTGCTTAAAGGTCTCTAGAGTAAACATCATCTGACATGTCCACATCATCTCCCAATCGACAGGAACAGTGGAAAGTCACCACGGAAAATTAAAGAATAGAGATGCAAAGCTTTGTGCTGAAGCTGGCCTGAAATGGCCTGAAGAGTTACCTATCGCACTCGTGTTAATGAGATCAAGTCCTAACCAGATAACAGGAGATAATCATGGTCGACCAATGAAACTACCAATAAATGTTCCTCTTATCACTGAGCAGATGGATGGCCGTAGCGTGGATGAAACTTTGTTAAATTACTACATAGTGTTAACTAAATCATTTAAAGATTTCTACTCACAGGTTTAGATTAGATTCCCTTCAGCCCGACAAGTCCACACCGACCCTTCAAAGAGGAACCCACCCAGACCCATTTCTCTCCGACTAATGCACCTAACACCATGGGGCAATTTAACTTGGCCAATTCACCCTAACCTGCACATCTTTGGACTGTGGGAGGAAACCCACACAGACAGGGGGAGAATGTGCAAACTCCACACAGACAGTCACTCACGGGTGGAATCAAACCCAGGTCCCTGGCGCTGTGGGGCAGCAGTGCCAACCACTGAGCCACCGTGCCTCCCAAGGTTATTGAAACCCAACTATTGAAAGCTGCCACGTGTACCGGCCAGGAGAATTCGTGTTTGTGAAGTCATTCCGCCGAAAGAACTGTTTGGAGCCCAGGTGGGAATGACCGTTTCATTGGTAACCCACATGGCAGTGAAAGACAGAAGGAAAGCCCACGTGGGTCCACGCATCACACGTTAAGCCAACACCAACCCCTGGAGACCCCGACAGGATGAGGAGCACGTAGAGACTGTCATACTTTTACTGTATTCTGTCGCCTGACAATCCATTGTCACCATGTTCCCATTTTGGGAACCGAGAATCATTCTGATTGCCTCTGCTGGGGAGTTACTGATTGTTTAGCACGAGCTTGATGTGAATACTTTCTTTATCACAGGACTCCTCTACATCGAGATCTACGTCAATCCCTCTATTGGCAGTGCAGGGTTCAAATCCCACTCCAGCCAGTTCTGAGTGAGTGTGTCCTGAAGCTAGAATCTGAAGCTGTGTTAAATCCCTATATCTGGTAGCTACAGGTACCAACAGCCACACTCAGGCAACAACTCACCAGAATAAAACACCCTCAACCCAACATGGGCAAGACCAACATAATTTGCAAGATTCCATGCAAAGACTGCACGATAAAGGACAAACAGGCAGACAACTGGCAATCCACGAACACCAACTAGCCACTAAACGCCATGACCAGCTGCCCCCTAGTTGCCACACACACAGATGACAAGGACCACAAATTCAACTGGGACAACACAACGATCACAGGACAAGCTAAACAGAGAATAGCCAGAGAATTCTTAGAAGCAGGGCACTCATCCATGGACTCCATCAACAAGCACATAGACCTAGAACCAATATATCGGCCACTACAACGAACAACCGGAACCGTCAACCGGAAGCAGCAGGAATGGAACCAAATAAATTCCAGAAGACACAGTACTGCAGCACTTTACAAGAGGCACCAAAGCCCTGAAGGTGTCACGTAGACAGGGGACAAAACATCTGCAACTCAACTCCTCAGCTCAGCGAACATACCCACAACCACGGCAGGTGATCTACCCACCCTCTCATTGTGTGTGGTCTCCTACACTGTCTGCGGCTGACCAAACACGGTCTGGTACAGAAGAGTG
The DNA here is from genome assembly GCF_047496795.1 of Chiloscyllium punctatum. NCBI lineage: Eukaryota > Metazoa > Chordata > Chondrichthyes > Orectolobiformes > Hemiscylliidae > Chiloscyllium > Chiloscyllium punctatum. The sequence goes on along the minus strand of NC_092771.1, from coordinate 21,187,218 downwards.
TTTCCAGCTATAAAAGCAGTGTTAATGTTTTAGCTTGTCATTCTGTTAATCTGTTAACAAATTCTTCCACTGTTTCACAGCATTCTCCACAGCAAGAGTTCCTTTCATCCCTTTAAAGACTATCCATTTCCCTTTGTCAGATAGAGATCAAAATGAGCATTTCGCGTTTTTTCTGGAGCACAGTGTCGAGGTTGGATTGATTCCACGTGGGGTTGCCACGGTTTCTGTTCCAGAATGTAGGTGGGGCTTAAGCCCTTTAACCCCTTCAGCAATGGTACTCTTGGAAAAGGCAGGAAGGCATTGCAATTCAGAATTCCTGTAACTTCCATATCGGGAGTATTGCATGCCAGTGACGTCAGAAGCTTGTGTTTGTCAGGTCAACTCCTGATCCTTTTCCTCCTCCATGTAATATACTCCATTCTCCCTACAAACCTTTCCCTGCGCCTACCCACCCCCCCGGATCATTTTTTTGCGATTGGCCTGCAGATGAGGGAAGGGGCTATGAGGACAGAGATGCAATTGGAATCTCTGTTTTCTGGGTTCAGATTGCTCTTCCAATTTCCTGTACAGGCACGGTGGTCAGTGGTTAGCACTGCTGCCTCACAGCAGGGACCTGGGTTCGATTCCAGCCTCGGGTGACTGTCTGTGTGGAGTTTGCACGTTCTCCCCGTGTCTGTGCAGATTTCCTCTGGGTGCTCTGATTTCCTCCCACAATCTAATGATGTGCTGTTCAGGTGAATTGGCCGTGCTAAATTGCCTGTGGTGTTTAGGGATGTGTCAGTTAGGTGCATTAGTCAAGGGTAAATGCAGGGGAATAGGTTTGGGTGGGATACTCTTTGGAGGGTCAGTGTGGACTTGTTGGGCCAAAAGGCCTGTTTCCACACTGTAGGGATTCTATGTCTATATCAACACTGAGGGAGCGCCTTGTCTCCTCTGGGATTCACTCACCTCCTCCTTATGGGACAGTAGACCCTCCAAAATCCAGTGATCTTTGCTGTTGGTTTGACAGTCTGAGGAGTTAAGACTAAAACATTTCCTGGAATAAAGACTCAGTGTACAAAATTATGGATTGCAAACAAAGGACATTCAGTCCACCCCATTCTACAGTTCGATTTGTCCCACTCCCCCACTCTTGCCCCATAACCCTGTGGCATTTTCATTTCAGTATTTTCCAAAGTTTGTAAGCTATTACGGAATCTGCTTCCTTCCAGACAGAGCATTCCAGAGCAGATCCAGGCAGCTCACTGTAAAAAGGGGAAAAAAAAGTTCTCATTGTTTCTTCTCCAATCACGCTGTTTCTTTCTATTTTGGTTGGCAGCTCTGTCACATCTGAATCAGACCCTGCGTCTAAGCTTACCCCAGGGACTTGAGCACAAAGATCAAAGCTGGCATTATACTGCAGTACCTGGGGTGTGCTGAACTGATGGAGATGCCACCTTTTGGATGAGACTGAGTCTCCATCTATCCTCGGGCAGACATAAAAGATCCCACAACACAATGGTGAGGGGAAGTTGTCACGAACGCCAAGAGTTTTCCTTCAGTCAAAGCCAGGAAAAACAGATTGTTTGGTCATGATTATATTGGCTGTGCACGATTTGCTTGCTGTGTTTCCTAAATTACAATAATGATTCTACTTCTCAGTACCTTCACCAGCTGTGAAATGTTCCGCGATGTCTGATGGCCACTGGAAATATTAACCTTTCGTTCCAATGACTTTTCAATACTGATTACTCATCCATTATTCACTCCATTCACACTCTTATAACTTTGAACACCTCAATTGAACCTCCCGTTGGCTCTCTTTGATCCAAGGAGCACAACATCAGTTTCTCCCATCTCTCCACATTCCTCAAAGTCACTCGTTCCTGCTACCATTCCAGTCAATCCCCTCTGAACCTTTTACCACAATATTCAATCTGTTCTGGTGACAGAAGTTTTCTCTGTCCTCCAGGGGAGGAGCATCAATGCCACAGGAACACTGTTAAGTATCTCACCGTCCCCACATGAATGTAGGTTATTAATCCTTCAGGATCAGGCTTCAGGAACTACTGATATAACACCACTATGAGAACACATTCACTACAGGGACAGCAATCATTCACGTAAAGGTGCATTACACCCATTTCAAACCATGGGCAATAAATGCTGGTCTTTCTAAAATGACAGATGTTTCAGAATTATTTTTTGAATAGTGTCCCTCATTAATGTTTATAATTCACTATCCTGCTTGATTGACACCCTATCTACCTCCTTCAGCATTCACACCCTTCATCACCAATGCACAGCAGCAGCAGTGTATACCATCTACAGGATGCATCCCAGCAACGCGCCAAGACTTCAAGTGACAGCACCTTCCAAAACTGTGACTGTGACCATCTGGAAGGACAAAGCACCACCATTTGCAAGATCTCCTCCAAACCACTGATTCAATATATTACCATTCCTCTAGCGGGTAGCTGGTTCAAAACACCATACCTCCCTTCTTGACAGCTTTGTGGTTTGCCCTACATTGTATGGACAGGGGACTGTTGTGGTAGTCTCCCCACCTCTGAGGAGAAAGTGAGGACTGCAGATGCTGGAGATCAGAGCTGAAAATGTGTTGCTGGAAAAGCGCAGCAGGTCAGGTAGCATCCAAGGAGCAGGAGAATCGACGTTTCGGGCATGAGCCCTTCTTCAGGAATGAGGAGAGTGTGTCCAGCAGGCTTAGATACCTTTTATCTTAGCCTGCTGGACAAACTTTCCTCATTCCTGAAGAAGGGCTGATGCCCAAAACGTCGATTCTCCTGTTCCTTGGATGCTGCCTGACCTGCTGCGCTTTTCCAGCAACACATTTTCAGCTTTCCCCACCTCTGGGCTAGGAGGCCTGGGTTCAAATCCCACCTGCTTCCAGAGGCATGTCATCAAGACATCTGAGCAGGTTAGGTAAAAAATATCAACACCACACAGATTGCAGTCGAGCAAGAAGGGAGGTCCTCATCACATTCTCAGGGGCAATGAATGCTGGTCCAGCCAGTGACACCCATATTCATGGATGAATGTGAGTTTGCTTGCTGAGCTGGAAGGTTCGTTTTCAGACGTTTCATCACCCCCATACTAGGTAACATCATCAGTGGGCCTTCGGTGAAGCACTGGAGGTATAGCCCACTTTTTATTTACATGTTTAGATTTCCTTGGGTTGGTGATGTCATTCCCTGTGGTGATGTCATTTCCTGTTTATTTCCTCAGGTAAATGGGATCCAAGTCAATGTATTAGTTGATAGAGTTCTGTTTGGAGTGCCCTGCTTGTCGGAATTTTCACGCATGTCTCTGTCTGGCTTGTCTAGGATGGATGTGTTATCCCAGTCAAAGTGGTGTCCTTCCTCATCTGTATGTAAAAATACTAATGAGAGTGGGTCATGTCTTTTTGTGGCTAGTTGCTGTTCATGCATCCTGGCAGCTAGTTTTCTGCCTGTTTGTCCAATGTAGTGTTTGTTACAGTCCTTGCATGGTATTTTGTAAATGATATTGGTTTTGCTTGTTGTCTGTATAGGGTCTTCCAAGTTCATCAGCTGCTGTTTTAGTGGGTTGGTGGGTTTGTGAATGAGATAAGAAGGTGGAAGGCATCAGCATCTGTTTGATCGTCTGGGACTGCAGTCAGTAGCAATGCCAGAGTTTGAATTTTGTTAACTGAAGGGAGTCACCAATGCAGCAGGCGTCTGGAAATAACTAGGATGTCACCATATGGGCCAGGATTGGTACTGTGTGTACTGTCTCATCAATGCACTAGTCAGAGAGGAGCTCAGTTAGCTCATTTGGCTGGTTTATGATGCAGAATGATACTGAAAGTGTGGGTTCAATTCCCACACCCTGGTAACCATAAAGGACTCTCCTTCTCAACCTCTCCTCTTGCCTGTTGCATGGTTACCCCCAGGTTAACCCACCACGAGCCATCTCTCTCTCGTGAGAGAGTAGCCTGTGGTCTGGTTAGACTACAGTGCCTTTACTTTACAGTCTGCAACACAGATAAAGGCCTTCAGCCCATCGAGTCTGTGCCAGTCAAAAACAAGGATATAACTGTTCTAGCAGTCAGCATATCAGCCTTTACAGTGATTTCCTCCACATAATTTCTCAACAAAATAGATCATTAACCTCAGATTGTTCTTTAATTCTTACTGGAAAGTTTTTGAGATGTTTGTTGATCTTGATTTGACAGAGAGGTTCTTAGGCAGAGGATTCGAGCATTCATGATTTATTTATCTGCATAAAGAATTCAAAATCAAATTCAAAGGTTTATCAGTTCTGTGTGTGTGTGTGTGTGTGTGTGTGTTTATGTGTTGTTATATCACTGGACTAATAATTCAGAACCTTGGCCTCATAGAGTCATACAGCACAGAAAAAGACCCTTCGGTCCAACTAGTCCATGCTGAACATAATTAAAATAGTCCCTAAACCTGCCTGCACTTGGCCCACATCCCTCCAAAGATTCCTTATGCATGTAGTCAACTAAATGTCTTTTAAACATAATAACTGTACCCCCCCCCCCCCCCCCCCCCCACTACTCCCTCTGGAAGTTACACACAAACCACTCTCTGCGTCAAAAATATAGCCCCTTGTTTCTTGTTTAAATCTTTCTTTTCTCATCTTAAAAGTACACCCACTTGTCTTGAACGCCCCCACCCAAGGGAAATGCCACCTGTTATTCACCTTATCTATACCTCTCATCATTTTATAAACCTCTGTAAGGTCATCCCTCAAAGTCCGGCACTCCAGTGAAAAATGCCCCAGCCTATCCAGCCCCTCCTTATAACTCCAATCCTCCATTCCCGGCAACATCCTGGTCAGTCTCTTCTGAACCCTCTCCAGCATCATAATATTCTTCCTGTAACAGGGAGATGACCTGGGGACGTGAGTTTGAATCCTGCCGTGGCAGTCAATGGAATCTGAATTCAGTAGAAAAGCTAGAATTAAAATAGGCACCATGCAGTTTTCATCAAAGATGGTTTAGAACCCAACTGATTCATGCTGTCATGCAGAGAAAGGACATCTGCAATGTCTACCTGGTCATGGCCTAGTACATGTGACTCCAGGGACAATATAGTTGACGATGGGCAATAAATGCTGGCCTAGTCCACATCCATTGATTGTTGGGATCTGAAGGGTGGGGTGCTATCAGTTATGATTAAGGAGTGGATCAGGATCCTTGCATCGGGAAATGATCTGGTAAACCAGAGTTGTTTCAACATTTTCAGATCCTATCATTGCTGTGGGCACCTTGGTTAAAGGCACACAATCTTGACTGTAATGATCTTGGCAAACCTTATTCCAACCTAAACTGCAGAAGATCCAGGGTTGGTGAGAAGAGTCATAGAGATGTACAGCACGGAAACAGACCCTTCAGTCCAACTTGTCCATGCCGACCAGATATCCCAACCTAACCCAGTCCCATTTGCTAGCATTTGGAGTGACATTGTAAACTTTTTGCTTACTTCTGTACTTGAGAACCGCGTGACAATAAACATAATTCTATTTCGATTGCTCCTCTAAGCCTTTCCTATTCATGTACCCATCCAGATACCCTCTAAATGCTGTAATTGTACCAGCCTCTACCACTACCTCTGGCAGCTCATTCCATACACACACCAACCTCTGCATGAAAAGGTTGCCCCTTAGGTCCCTTTTAAATCTTTCCCCTCCCCCCTTAAACATATGCCCTCTAGTTTTGGACTCACCTACTCTGGGAAAAAGACCTTGGCTATTCACCCTATCCTGGATTTGTCTGTTTCCAGTGGATTTGTTTTGGCTGCAGTGCAGAAACTTTCCACTTGTTTTTCCTCCAGTCGTCTTGATTTTATCTGGAACTTCAAAGGAATTGTTGTGGATAGGATGACATTTCTAATACTCTGCCTTCCTGGTGTAAAGTAATATGCTTTAAATCACTGCACTGCCCACTGTGTGTGATCATTACTGAGACACTGCTCTGTTCTTTGATGAACCTAATTAACGCATTCTTGATCTGAATATTTCAAATTTATTTTAAGATTAGAAATAATCTGCATAACAGGGAGAAAATGTTTTGTTAAAACAACTTAACTGACAATCCAGGACAAAGCATTCCAATTGATGCCACCCTATTACCAACTAAAATGTTCACTCTTGCCACCACCAGCTCACAGTGTGTGCCATCTACAACACGCACCTCAGCGGCTTGCCAAAACCTGCACCAAACTCTGCAACTGGCTCCTCAGCTTTCTGATCCACAGACCACAATCAGTGAAGATAGATAACCGCACCTCCTCCACAATAACATGCAACACTGGAGCCCCCCCCCCCAAGGATGTGACCTCAGCCCCCTACTGTACTCCCTGTACACCCACAACTGTGTTGCCAAATTCGAAATGAACGCCATCTACAAGTTCACTGATGACACAACCACAGTTGCACGGATGTCTAACAACAGCATGCCAAAATATAGAAGGGAAGTAGATGTGGTGCAATGAGAACGACCTCTCTCTCAACGTCGGCAAAGCTAAAGAACTGATCATTGACCTCAGAAAGGAAGGAGGAGGCCACCCTCCCCATCCACACCAACGGAGTTGAGGCTCAGAGGGTCGAGAGCATCAAGTTCCTCAAAGTGATGATAACCGACAACCTGTCCTGGACTCGCCACATAGATGTGACAGTCAAGAAGGTACAAAAACGCCTCTTCTTCCTCAGTCGGCTCAGGAAGTTCAGCATGTCCATAAGGACCCTCACCACCTCTAAAGATGCACCATTGAGAGCAGACTGTCTGGGTGTGTAACGGTCTGATACGGCAGCTGCTCTGCCCAGGACTGTAAGAAACTACAGAAGGTGGTAGTGTGCACAGCCCAGACCGTCAGGAAGCCAACCCCCCCATCCATGGACTCCATTTAAATGGCTCGCTGCCGTGGAAAGGCTGCCAATAACATCAAAGACCCATCGCAACCTGGTAATGATCTCCTACAACCTCTTCCATCAGGCAGAAGATACAGAAACCTGAACACACACACACACACACACACACACGCACACACACACACACACGCACACACGCACACACACACACACACACACACACACCTGCAGGTTCAGGAACAGCTTCTTCCCGGCTTTTATTAGATTGATAAATGGACTAGACAGGGGATGAAACATCTGCAACACAAATTTCCAGCTTGGCGAACAGAACCACAACAATGATGAATGGACTCTCTAGCCTCGCTAACACTGATCTTGCCTAGTGCACGCCATGTGCAATGTAATCTGTAGGCCTCTAAGTCTCTTTGATCTGTATATCCTTGCTTACTATGATCTGCTTATACAGCTCGTGAACAAAGCTTTTCACTGTACTTCAGTACACGTGACAATAAATCAATCGATGGTACCTTCCAAACCCACAAACTTTACCACTTAGAAGCAGAAGGAGCAGAGTACCAGGGCATAGGAGCACCACCATCTGCAAGTTCCTCTCCAAGCCTCAGACCAGCCTAATTTGGGAATACTTTGCCACTGGGCTTATACTCACAGGAATTTGGAAGAATGAAGGGGAATCTCACGGTAATATATAAAATCCTGATGGGACTGGACAGGCTGGATATGGGAAGAATGTTCCTGATGTTAAGCAAGTCCACATCTCAAGGGTCACAGCCTAAGAATAAGGGGTAAGCCATTCAGGATTGAGATGAGGAAGAATTTCTTCACTCAGGGAGTTGTGAACCTGTGGAATTCTCTACCACTGAAAACTATTGGGGTCTGTTCAAGAGGGAGCTGGATGTAGCCCTGTGGACTAAAGGGATCATGGAATATGAAGAGAAACCGGGAATGGGATACTGAGATTGCATGATCAGCCGCAATCATATTGAATGATGGTGCAGGCTCAACAGGGCCGAATAGCCAACTCCTGCACCTATTTTCTATGTTACTAGGTTTCTATTTCTTCACTACCGCTGGGTCAATATCCTGGAACTCTGTCCTATCAGCACTGTGGGTGGCCCTACACCACAGGAACTGCAGGAACTTGAGAAGATTGCTCACCATCACCTTCTCATGGGGCAATAAAGGGGATTTAGGGAAGGCTATGGTGTAGTGGTCATCTCACTGGGCTAGGAAGCTGGAAATCCAGGTTAATGTAATGAAGACATGGATTCAAATCCTGCCATGCAGACAGTGAAATTTGACTTCAATAAAAATCTGGCCTAGTGACAAACATATAAATGCTGTCAATTGTTGAAGAAAAGATCTGCTTCACTCATGTCCTTTAAGCCATAACCTGAATTGGCTTAGAACTAATTCACAGCAATGTGGCCGGCTCTGAAATGCCTGCTGGACAATTGGGGGGGCCTAATCAATGATGGCCTAGCCAGCAATGCCCACATCCTGTAAATTAAGTTTTTAAAATTCCAGCCAACAACACCCGTAGCCCCATAATAATATTTTAATAACTGCTAAAGTTTAAGGTTATTGTAAATTTTTGGTAAACATTATTTTTGAAGTACTTTTAATTTAAAATTTGTTGAATATGTTTAATTCTCCACTCATAATTTTTTTTTTGGTCAGGCAGTATTCAGCCACCTTCCTCTGACGTGGTGAAAAGATGGCTATCGTATTTCGTGAGGCTACGATTGCAGTATGTGCTGCTCCATTTGTATTTGATGCGATAAGTTAATATTACCATGCATGGTCTTGTCAGGTCTATAAATAGCTGGCATGAGGTCTGTGGCTATGTATAACTGATTCCCATCTACTGAAAATGGCAGATGGCATATTTCTGAGAGGTTCACACTAATTCAATTAGTTGGCTCCTTGCAAGACTGTTCGGCTCGGCCCATCAATTGTCCAACTGACAAGACCTTGTGGTTTTCCATTCTCTCCCTCTTCCAGCTTTAGCTCCCTCTCAGTTTTCACTATTTCAGAATCAGGTATTGATACAGGGGATCATCACCTTAACCGTGGAGACTAGCTGGAAGCCCAGAGCAAACGCCAAGGTGTCAAGTGAGGAGTGCTATCACCTCAGCTTCTGAGGATTGTAGGTGTAAATCCCAGTCCGGAAACCCACACACTCACTCGTTGCAGCACCGAGGGAGTGCTGCTCTGTCACGGAGGCCATTGCTTGGATGAGATGTGAAATCAAATGTGTCGGCCCCTCTCTCAGTCATATCACAATAAATAGCTGGGGAGTTATTGCCACTGCTGATGTCATAATCCCATGATTGACATGGTTGACAAAAATAAATGATTATCCAGACCTGATTGCTTTGTCATTTGTGGGATCATGCTGTGCACTAGCTGGCTGCCACAAACCTGACATTCCATTATCTTTCAAAAGCTCTTGGCAGGCAACCACTCTTCAGGACGCCCTGAGTTTATGAGTGGCACTAATGAAATGCAAATCTTCCCTCCTCAGCAACCTGCCTTCGTCACAATTGCAGGCTCGCTGTTATCCAACAATGCAGCCTCTTTGATTTCCAATCAAGGGCACCGTGAATTAAAATTAATACTCATGAGGAATGGGTTTTGGTCTCTTAGGGTCCATTGTAGCAGAGAGAGACTGAAATCCTTTCTCTGTGCGGTTTGCTCGGGTTCCCAGGTTGATTTCCCAGGTTGAGGCGCAGTCAGCCTTTGTTGCCTCCTCTTCCCTCTCCTCCCCTCAGCCCCACTCCTGAACACATTGGCTTTTGCTGAAGACACTTGCAGGCGCCACAGCCTCCAATTCCTCATCTTGGTCAGAGCCTTGTGGAGTCATACAGCATGGAAACAGACCCTTCGGCCCAACCAGCCAGTACTGACTAGAATCACAAACTAAACTAGTCCCACCTGCCTGCACTTGGCCCAAGTCCCTCCAAACATTTCTTATTCATGTACTTCTCCAAATGTCTTTTCAACCTTGAAATTGTACCTGTGTCCACCATTTCCTCTGGTATTGATTGTCCTTTCAATGCATCTTTCCCATTCTTTAGGTTGCTGAATCTCTTACTCGTTTCCTTCATCTCTGCTTCCCTGATCTGCCATGTTGATGGTAATGGGACACCGCTCAAATCAACCTCAACTAGAGATGGGATTGAACCCCGGTGGAAGCAATCTGAACCACTCTGCCCATCTGCCCGACTGTGTCCCCAGGGAGTCCATGTTCCTTTGGTAACAGGACACTTTTACCTCCACACTCATAGAATCCCTACAGTGTGGAAACAGGCCATTGAGTCAACAACCGACCCTCCATAGAGTATCTCACCCAGACTCATTCCCCTACCCTATTACTCTACATTTACCCCTGACTAATGCACCTAACCTACACATCCCTGAACACGATGGGCAATTTAGCATGGCCAGTTCATCTAACCTGCACATCTTTGGACTGTGAATGGAAACCGGAGCACCTGGAGGAAACCCATGCAGACACGGGGAGAATGTGCAAACTCCACACAGACAGTTGCCCTCGGCTGGAATCGAACCCGAGTCCCTGGCGCTGTGAGGGAGCAGTGCTAACCACTGAGTCATCTATAGTAACCTGGAGGTTGTTACCACTGGCTGGTGAAAATAGAACTAGCCCTCAATATAAGGGGGAGCACTTTTTGGACTGAGTTGCGGAGGAATTTCTTCACCCAAAGGGTTGTGAATCTGTAGAATTCCCTGCCCAGTGAAGCAGTTGAGGCTTCCTTGTTGAATGTTTTTTAAAGCAAAGATGGATAGATTTTTGAGCAGTAAAGGAATTAAAGGTTACAGTGAGCAGGCAAGTAAGTGGAGCTGAGTCAATGATCTTATTGAATGGTGGAGCGGGCCCAAGGGGGCCGAATAGCCTACCCCTGCTTCTAATTCTAATGTTCTTATGTCGTTATGGATATTAGATAGTAGGCACTTCACTGTTTTCCCATCAAATAGTTGACATGGAATTTCTCCTGCTGTTACTGCCTGACATTAATGTAAGTTGGAATAATTTATAAATGAATGTTTGACTATCCGTTCCATGTGGGACTTGAACCTCGACACTACTGGCTCAGAGGCTGTCACTGCACCATTAGACCCCTGTCCTCTTACATCAGCCCCTGTTAAAGAAGCACATTAATAAAAAATGGGATTTATATTTATGTACAACTTTCCATAATGGGCATTAACAATTACATAATGTATATTTATCAATGATGTACAAGGTTATGGTGATGGGGTGGCTAAAAGTCATTGAGGTGTTTGATCAGCCATGTTAGTATTGATCAATGGGGCAGGCTCAGTGGGCTGAATGGCCTATGTTTCCTACAACCTCAGGGCATCCCAATGAAATGCTTTGGATGTGCCATCACATTTGTCCAAAAGGAAGCAAGGTACCCAAATTGCTCCTAGCAATCTCCCGCATACAGCGATGTAATAATATCTCAATCCTTTGTTATATAATGTTGTTTGAGAGATAAATATTAGCCAGGATGCCAGGGGAAGCACCCTACACCCCAACATTCCCCTGAACACTTCTTAATAATAAAACCATGGGATCTTTCAAATCCGTTTGATACAGAAGGTGGAGATGTTGAAAATCTGAAATAAAATTAAAACTCAACAGGCCAGGTGGCCTCTGTGAAGGGTAAAAAATGGAATTAGTGTTTCATGTTGATGAGCTTTCATTTGAACCTAGTTTTTATAATTTAGCAGATTAGTTTAATGTTTCATCCTAAAGACAGTGTCTCTGACAGTGCATCAAGCACCTCACTAATTCTGTGCTCAAGCCTTTGTGTTAGGCCACAGCCTCCTGACACAGAGATCAGCTTTTTGAATAGTGAGTCACGTCTCCCAAATCACACACAACGTTGTTCTTTGACTGACATCCACTTCAGGCTGAGTTTTCTCGGGATATAGATGTCATACGCCCTAATCCCCCTGGGAATGTCTGCCATCATTGACAAGTTACTGTGTCTGTGTGTGGGAGATTTGAGTTTGTCACCCATCTTAAAGAATCACACTGAGCTCAGGTCCAAATGCTGCTCACAGCTGCTACTCTGATCTGCACTAGAAAGTCGAATAAATGCAACTAAAAAAACAATTAACATTGAGTGTGTATTGTCATGAGTCACTTCACTCGCTTCAGGATGCAGGTGACTAAAGACGTTCAACTAGTTCAGAACTGACAATGACAGAAGGAATTAAGCAGTATCACTGCTAAACTGATACATCAGAGAGAGAGTCAGTTTAACATTACCCATCAAAGTGTAAATCCAGATTAACCGAAATCAAGTTAACAAACGCACAAACAAGGTGTGTTGAGATTGGGTGACAAGAAAGCTGAGGCAGAGAAGTCAAAAGTGGTTCACCGTTTGATTTCATTGGGTCTTCATGTGGAAGTAGAATTTTGCTCTTCTTGATGACATTTGTTAAACAAGATTGGATTGTAAATCAATTAACCGTCAGTGGTACAAAAAGAGAAAGTGCTGGAGAAACCCGGTAAGTCTGGCAGCATCTCTGGTGAGAGAAACAGAGTTTGACTCCAGTGATACCTCTTCACTGAAGCCACTTGCTCTTCACCAGTTCCAGCCACAGAAAGTCTTTAGCAAATTCTCTCCTTCCCTCAAAAGGCTGGAGATGTTCAAGGATTGCACGTCATGCAATTAATTCAATAGACCATTGTTGGGGTAAGGAGATCACTTGGAATGGGACTAGGACAGGTTTGGTGAGCTGTGGATGTAAATGAACAGTAGTGCTCTTGGACCAGTTATGTTTTGTTTCTTCACTAGATTGGTATTAGCTAAATATGGTTCCCATAAATTTCTTTCTTAACACTGCCAACAACTCTTCTTCTGTTGGAGAGTGAGAGAGGAATTTGTTAACAGGTGGGAGCCAAATTGCTGGAGAAATGAAGGTTGAGGCCTCTCTGTGAAGGCTTATGTTTTATGGTGACCAATTTGTAAAAAGGTGAGGGGGGATTTTGAAATAAAATTCAACAAGTACTTTATATGTTTCAGCAGGTATCTAATTTCACCATTTCATTTTATTGCTTGCTATCAGATTCCCGCAAAGGAGTTTTATTTTTAGCGCGAGTCGCTCTGTTCTGGAATTCACTCCCTGGGCCTAGGATTGTGACTGAGACATGTGGTGGGATGCTGGAGAAGCAGACCTCAGACATGTCAGGGCCTATGCGCCTTTTAATTATAAGATCAGCACAATATGAATTACTGATGCGGTCACACAGACAAAGTAATATAAAAGTGGCAGATAGACGCAGACTCTGTTTCAAGTGATGTCGGCTTAATCTCTGGCACAGATTGTATTTATAGCAGAGGTAGCAATCACATGACTATTGTAGGCCAGCCAGTACACCTCAGTACCAATGCATTTACTAAACATTTCCCTTTTCATGCACTATCATTTGCATTTACAAAGTATTGTTTTCCCAATACACATTATCACAAATATAATTGACATTTAGCAAAACTGTGATAGTTCTGGTCAGTTCCACTTCCATCGATCTCCATGGATGCATTTCACATCTCAACTTTAAATCATGAGTATATGTGCATTTTCATTGGCTGTTCCTCTGGTATCTGCTCATTCTAAGAGTGCTTCTCTGGGACTGGTGTTATGTTCAACGTGTATCTCCACCACCTGACTTCCTCTCACTCTATCAGCGCACCCTGCCTTTTACTCTGCCTTCATCAATTTTCCTTTAACACATTACTGCTATTTGCTTAGCCAGCCCATGTGACAACAAGTTCCCCTTTCTCAATGGCCTCAGGGTTAAGAAAGGACAGATTGGGTCTCAGTTTAACATCTTATTCAAAAATCAACACCTCCAACAGTGCAGAAGCCCCCACAGATCCCACCACATTATTTGGGAAAAGAGTGAATTCTCAGTATCCCCAGGATCCTGCCAAACTTAATGACTGGAGTGGGCTCAAGAGTGTGGTGCTGGAAAAGCACAGCTGGTTAGGCAGCATCCGAGGAGCAGGAGAATTGATGCTTTGGGCATAAGCCTTTCATCACAAAATGCCCGAAACGTCGATTCTCCTGCTCCTCGGATGCCGCCTGACCTGTTGTGCTTTTCCAGCACCACACTCTCGGCTCTGATCCCCAGCATCTGCAGCCCTCACTTTCTCCTTACTGCAGTGTACTGCCCATCAGCCAAATAGTGAGCTCCATCAGCCCAGCTCAGTTTAGACTGAAGGGCAAAGTAGGCCAAAGATTGGTGTAGGCTTTTGAGCAGTGTAACTGATTATAAGCAATGCTGGCCTTAGAAAAGTGGCTTTTACTGATTATGGTTTGGAATCCAGAAATAAATAAACCAGTCCACCCTCTTGAACAGTACAAGGACGGACAGCAAAACTGCATTCCAGCCGCACACAAGAAACATTCCTTAATTATTCATTCATGCTGTTCCTGAAGACAGAGTTTTGGCTCATTCTCAGCTGAGGTTCCATCTTGGGCCAGTTTTTGTTTTGGTCAGCGATGGTTTCCTGCTGCCTTCCTATCTCAGGGGCAAGACCAGGCTTCAGGTCCCATGTTTACCTCAGATTTGATCCCGTACTGTCGGCGTTATTCAGAACCACATACTAGCCGACTAGTTAAACTAACCAGGCCATTTGGTGGGAATTCCCTGTCCTAGTTACTAAATCTTACTATGTCATCTTTCAAGACTGATTGATCAATTCTGGGCCAATTCAGTTACTGAGGGAGTGCTGCACAGTCAGAGATGCCATCTTTCAGGTGATACATTAAAATGTGGCTTTGTGGGTGCTCAGATGGATACACTCATTCACATAGGAACAGGGTTCCTGGACAATATTTATTCTTCAAAAAACATCACTAAATCCAAGCATCTCATCGGTATTTCCTTTCTGTTTTGGGGGACTTGCTGTGTGCTAATTGGTGGCTGTATTACCTATGCTGACAACGTTGACTGCACCTCAACAGACTTCAATGAACGCTGGCCATTAAATGAATTAGGAGGTTGTGAAAGGCACTACATAAATGCAAGTTTTTCTTTTTGATTGTATGGTTAGCCAAAGGAAAAGGCACTAAAGAACTTAAGAAAAAGGCACTCAGCAAATGAAGGAAAATACACTGTATAAATGAGGAGAAAGGTATATAAATGCAAGTTTTATTTATTGATTAAATAGTTAGCTGAAGGAAAAGGCACTTTATCAATGCAAGCTTTTCTTTCAATTGAATGGATAAATTAAGGGGAAGATATTATATAAATAGAAAAAGGCACTATGCAGATGAAGGAAAATACGCTACATAAATGAAGAAAAAGGCACTATATAAATGCAAACTTTTTTCTTTTGATGGAATAATTAATAAACAAAAAGGGTTTTAAAGGGAGATGTGATTAAATTAATGTAAATATCAATGTGGAAGAATTAGCCTGTTTCTTCATTTTCACTGCCTTTCCATGTATATCTTTGTATATGTATATAACTCTACTCTTTAATAGCTCCAGTTTTTATCGGGTTGGCAAAATAGCTTTTATATTCTGTAATATCTCAAAATGGGAGTCAATATAATCTTGGCCAATAGTTCAGGGTAGTCAGCAGCAAGAACCACTAATGGAAACATTGCAGTTTTTGTGGTCAGTCTCACATTCTCTGAAATGATCTGAAAAATATCCAGTTCAGTTTCCTGTCTATAAAATGCAGCCCCACCAATTCTTTTTGTTGGTTCTTCTCAGGATATGAATGTCACTGGAATGGTCCCAACTGTTTATCCCCAATTACCCGAGGAGAAAGTGATGGTGAACCACCTTCTTGAACCTTGTGGTGGGGATAATTCCTCAATTTTGTTGGGGATGCAATTTCAGGATTTTGATCCAGTGACAATGAAGCCCATTGGTAATATGAGTCCAAGGTGGGATGGTTTGTGACCTAGAGTCAGAGAGTGGTACAGCACAGAAAGAGAGCCTTTGGTCTTAGGATTTGCAAGGTTCCGTGCTGCTGCTGGTGTTCCGAAGTGACTGCTATCCCTATGCTTCCAAGTTTTGGAAATTGTGGAATTGGCAGGTTGTGGTGGAGTGTGTTGAGTGAGTAGCTGCATTGAAGCCTGTGGTACAGTCTGCGTTGGCATAGGGAGTGAACATCAAGATCAATAGCTAAGGGGTCAACCAAGAGATGGGACATCTCCTCCTGTTGCATCAGCTGTACCCATCCCATTGTTCTTAGTAAAGGAAAAGAACTTCCTTTCTTCTTGCCTGTTTTTTTTAATTTTCATTCCTCTGTCTTATTTGCAACCAAGGGGATAGGCAAGTGAGCCTTTTCTTCTTGGACTTTGCTGGATTCATTATTTACATCCATGCCTGGACTGTTGAACATATAAAAGGGAGGCAGCACTATAGTGGTAACGTCACTGGGCTAGTAATCCCAAACCCCATTCCAATTTTCTGGGCAATGGGGTTCAAATCAATCATGATAAAAATCAGAACTCATTTTTCAGAATCCATGATAAAATCTGATGCTATGGAATTGTAAAGGGCATAAGTTTGGGGCACCCATGGGAGACACAATTTGAAACTGGACACCATTCTTCAAACTGCACTCAGCATCTCACAGATGGGAATGGATCATGGAAACCCTGCAGTGTGGAAGCAGACCATTCGGCCCATTGAGTCCACATCGCCCGTCCAAAGACCATCCCATTCAGATCCACCACTCTACCCTCTCCCTGTAACCCCACATTTCCCATGGCTAATTCACCTAGTCAACATATCCCTGGACACTATGGGCAACTTGGCATTACCAAGCCGCTGAACCTTGCACATCTTTGGACTGTGGGAAGAAACTGGAGCACCCGGAAGAAACCCACGCAGACACGGAAAGAACTTGCAAACTCCGCACAGACAGTTACCCGAGGCTGGAATCGAACCTGGGTCCCTGGTGCTGTTTATTGCCTCTGAAGAAGTCTCAGGGCAACTGCTGGTTCCATTCAGACCTTAAGGAGGAGATTCCTGTAAGAAATCTGTAGGGACTTGACTCACACTTTGGGACATTGAATATCTGAAGAACAAATTTTTTTTAATATAACATTCAGACAGAGAGGAGATTCAAGATCACTCTTGTGTTACAGATGAAGTATATATAGGTGGACTGTATCTGCTTAGAGTATAAATCCAGCAGGAACATATCAGCCAGTGTATCTATTTATTATGGAACATATGGGATGGTGCATACGTTAGCAGATAAAAAGGACATGCAAGTATTGGCAAGGTATCTACTGCATGGGTGTATATTTGGGGGAATATACTGGATAAACAATAGGTAAGGTTATATTGAGTGGGTATACACTGGGAGGGTGTATATTACATGGTGGAATATTGGGCAAGTGATTAGTGGCTGGATGGATATTGGGGGGAATATACTTTGGGTGGTGTATATTCAGCCAATATATATTGAGTGGGGTGCATAGTGGAAGGTGTATATCAGGTGCTTGTTTACTGGATGACTGTATTTGGGTGAGATGTATATTTAGTGAGTAAGGGTTGAAGATGTGTATGTTGTAAGGTATGTAAATTGGACAGCTATACACTGGGTGAGATTGCTCCAATACTCCCTTTCAGGCAGGGTGCATATTGTACCTGATCTATTTTGGGTTTGGTTGGGGGAATGATAAGGAGAAAGTGAAAACTGCAGATGCAGGAGATCAGAGCCGAGAGTGTGGTGCTGGAAAATCAGGAATGAGGCTTATGCCCGAAACATCGATTCTCCTGCTCCTCAGATGCTGCCTGACCTGCTGTGCTTTTCCAGCACCACACTCTCAACACCGGGGGAATGTTTAGCACGTGTAGGCTGCGTGGGTGTAAATCAGATGGGGTGTAACTTCCAATTAGCCATTTCCAAGCAGTCCCTCTTCAGATTCTCTCTCTCCCTGGTTCAGATTAAATTGCTCTTATGGTGTTCAAGTGGATAATCCAAACACTGCTGTTCAATGAAGTTAAACAGTGAGCACAGACAATGTCTTAATCTCCCAGTAATGCTGACTGCGCTGTGCCAGTATGTACACATCGCTGATATCTTGAATGTGTGAAATTCTTCCATTATACTGTAATAGCTACTGAAGAAACAACTCAACCTGGCATGGTCAGCACTCATTCTGCATTGGCATTATTTCATTGGGCACATTATTTCATGGTACCCAGTGATACATGCTTTAGATTTATTGCATCCTTTTTAATGGGAGAAGTGTTTCAATTTGTGTTACATGATGCACGCCCGAATTCCCAAATATTTTATGCCAGTTTTCTACCCCCCCACCTCCATATTAGAACAAAAACAAAGACTTGTATTCCTATAGCACCTTTGGAAATCTTAGGATACCCCAAAACACTTTACATCCAATCAAATCCTTCTGAGGTGTGGCCACTGTAACAACGTTGGGAACTCAATAGCCAATCTCTGCATAGAATGCTGCCACACAAGGTAATGTGATTATGACCAGATAGTCTGTTTTTTGGTAATGTTGATTAAAGGTTAAATATTCATCAAAGGACAAACGGGATAGATGGCATTTTAAGTTATGAAAATAGACTGGAAAGACTAGAGTGTAGGAGGTTGAGGGGTGACCTTATAGAGGTTTATAAAATCATGAGGGGCATGGATAGGGTGAATGACGAGGGTCTTTTCCCCAGGGGTGGGGGAGTTCAAAACTAGGGGGCATATTTTTACGGTGAGAGGAGAAAGATTTTAAACGGACAGGAAGGGGCAACCTTTTTCCACAGAGAGTGGTTCGTGTGGGGAATGAACTTCCAGAGGAAGTGGTGGATGCGGGTACAGTTACAATGTTTAAAAGACATTTGGATAAATTCATGAATAGGAAAGGTTTGGAGGGATATGGGACAAGCGCAGGCAGGTGGGACTAGTTTGGTTTGGGAATATAGTCAGGGGGGACTGGTTGGACCGAAGGCTTTGTTGCCATGCTGTATGACTCTATCACTCTATGATAGTATGGATGGTGCTGTGGGATCTGATCCCTTCCCCTGAGAAGGCAGACAGAGCTTTAATTGGGCATTTCAACTGAAAGACAGTCCGCCTGACAGACTGGAGTCGATGGTTTACAGTCAGCAGGATGTGAAGCGCTAACAAAATGCTGCCCGTTGTGTCTCACTGGGTGGTACTCTGGAGTTTGAGAGAGGTGGTGAGTTCAAACCCACTCTAGAGTTGAAAGAAGGTGATTGGGGCTAACAGTTCAGTCCCTGATGGACTGCAACACTGCCAGCACTGCATTCCTCTTAGGGAAGAGATGTTAAACCAAATCCCTGAGTAGCTCCTGAGGGTGCATCCCAAAACCACATGGCACTATTTTGAAGAAGACATTAGTTAACGGTGGTATTAGCACACAGAGAGAGATAACCTAAATGCAGGAAAAGTTTCTAACTGTGCAAAGCCAAGTGGCATGGCAGAATGTAAAAACAGCAAAGAATGATCTAATCATTTATAGGGAAGAAAAATCATGTCTGAGAGAAAGCTAGCCAGAAATGTATTTAAAAAGTACGAATTTCTATAAACGTTTAAAAATAGCGAACAAAGTGAGCATTTGTCCTACAGAAGGTAAGAATTAATAATGGAAATTAGGAGATGGGAGATGAATCGAATTTTGCATCTGCATTACTGTTAAACCATCTTTCCCTCTGAGACATACTGCAGGAAGGAAGGACTCTTGTTCATGTTCTAGATGTGCTTCAAGCTAAATTAATTATTTCTGCATTCTGCTGTTATTACATAGAGAAACCCAACAGATAAGGTTGCTCGCTGAGCTGGTAAGTTTGTTCTCAGATATTTTGTCACCAGGTAACATCACCAGCGCCCCTCCAATGAGGCATTGGTGTTCTGTCCCACTTGCTCTTTATGTGTCCAGGTGTGTTGGAGTTGGTGGTGTCGTTCTCAGTTTTGTTGTTGGTTTTGATTCAATTGGATTGGGACCCATATACCAACCACTAAGAAACAGGACCAACAAAGAATTGGAAATGGCACCACCAACCCCAGTAGAACCAGACACATACACAGCAAGTGGGACAGATCATCAGTGCTTCACTGGAGGCTCACTGATGATATTACCCAGCATGGTGACGAAACATCTGCAAACAAACCTACCAGCTCAGTGAGCAAGTCAACAGCATGAGCTCCAAATCTTCTCGAATACTCTGAAATCCAACAGATAATTTGCACATAGCCTCATCCCACAAACCATAATGTGACATTTGACTGGCTAAACTGGCTGTCACTGATGTTGAGGGACAAATATTGGCCACGATGCCACAAAGTTACCCCTGCTATCCGTGAATCATACCATGGCATCTTTTGTGTCCAACATAAAGCAGAGATAGTCTGGTAAGCTTTCTGAAATGCAGTCCTTCTGAGAGTGTAGCTATCCCCCAGTATGGAATTGTGAGGGTCAAACAAGATTGCAAAATGCAGACATTGGAGTCAAAGCCAGAATGCAATCTCTATCCCATCTGTACTTGGAGTCTGTTTCTGATGTTCCTGAGGCAGCTCAAGAACAGCTGCCTTCCAACTAACCTGTTGAAAGGTGTCAGTGTCTTTTTTATATGAAATCTCTTTAATTTTGTTTTTAATTGTGGGACCCAATGTTCATGCTTTCAACTTGCTTTTGATCCAATATTTTAAAAAATCAAACAACCTAGTCTACCAGACAGAAACTTTAAACATTTCCCCATCACATCCAATGGCACTACTATCTTCACATGCTCTGCCCTTGACTGGGAACTGACTTGGTTAGCCATAGGCTGGGAATCCTGCAGCAAGTAACTCCCCTCCTGTCTCCTCAAAGCCTGTTCACCATCTACAATGCACAAGTGTTAAGCAGTAGTTTTCTCCACTTGCCCAGTTGAGTGCTATTCCAACATCTCCCAACAAGGTCAAAACCAAAGAGCCCATTTGCTTGGTATTAAATCCACCATTTTATACATTCACTTCTTCCATCATTGATGGATAGTGGAAGCAGAATATACAATCTACCAGATGCACTTCAGTGACTCAACAAGACTCCTTTTGACCTCTACTACACAGAAGGAGAAGGACAATAGGCTCCTAACAACATATTCAACCACCAAGCCACAACCTGATTTGGCAATCAATCACCAATCCTTCAATGTAACTGAACCAAGATAGGATCCATAGAATCCCTACAGTATAGAAACAGACCGTTCGGCCTATCAAATCCACACTGACCCTCCAAAGAGCATCCCACCAAGACCCAACCCCCTCACTCTATCCCTATAACCCTGCATTTCCCATGGTTAACCCACCTAACCTGCACACTATGGGTAATTTAGCATGACCAAACTACCCTATACATTGTTGGACTGTGGGAGGAAACCCACACAGACTTAGAGAGAATGCACAAACTCCACAAAGACTGTTGTCTGAGGGTGGAATCGAATCTGGGTGTCTGGTACCACGAGACAACAGTGCTAACCACAGAGCCACTGTGCTGTGGTGATCTGGGAACCTAACTACATGATGGGTGTCTCTATACTGCAGGGGCTACAGTGACTCATAAAGACAACTTGCCACCCACCTTCTCAAGGCCAATCAGGAAGGGTCAGACCTAGCCAGTGATGCCCATATCCGGTGAATAAATATGAAAGGGAAAGGAAGGCAGAATTCAGGGCTAGCTTGGTCATGCAAACGGTCAGGAATTAGCTGCATAAACTGAGATACTTACAGATCTGTTTCTTTTCAATTAGTCCTCTTGGTCGAAAGCCCTTATTCAAAAAAAAACCTTGTCTAATGGAACCGTCAACAAACTGATCCAAATTCGCCTCTCCAAGGAAAATAGAAGTCTTTCCATTTTTATAATGGTTTTCGTCATTTCAGGACTTTCAATGGATATTACAGCCAATGAAATATTTTATTGAAGTATGGTCCCCATTATAACATAGGAAACTCCACAGCCAATTTACAGTAAGCACCCAAAACAGCAATGTAATTCTTTTGCACGATATGAGTATTGCTGGTGAGGCCAGTGTGTCTTGCCAATCCCTAATTCCCCTTTAGGAGGCAATTGTGAGCTGACCTCTTTAACTGTTGAGCAGGAATACCCACAATGCTGTTAGGAAGGGATACACTGGATTCTGACCCGAAGGAGCAGCAACATAGTTTCATACCAGGATGGGTGTGGCTTGGAGGAAAGCGTGCAAGTGATGATCAGATAACATGGCTTAAGGATGTCGGCTGAGGCATCATTATTTACATCTATCTGGCCTACAGCACATGGACTGCAGTGGTTCAAGAACGCAGCCCTTCTCAAGGGACAACTAGGGATGAGCAATAAATGCTGGCCCAGCCAACGACACCCACGCCCCACAAGTGATTTGAAAATAAAAGGAAGAGTGCTTCACTTCTGAGAGGACACTAACAGATCAGAAACCATTTTCCTTTGAGAAGTGTTTCCACGCTGTTTAACCCCATGACTCTGTAAATGACAATTTGAAATGAAAATAAAACGTAGACCCAAGTGATTTTGGGTTGAGTTGCAGGATGCCATGAGCGCAGAGCTCTCAAACATCTTGTGATAAGAAGACCCGCACTGGAGTCAATCTAAATTGTGAACCAAACTCTGGAGGAAGCTAACTAACCTTTGACCTCCTGATTTCATACTGAGTCAGTCACTTCAGAGATAGTCATCAAGTCTGACCCTTGCACCCTGCATAATCGGGGACACTGTGGGCAGCGGGTCATGAGACCATAAGAAACAGGAATTGGACTAGGCCCCTCGGGTCTGCTCCACCACTCAATAACGTCATTGCTGATCTGACATTCCTTACGTCCACTTTCCCGCCCTTTCCCCATAACCCTTGATTCCCCAATCAACAATCCATCTACCTCAGCCTTAAATATACTCAAGGACTCTGCCCCCACAGCTCTCTCTGTGCCAAGAAGTTCCAAAGACACACAACACTCTAAGAGAAGAAATTCCTCCTCGTCTTAGTCTTAAATTAATGCCCTTTATTCTGAGACTGTATCCCCTTGGTCCTAGACCCTCCCAGGAGGGGAACCATCTCTCAGCATTTAGCCTGTCAAGCCCCTTACTAAGACTCTGAAACTTCAATGAGTTACCCCCATTCTTCTCAAATGATGTGATATTGGCAACCATGAAAAGGAGATAAAAATAAGATTGATTCGTTTTGTTAGCTGTCCCAAAAAAAACAAATGTCAGTGCTCAATTGAAACCTCCTTAGTCATCCCATTGCTGCCTGTGGGAGTTTTTTTGTGCACATTCCTACATTTCAACAATTCTTGAGTTCTACTTGACCTTAAGGGTCTTTGGAATGTCCAAAGATTTGATAGAAATGCAAGCTTTGCATAAGGTTTATATTAAGTAAACAGATTTGTCCCCTCTTTCTCTCTTCCCTATCTCCCCAACCCAATAACCCACTCTCATCCCTGACCCCAGGCACTGTGGCTTCTGCAGCTGATGGTTTGGACAATCAACCAATTTTTTAGTTTATGTCGGAGACTCTGTCCCCACAATGACCTCTGGAAAGCAACTGGCTCAAACCCTGACAAGTCAAGGAAGTCTGCAACAGTTGGAAATTTGAATAAAAAAAGCAAATGAAAGCACAGTGCCTCAGTGGTTAGCATTGCTGCCTCACAGCACCAGGGACCTGGGTTCAATTCCAGCCTCGGGTGACTGTCTGGAGTTTGCCCATTCTGCCCGTTTCTGCATGCGTTTCCTCTGGGTGCTCCAGTTCCCTCCCACAGTCCAAAGATGTGCAGGTTAGGTGGATTGGCCATGCTACATTGCCCATAGAGTCCAGGTATATGGAGGTGAGGTGGATTAGCTGTGGGACATTCAGGGTTACGGCGACTGAGTGGGATGCTCTTTGGAGGGATAGTGCAAACATGATGGGCTGAATGGCTTTTTTCTGTTCTGTAGAGATACTATGATCAGTTAGTAAAAAAAGGCCAAGACAGATTTTGCAAACTCGCAGTCCCGTCTGACATATGCAGATATTTCTAATTAACCTCTTCATACATGTTATGACCCATGTCTGGAGGAGGTAGGACTTGAGGCCAGGCCTCCTGGCTCAGTGATAGGGACAGTACCACTTAGGTGCTACTGCGGGAATGTAGTTCGGGAATTTCAAGGTAAAATTGTATCATTTTCCATGAAAAGTGTTCCCTGCAGAAGGTGAACAAAAATGTGCCCAACCCCCGAGAGTCATCGCTAACAGATCGTCATTTTGTCAGGCACTTTACAGTGCAGCCTGTTATCCGCATTGCTGGGATGGTCAGTAATTATCTCAAGGCTACACATGCTAGACATCTGCCAATGGCAGCTGCTGTTTAGACAATGCGAATTATGTCGAGCAAAAGGCACACAGTAGGGGTCTTGGCGTGTTCCATTTGGAATCATCTGGATTTTACAGCTTTTAAGAGTTATTTTAATGGGTATGGCTCCACAGTGTACAGTAGCCTGGCATTCAATACACCCCTGGCACTCAGCCCTTCGTCATTCAGAAAACAAAGGGTGTGCAGTTCGCTGATTCATGAGTTGGAAATGTCCGTGCATAAGCACCAGGCATGTCAACCAGAGAATTAGATACATGAGCTTGTCACTCTAATTGTCTACCATCCCAACAATGTGGAAAGCAGACTGCACTGTCCCGTCAAGATTAGAGTGGGGCTGGAAAAGCACAGCAGGTCAGGCAGCATCTGAGGAGCAGGAAAATTGGCATTTCGGGCAAAAGCTCGTCAACGGGAACTGAAACATTAATTTCTCCTGCTCCTCGGATGCTGCTTGACCTGCTGCGCTTTTCCAGCACCGCTCTGATCTTGACTCTAACTCCAGCACCTGCAGTCCCCACCTCCGCCCTGCACTGCAAAGTGCCTGACAAAATGATGATCTGATAGCGATGACAATGCTTTTCGGAACTCGCTTCCAAAAGGAGGGAGCTGACTGGAGGTCAGGTGCATTGACAAGGTTCCTCATGGTAGATTGGTTAGCAGGGCTAGATCACATGGAATCCAAGACAATTGGATACAATAATTGACTTGAAGGTAGGAGACAGAGGGTGGTGGTGGAGGGTTGCTTTTCCAACTAGAGGCCTGTGACCAGTGGTTTGCTGCAGGGATCGGTGCTGGGTCCACTGTTACTTGTGAATGATTTGGATGTGAATATAGGAGATCTTGTTAGTAAGTTTGCAGAGGACACCAAAATTGGAGGTGGAGTGGACAGCGCAGAAAATTATCTCAGA
This sequence comes from Chiloscyllium punctatum, assembly GCF_047496795.1. Classification (NCBI taxonomy): domain Eukaryota; kingdom Metazoa; phylum Chordata; class Chondrichthyes; order Orectolobiformes; family Hemiscylliidae; genus Chiloscyllium; species Chiloscyllium punctatum. The sequence goes on along the minus strand of NC_092771.1, from coordinate 21,162,047 downwards.
GTACAACGGGACCTTGATCAGGTGGACCAATAGGTCAAGGGGTAGCAGATGGAGTTTTAACATAGAACATAGAACGTTGCAGTGCAGTACAGGGCCTTCAGCCCCCGATGTTGCGTCAACCTGTGAAATTAATCTGATGCCCATCGAACCTACACGATTCCATTATTATCCATATATACGTCCAATGCCCATTTAAATGCCCTTAACGTCGGCGGGTCTACTACTGTTGCAGACAGGCCATTCCATGCCCATACTACTACTCTGAGTCAAGAAACTACCCCTGACATCTGTCCTAAATCTATCACCCCTCAATTTAAAGCTATGTCCCCTTGTGTTAGTCTTCACCGTCTGAGGAAAAAGGCTCTCACTGTCCACCCTATCTAACCCTCTGATTATCTTATAATCACCTGAGAGGTGACTTAATCATTTAGTCACCTCTCAATCGTCTTCTCTCCAATGAAAACAGCCTCAGTTCCCTCAGCCTTTCCTCGTAAGACCTTCCTTTCATACCAGGCAACATCCTAATAAATCTTCTCTGAAACCTTTCCAAAGCTTCCACATGCTTCCTTTTGAATTGTACGCAAAATTCCGGTGCAGCCTTATACAGTTGAAGCATGACCTTGTGGCTCCGAAACTCAATCCCGCTACCAATGAAAGCCAACACATCATATTCTTAACAGCCTTCTTAACGCTATCAACCTGGGTGGCAACTTCCAAGGTTTAATGCACCTGGACACCGAGATCTGTTCATCTACACTGCCAAGAATTTCACCAAGTTAAAAATCACACAACACCAGGTTATAGTCCAACAGGTTTAATTGGAAGCACTAGCTTTCAGAGCGACGCTCCTTCATCAGGTGATAGTGGAAGGGTCGATCGTAACACAGATCGTAATACGATCGAGCCCTCCACTATCACCTGATGAAGGAGCATTGCTCCGAAAGCTAGTGTGCTTCCAATTAAACCTGTTAGACTATAACCTGGTGTTGTGTGATTTTTAACTTTGTACACCCCAGACCAACACCGACATCTCCAACTCAAGAATTTTACCATTAGCCCAGTACTCGGCATTCCTGTTACTACTTCCGAAGTGAACTACTTCACACTTTTCCACATTAAACTCCTTTTGTCACTTCTCAGCCCAGCTCTGCATCTTATCTATGTCCCTTGGTAACCCACAACTTAATTTAGATAAACGTGAGGTGTGGTACTTTGGTAAAGTAAATCAGGACAGGATGTATAAAGTTAATGGTAGGACCCTGGGGAGTATTGTTGAACAAAGAGACCTGGGGGGGGCAGGTGCATAGTTCCTTGAAAGTGAAGTCACATGTAGACAGGACAGCAAAGATGGCGTTTGGCACCTTCATTTGTCATTGCATTGAGTATAGGAGTTGGGCGGGCATTTTGTAGCTGTACAGGACACTGGCTAGGCCGCCCTTAGAATACTGTACTCAATTCTGATTTCCCCTCCTGAGGAAGGATGTTGTTAAATCTGGGAAGATTCAGAAAACATTTACAAAGATGTTGCTGGGATTGGAAGGTTTGAGTTTGGGGAGACACCGAATAGGCTGAGGTTGCTTTCCCTGGAGTGCCGGAGGCTGAGGGATGACCTTATAGAGGTTTATAAAATCATGAAGGGCATGGATAGGGTGAATCGTCAAGGTCGTTTTCCCCAGGACGAGGGAGTCCAAACTGTGCCTGAGAGAAGCAAAACCAGGAAGTACTGGAAAAACTCAGCAGGTCTGGCAGCGTCTGTGGAGAGAGAAAGCTTGTTAGTGTTCCAAATCCAGTATGGCTCTTCCTGAGAACTCATGTTCAAGTGACCCAATGCTGACACTGATTCCTGGCACTTGTTCAGGTCCAGGTTGTAGGCGCTGTAGCAGAGAGCTGACTATTCTTAGAAGAGCAGCAAGTAAACAGGAACAGTTGGATACTGGATAGGACATTCACCTGGACTCAGGAAAAGCCTTCTCTGTAGAGCTGCTGCTGCAATAAAGGTTAAGTATTCAGCGAGTATTAATATTATTAACGACCTCCAAATGTCAGTGTTGACATCCACTGAGAACTCTCCTCCTGTGCAAAATTGCCAACCAGGCCGGCTCCACGACTACAACCATGGCTGGCCAATTCATTTGAGTCACAAAAGCCCTGAGGCTCCAAGAACCACAGTCCCTGGATTGTGACCCGGCCGGGGACCTTGGGATCTGAACCTGCGGGATAGGAGATCATTTCACAAACTTTATGCCAATCTCTGCCTCGCTCCTACAAACCACAATCTGTAGGAATGGGTTCAGCTTCCACCTCTGCTTTGGCCTCTTGAACCATCTTTCAATACAATCATGGCTGACCATCCTCCTCCCACCTTTGCTGATGCCCACCCCTACCCAAAATCTCTCTGTCTCAGCCTTAAATACAATGGAGCGCTCTCTGGGGCTGACAATTCCAAAGGTTCATCATCTCTGAGTGAAGCAATTTCTCCTCATCTAAATCCTAAATAACCAGCCCATTATTCTGGCACTATAACCCCTGTCTGGTAGATTTCCCCCCCCCAGCCCAGAGACACAACCTACCAGAGTCTACCCTGTCAATCCCCTTCAAAATCCTGTATGCTTCAAAGAGATCATCTCATTCTTCACAACCCCAGAGAATACTGACTGCACTGCTGCCTCACAGCACCAGGGATTTGGGTTTGATTCCAGCCTTGGGTGACTGAGTTTGCACGTTCTCCCTATGTCTGTGTGAGTTTCCTCCTATAGTCCAAAGATGTGCAGGCTCGTGTAGATTGGCCATGCTAAATTGGCCACAGTGTCCAGGGATGTGTAGGCTAGGTGGAGTAGCCATGGAAAATGTGGGGTTATGGGGATAGGATGGGAGTTGAGTCTGGGTGGGATGCTCTTCAGAGGGTCAGTACAAACTTGATGAGTCAAATGGCCTCTTTCTGCACTGTAGTGATTCTACGAACATAGACTTAATTTGCTCAATCTCTCATCGTTGGACAACCCAATTAATCAAGGCACCACACTGTGAACCTTCAATGTATCTATTATCATTGCAAATATATAGTCCCTTCAATATGGAGATCAAACTTTGTTTTGTATTATAGCTGTGATCTCACCAAACCCCTGAGGACTTCCAGTAGGACCTCCTTGTTCCTGTACTATAATCCTCTTGGAACCAAGGCCAATGTGCAAACTGTTTACTGCACCCTCAAGCTAATTTTCTTTGTATCAATAGGCCCGTGTTCCTCCGCACATCAACATTTGGGAGTTTCAAACAACACTCTTCTTCTTTATTATTACTATCAAAGCGGACAAGTTTGTAGAATTCATTAATGGGATTTGAATGTCACTGCTGGGTCACCTATTATTACCCACCCCTAATTGTTCAGGGAACAGTTAAGAATCAACCACATTGCCGAGCGTCTGGATTCACATGTAGACCAGACCAGGAAAGGATGGCAGATTTCCCTCCCTAAAGGGCATTAGTGAACCAGATGTTTTTTTAAGAGCCAACAATGGACAGTAGTCACATGGTCAATATGACACTATCTTTCAGTTCCGTAATGTTATTGAACTCAAATTTCGCTATTTGCCGCAACAGGGTTCATTCTCACTTCCCCAGAGGATTAGCATGGAGCTCAGGATTACCAGTCCAACAGCATTAACACTACATCACCACCTCTCCCATTCACATTGCTCCAAGTGACAGTGCTGCTGCCCCATTGTTGACCACGAGCAGAAGCTGTCTTTGCAGCCTCCCTGTTACCAGCCCACAGTTTACATTCCCAGTTAGATTCACCAGCAGCAAACTCAGACCACCTCTGCCTCTCTATTATACCAACATTCCCCAATCACCAGTCCCCAAGCCTCTGAGTTGTTACACGGCCATTCCAATAGGAAGGACTGGAGGAGTCACTGTTTCTTCCACTGGGACATTGGGAATCCTGGTATCCATTGTACTCAGATCTCTCCTGTTCCCTTGGCATTGACACCACCTCTCTCCCTCATCACTGCGGTGGGCTTAACCAGGCCACTCACTATCTCAGAGTCCACTCTAACTGGAGCGTCTGGTCTTATGCCTGTTACCTCACCATCCCCTTTCAGCTTAGTAACATTACCTCTCTCAGCACCCCCGTGTGTGATTGTGAGTTTTTACACAGGGGATGTGTATGTGTTGACTTGTGTGTGTATATGCACGTGTGTTCATGTATACACACTTGTATCTGTGCATTTATCTGCACTCCTGCATGTGTGTGTGTTTTTTTGTTTGTGCACACTTGTGTGTATGAGGGTATGTGTGTCTGGGTGAGTGTGTGATATGAAGTGTGTGAATCAATGTGTGAGAGGGAATGTGTGCATATATTTGAGCCGGCACGGTGCTCAGTGGTTAGCACTGCTGTCTCCAAGCACTGGGGTCCTGGGTTTGGTTCCAGCCTCAAGCAATTATCTGTGTGGAGTTTGCACGTTGTCCCCGTGTCTGCGTGGGTTTCCTCCGGGTGCTCCAGTTTCCTCCCACCGTCCAAAGATGTGCAGGTTAGGGTAGATTGGCCATGCTAAATTGCCCCATAGTGTTTGGGGATGTTTAGGTTAGGTGCATTAGTCAAAGTTAAATGTAGAGTAATAGGGTAGAGGGAATGGGTCGAGGTGGGTAACTCTTTGGAGGACCTGTTGGGCTGAATGGCTTGTTTTCACGCTGGAGGGACTTATAATTCTATATGTTGTGTGAGTGTGTATGAGATTGCATGTGTGTAAGAATGTGTTTGTGAGAAAGTTAGTGAATGGGTGTGCGTGTTCACTCTTGTCCGAGATCTCAGTCAGCCTTGAATAGTTTTGCCCTTTTCCAGGGCTTACTGCAGCCGGTTAAATGGTTGACCATGGGGACGTACAGAGCTCTGTAATCGGTCAGCAATCCCTGGGATTCTCATTTCTCCATCTCACTACGATTCAGCCTTCACTGTTATGTAACTCCGAGCTTGAAGTTATTGTTGGACACACACTGTTAAACATTCTTCTGGCATTCTGTTGGCCAATATTTTAAAAGAACTATTAACCCATTTAATTCAAATGGGTAGAAAGCTGTCCAGGCAGAACACAGTACCATCTGATCATATTAATCATTCATCGGCCTCTCTGGTCAGCTGGAGATTCCACGGCCAGTTTACTCATTGCTGGCTCCAAGATTCAGACTGTTACTTCCAGAGTCAGGTTTCAGGTTTTGTACAGATGATCTGGTGACATGCAGAAAGCAACTCCTAGGTTCTGCCAAGGCATCTAGTACATAGGAGGATCCCACAGACTGCCTGCATCAACCAGACTGACACGAACTACAATTCTCCCAACAAACTCGAGTAAAAGCCAACCTCAGATCATCAAATTCATCATGTGGATGTCCTTTACCCCCACTGGCACCATAACAGTCAGTCATCTCCTCTTACCTCACTGAATTCTAACTATCTGTCCACACTCATTCTCCGTAACTTCACACCCTGATCTCACACACACACTCACACCCTGATCACGCACACACTCACACCCTGATCACGCACACCACACTCACACCCTGATCACACACACACTCACACCCTGATCACACACACACACACACACACTCTGATCACACATAAACACACTCACACCCTGATCACACACACACTCAAACCCTGAGCACACACACACTCACACCCTGATCACATACACACACTCACACCCTGATCACACACACACTCACACCCTGATCACACACACACTCAAACCCTGATCACACACATACACTCACACCCTGATCACACCCACACTCACACCCTGATCACACACACACACTCACACTCTGATCACACACATACACACACACACCCTGATCTCACACACATACACACACACACCGTGATCATTCACACACACTCACACCCTGATCTCACACACACACACTCACACCCTGATCACACCCACACTCAAACCCTGATCACACACACACTCACACCCTGATCACACACACACACTCACACCCTGATCACACACACACACTCACACACTCTGATCACACATAAACACACTCACACCCTGATCACACACACACTCAAACCCTGAGCACACACACACTCACACCCTGATCACATACACACACTCACACCCTGATCACACACACACACTCACACCCTGATCACACATACACTCATACCCTGATCACACACACACACTCACACCCTGATCACACCCACACTCACACCCTGATCACACACACACACTCACACCCTGATCACACACATACACACACACCCTGATCTCTCACACACACACACACTGTGATCATTCACACACACTCAAACCCTGATCTCACACACACACACTCACACCCTGATCACACCCACACTCAAACCCTGATCACACACACACTCACACCCTGATCACACACATACACACACACCCTGATCACACACACACACACACACACACCGTGATCATTCACACACATTCAAACCCTGATCTCACACACACACACTCACACCCTGATCACACACACACACTCAAACCCTGATCACACCCACACTCACACCTTGCTCACACACACACTCACACCCTGAGCACACAGACACACTCACACCCTGATCACACCCACACTGACACCCTGATCACACACACACACACACACACACCCTGTTCACACACACACACTCACACCCTGATCACACCCACACTCACACCCTGATCACACACACACACTCACACCCTGATCACACACACACACTCACACCCTGATCACACACACACAAACCCTGATCTCTCACACTCACACCCTGATCTCACACACACACATACATGCACACACACCCTGATCCCTCACTCACACACACTCACACCCTGATCACACACACCACACTCACACCCTGATCACACACACACACAAACACACACACACACACACACTCACACCCTGATCTCACACACACACATACATGCACACACACCCTGACCCCTCACTCACACACACATACATGCACACACACCCTGATCACACACACCACACTCACACCCTGATCACACACACAAACACACACACACATACACACACATACAAACACACACACATACACCCTGATCACACACCTTCCCTGATCATATCCCAATCGCACTGACGTACTGATTATGCTCATACTCTGGTCACATACACCCTGATCACACTCACACACTCATACCCTGATCACACACCTTGATCACACTCACACCCTGATCACAATCACACACTCATACCCTGATCACACACCTTGATCACACTCACACCCTGATCACACTCACACACTCATACCCTGATCACACACCTTGATCACACTCACACCCTGATCACAATCACACACTCATACCCTGATCACACACCTTGATCACACTCACACCCTGATCACAATCACACACTCATACCCTGATCATACTCACAGCCTGATTTCACACCCTGTTCACACTCACACTTTGATCACACTCACACACTTATACCCTGATCATACTCATTCACTTACATGCTGATCACACTCACACCCTGTTCACACTCAGACACTCATACCCTGATCACACCTGCACCTTGAACGCACCCACACTCTGTCTACACTGACATTCATGCTCTGCTCACACACATTCTCACCCTGACCACACTCACAGTCTTGTTTGTACACACATATACACACAACAAGTATGTGGCCATGCCCAGAAACACATTCTGCCCACAGTGACGATGTAGCCCACTCTACCACCTCCACATACACCAGGTCTGTGCACTAAACTGTACACAGTACCCTCTTCCCTCTTGTTTCTGCATCCCTTTGGTAGCAGAGGGTGGTGCAAACCTGTCAAACAGTGCACAGCACAGCCTGTACAAAACACACCCGAGATACCAGAAAATAGCTGATTGATGTATATATGACAATTAGCCCAATTATGGCCCAGGAGGATCTCAGGCTTTTCACAGACTGGTCTTTCCAGCAGAACAAACAAACAAACTTAATTAATGTCCTTTAAACATTGGCCCTCAATAATCAGTTGAATATTTTCCTGCAATTCCCAGTTGACCTTGTTTCTCTGACAGGGTGATAGAAATGTTTATTGACATTGTGTGTTGCATTACCGTTGAGAGATTCCAGAGTACAGACCTCAGCACTCGAAAGACAGAATCACGTTCGCTGTTTTGGTCACTTTGAGCTCACTGCCATATTTACAATTCTCCGGCATTACAGACAGACAAACCCACACATCCCGAAGTTTCTTTCACTAATGGTGTAGGTCATTTAGAGTCATAGAGACGTACAGCATGGAAACAGACCCTTCGGTCCAACTCGTCCATGCCGACCAGATATCCTGACCTCATCTAGTCCCCTTTGCCGACACTTGACCCATATCCCTCCAAACCCTTCCTATTCATATACCCATCCAGATGCCTTTTTAAGTGTTGTAATTGTACCACCCACCATCACTTCCTCGAGCAGCTCATTCCATACACGTGCAATGAAACAGTTGCCCCTTAGGTCCCTTTTATATCTTTCCCCCTCTCACCCTAAACCTACCTAAAGGCCCAAATCAATATTAACGGTCCTCTCTCATTCAAGCCTGCCTCCTGACCTCATTACAACCTTGGTCCAAACATGGACAAAAGAGTTGGACTCAAGGGATGAGGCAAGAGTGACAGCCCTTGAGACCAAGGCTGCATTTGACTGAGTATGGCATCAACGAGTCCTAGCAAAACTGGCATCACTAGTAATCGGGGGTGTGGGCAACTTTCTAATGTAATATTGCCAAATATAAAAGAAGCTGATTGTGGTTGTTGGAGGTCAATCACCTCAGTCCCGAGACATCTCTGAGTTCCTCAGTATTCCTATTTTTCCTAATCAACCTGTTCAGAGATGTTATCATGCACCAGGTGGGACTTGAAACCCAGGTCTGCTGGCTCAGAGGTCTGGACAATACCATTGTCCCACAACAGCCCTTAGTTTCTCAGTATAATGTCCTCGGTCCAACCATTTTCAGCTGCATCATCAACGACCTTCTCTCTATCATAAGATCAGAAATGGGGATGTTCACTGATGATTGCACAGTGTTCAGCACCAATCACGACCCCTGTAGTTGTCTGTATCCAAATGCAGCAAGACGATTCAGGATGATAAGTAGCAAGTAAAATTGGCACCACAAAAATGCCAGGCAATGCCCGTCTCTGAGAGGAGAGAATCTAGCCATCACCCCATGACATTCAATGGCTTTACTGTCTCTGAATCCCCCCCATATCAACATCCTGGGATTTGCAATTGACCAGGACCTGAATTGGACTCACCATATAAACACGGTGACTACTATGACAGGTCAGAGGCTAAGAATTCAATACTAACTTACCTTTTGATTCCCCAAGGCCTCTCTGCCATCTACAAGGCACAAGTTCCGAGTGTGATGGAATACTCTACATTTGCCTTGGTAGGTATAACTCACAAAACTTGAGATCATCCAGGACAAAGCTTCCTACCTGACTGGAACATCATTCACTAGTTTAAGCATTCACTCCCTCTGCCACCAATGCTCAGTAACAGCAATGTGTACCATCTACAAGATGTGCTGCAGAAATTCACCAAAAATCCTTCAACAGGACCTTCCAAACCTGTTACCTCTATCATCCAGAAGGATGAGGGTGGCAGATGTATAGGAGCCCCACAATATGCAAGTACCCTTCCAAACCACTCACCATCTGGACTTGGAAATATATAGCCATTCCTTCAGTGTCACTGGTCAAAATCCTGGAATACCATTCCTAAAGCCCTATTGACTGCAGCGGTTCAAGAAGGCAGCTCACCACCACCTTCTCAAGGACAACCAATGATGGACAACAAAGGCTGGCCCAGCCAGCAATGCCCACATCCCAAGATCAACTGAAACAAAATATTCATTGGGTGTATTCCAAGTAACATTTCACTCAAGGTGTTTGTCTCCTCCGCTGTTGAAGTGCACATCTCTAACAAGAGAGAATCTAACCCCTTGATATTCAATGACTTTACTGTCACCAATTCCTCCGCTATGACACAATCCAGAATCACTCAGGAAACAGGCCATTCAGCCCAACAAGTTCATACCAACCCTCTGAAGAGTTTCCCACCCAGACCCATTCCTTATTACTCTACATTTCCCCTCGACAATGCACCTAACCGACACACTCCTGAACGCTATGATCAATTTAGCATGGCCAACTCATCTTTGGACCATGGAAGGAAACCCCACACAAACACGGGGAGAATGTGCAAACCCCACACAGACAGTCAGCTGAGGGTGGCATTGAACCCGGGTCCCTGGCGCTGTGAGGTAGCAGTGCTAACCACATAGCCACGGTGCCACCTTAAGTCCTTTTGAATAGACTGGTCTCTTCCATTGAACAGCATTCCCCAACCAGTTAGCTGAGGTTGGACTTCATTTTTATGAAATCAATTCTTTTGACATTACAACAGATCCCTGACTCCTAATCGTTGATACCATGCACACTGTTTAAGGAAATACTTTCTGTTCTTTGTCACAATTGAAAATAAAATTCCTCTATGGCTGTGAGTGTTGTTTGGTGAGGCCACGAACATTGAGAGTCTAGAGTTCCCTTGTTCAGATGGTGCTGAGTTTTCTCAAGCGACTGTACTCCATGTAGGTGTCTCGCTGAATAAGGAATTCTAGAATGTGACAGTGAATGGACATTATAAATGCCCAAGTGTGGATGGTGTGTAAATTGACGGGCCATTGAAATATCATTTATTTTCCCTGTGGTGGTGCTCAGGTGAACTTAGCAAGAACAATCGTGTGCCAAGGATGAATTCTTGGAAATGGAGTCAAACACTTGCCGTTTATTAATGATTAAGAGTTGCACACTCATGACCGAATAAAGGATTCCTTTCCACAGAGAATACACATTACACATCAAACAGAACCCTTCGAGTGCCTCCCACTGTATCTTCACAATCACTGCCTACACTTTCACCATTTAAACTGTTGTACTACTCCATCAGTTACTTCTCTCTCTCTCTCTCTCTGTATCCATCTGTATCAGGAGGTCTCAAGGAGTGCTGCATATGTTTGAGTTAACAGGAAAATCGAGTCTCCAGTTGTTGTGATAAAGTGAATCTGAATGTAAACAATGTGACCCAACCCAGGATCGTTCCGCACATGGCCTCGGAACAGACACTTCAACAGTCTTTCCATTTTAGGCTTTATGTAAATCCAGCAATTACCTAAAAATGGAATAAAACGCACAAGTCATTTTGAGCAAACTGGTTTCTCTCAGTGTTCCGCCTTCACAAATAGGGCAGCACAGTGGTTAGTACTGAGCCTCATAGTACCAAGGATCCAGGTTCGATTCCAGCCTTGGGTGGCTGTCTGTATGGAATTTGCACATTCTCCCTGTGTCTGTCTGGGTTTTCTCCTACTGTCCAAAGATGTTCAGGTTGGGTGGGTAGGCCATGGGGAGTGTAGGAGATCGGGTCTGGTTGGGATGCTGTTTAGGGGTTCAGTATAGACTCAAGAGGCTGAATGGCCTGTTTCCACATTATAGGAATTCTATGCAACTCCAACAGTGGGAGATGATGGAGCAGTAGATATTTATATGAACTTTTAGAGACAGGAGTAGGCCTCAAATCTACTCCACCATTCAACACCATCTTGGTCTGAACACAATTTTTCTGCCTCATTCCCTATGACCTGCGTGTCAAAAGAAAAAGCTATCTAGTTCAGACTTGAATATACTCAACGGCCACACTTTCTGTTGAAGAGATTTTCCAAAGAACAGCAACCCTCTGAGAGAAGAAATTCATCCACAACTCTGTATTAAATGCCAGACCAAAAATTGTGTCCCATCACTTGACTCAGTGGTTAGCACTGCTGCCTCACAGCGCCAAGGTCCCAGGTTTGATTCCACCCTCAGGTGACTGTCTGTGTGGAGTTTGCACGTTCTCCCCGTGTCTGCGTGGGTTTCCTCCCACAGTCCAAGGATGTGCAGGTTAGGGTGAATTGGCCATGCTAGTTTTCCCATAGTGTTCGGGGATGTGTAGGCTAGGGTGAATTGGCCATGCTAAATTGCCCATAGTGTTCAGGGATGTGTAGGTTAGGTGCATTAGTCAGGGGTAAATGTAGAGTAATATGATAGGGTCTGGGTGGTTTATTCTTTGGAGGGTAGGTGTGGACTTTTTGGGCCAAATTTCCACACAGTAGGGATTCAATGATTCTAGACTCCTTTAAGAGCAAGTATCCTCTCGGCATTTACTCTGTCAAGCCCTCACAGAATCGTTTCCATTTTTCTAAACTCTAATGGGTATGGGCTAATCTGCTCAAACTTTTTGAATAAGACAAAACTCAAGAATCGGTCTAGAGACCTTCTCTGAGCTGTTTTCAATACTAGTATATCCCTGCTGAACTAAGACTAAGACTATGTAGGATACTGTAGATCTTGCCTCGCAGATACCCCATACACTTCCCTATTTTACACCCTAGTTCACCCTAGTCTATCTAGTTCAGATCCATATTCCACCAATTTCCTAATAACTTGGTGTACCTGCACACTAACATTTTGCGTACAAGGACACCAGATCCCTCTGTATCATTTGGCGACCTCTGATGATGTAAATATTATTCTGCCTTTTCCTTTGTCTTACCAAAATGGATAACCTCACAGTTTCCTGTGTATGCTCCATTCGTCAAATTTCTGCCCACTCACTTATCTATCGATATTCCTCCATTCCTCACAACTTGCTTGCCCACCCACCTTTGAACCATCAGCGAATGTTGCTACAATAGGCTGTCCCTTCGACAATGTTATTGATGTCTATCATAAATAGTGGGATCCCTGCTCTGTCTCCTGCAAGAATCAGCTGGCTCCAGTTTGTCAATCTGAGGATAACGCAATTATCCAGCAAACGTATAGAACTGCTGCAGTCCTGGTCTGGACTGTGTGAAATAACTCCACGAAAGCTGGTCTCCTTTATCTACACTGACCCAGCTAGCTCGGAGCCAGTTCCTAGTGTGAGCAGAATCCCCGATGCTCCTGTTTCTATCTGTCAGCCAGAGCTCCCTGATTGGACCAGCCCCAATCAGAGAACTCATATTCTATGAGGTCCACTTGGCTGACGTCATTCCAATGACTATACTGTACAAATTGCAGAGACTGCAGATGGTGCTGCAGATGACGTTGGAAAGATTGGCCTGGAAACCCTGGCAAGGAGGGTCTGAGGGTGCAGGAGGGCCAGTGGAGAACGAGAGACGGCTCTCCAGCAGATAACATTCACAGCTCAACCATGGCATCACTGGCAGTGGAAAACAGTTTGAGGTCAGGGGCAAACTGACTAGCAAGGAAGTCAAATGGAACACTGGACTTTATTTCAAAGGAAATGGAATAAAAAAACGGATAAATCCAGCTAAAGCTATACAAGGCACTAGTTAGACCACACCTAGGATATTCTGAACAGTTTTAGTCTGCTTATTGAAAGAATGATATACTGGCATTGGAGGTGAACCAGGGAAGGAGAGCTAAGCTGACCCCAGGTGTGCAGGGATTTTCGCATAGTTTGAGGAAGTTAGGCATGTCTGCATTGAAGTTTGGAATAATAACTGGTGACATTATTGAAAGATACACGATTCTTAGGGGGCTTGCTAGGGTAGATGGGAAAAGTTGCTTCCCCACATGGGAAAGTTTTGAACCACGGGGTATCATCTCAGAATAAGGGGTTGCCCAGTCACGGGACAAATAAGGAGGAATATCTTCTCTCAAAAGGTTGTGAATCTGCGGAATTCTTTACCACAGAGGGCTATCGAGGCTGGGTCACTCAGTGTATTCAAAGCTGAGAGAGACAGATTTTTAATCAGGAAAATAATCGAGGGTTATGGGTAAAAGGCAGAATAGAGGAGTTAAGGAATATCATACAGTCATACAGATGTGCAGCATGGAAACAGACCCTTCGGTCTAACTCATATATGCTGACCAGATATCCCAACCCAATCTAGTCCCACCTGCCAGCACCCGGCCTATATCCCTCCAAACCCTTCCTATTCATATACCCATCCAAATGCCTTTTAAATGTTGCAATTCTACCAGCCTCCACCATTTCCTCTGGCAACTAATTCCATATACGTACCACCCTCTGTGTGAATAAATTGCCCCTTAGGTCCCTTTTATATCTTTCCCCTCTCACCCTAAATCTATGCTCTCTACTTCTGGACTCCCTCACCCCAGGGAAAAGACTTTGTCTAATTATCCTATCCTGCCCCTCATGATTTTATAAACCTCTATAAGGTCACCCCTCAGCCTTCGACACTCCAGGGAAAACAGCCCCAGCCTATTCAGCCTCTCCCTATAGTTCAAATCCTCCAACCTGGCAACATCCTTGTAAACCTTTTCTGAACTCTTTCAAGTTTCACAACATCCTTCCAAGAGGAAGGAGACCAGAATTGACACAATATTCCAACAGTGGCCTAACCAATGTCCTGTACAGCTGCAACATGACCTCCCAACTTCTATACTCAATGCTCTGACCAATAAAGGAAAGCATACCAAACGCCTTCTTCACTCACCTATCGACCTGCAACTCCACTTACAAGGAGCTATGAGCCTGCCTCCAAGGTCTCTTTGTTCAGCAACACTCCCCAAAACCTTACCATTAAGCATATAAGTCCTGCTAAGACTTACTTTCCCAAAATGCATCACCTCGTATTTATCTAAATTAAATTCCATCTGCCACTCCTCAGCCCATTTGTAACCTGGGGTAACCTTCTTCGCTGTCCACTACACCTCCAATTTGGGTGTCATCTGCAAATTTACTAACTATACCTCTTATGCTCACATCCAAATCATTTATGTAAACGACAAAAAGTAGTGGACCCAGCACCGGAGATCAGCCATGATCCCATTGAATGGCTGGGCAAATTCGATGGGCTGAATGGCCCACTTCTGTTCCCAAATCTTAAAAGCAGTGATCAGGAGAGGGGAGATTGGGAGGGGAGAATTCAAATTGGATGTCATTATGGGGTGGGGGGGTGTAAAAAGGGAGTGATCAGGTCAGGGGCTTGTTGGGAAGACGGGATGATCATGGCAGCAGAGTGTGATTGGGAGATGGGTGGATTGGGAAGGGTTTGACTGCTGGGTGGTGATTGGGGATAGGTTGATTGGTGGGTGGTGATCAGGAGGGCGGTGAACAGAAAGGGTTTGGGACGGTATAAACAGGAATGCAGGATGATCAGGAGGAGGGAGGGGATATTGGGAGAGGTGTGAATGGGAGGAGAATGACCAGTGAGAGTAATTAGTAGAAGGTGAACCGATTGACCCGACAATCAGTGGAGTCTTTGACAAGCAGGTTCCCAGAAGGAGGGGGTTAATCAGAAGGAGAAGGGTCATTGGAAGAGGGGAAGTAGATAAGCAGGGGGTAAACAGATGGAGGACAGAACATAGCAGTCAATTACACAAACCAGCCTTCCTTCTACTGACTCCATCCACACTTGGTGCTGCCTTGGGAAGGCAGCCAAAATCATCAATGACCCCCCTCCCACCCCGGTTACACTCTCTTCCACCTTCTTCTGTTAAGTAGAAGATGTAAAAGTTTGAATACACGTATGAACAGGTTCAAGAACAGCTTCTTCCCTGCTGTTATCAGTCTGTTGGACAGACCTCTCAAATGTTACTTCTGATCTCTCTCTTTGCATCTTGTAACACTGTATTCTGCACTCTGTTATCCTGACTCACTGTGTATGGTACGATCTGCCTGTTTAGCATGCAAAACAGAACATTCCATTCCATCTCAGGACATGTGACATCAACCAATCGATCAATAATCGGAAGGAGGGGGTGCTGAGGAAGGAAGGGTATCGGGATAGGGACGACTGGGAAAAGTGAGTGTCAGGAGGGAGAAGGGGGTAATCAGGAGGTGATTGGACAAAGAAAGAACATTCTAGAAAAGTGAGATTGAAGTAGGAAGGGTCTGATCAATGGGCAGTCATTGGTTTAATGACGGAGGGACACTCCTTTTCTGCCCAGATCCATATTCAAATCTATTTTAATGTAATGTTTTGGTGCTGTGATGGAGAAATCCATTTGGATCCACTGCTTGGGGATCCAGCTCCCCTGAGAACAAATGTGATAACCTTCTCAGTTTCCTGCCCATATATCTGCTTCCAACTTTCTATACCTATTTACCAGTCAAACTATGTATCATTATTTCAGTCTACAGAGATACAAAAAAATTCTTCCTTTAATTCCAATAAAGTGATTCACAAGTTAGTTTCTTTGTGTGTTTATTTGCATGTCTGTGTATGTGTGCGTATTTCTGTACCTATGCGTGTGTCTGTCTGTGTTTCTGTATCTATTTGTGTGTCACTCTGTGTATCTTTGTGCATATGTCTGTCTATGCATATGTTTATGTCTGTTTGTATTTATGTTTATGTATATGTCTATTGATGTGTGTGAGACTGCCAATGTGGGTATGTGCCTGCGTCTATGGGTATCTGTGTATGTGTGCCTCTGTCTGTGTGTTTATTTGCATGTATTGTGTCTATTTGTGTCTGTATCTGTTTGTGTGTATCTTTGCATGTATCTGAGTTTGTGTGTGCCTGTGTCTCTGTGTATGTGGTGTGTATTTGTGTGCACCTGTGTTTGTGTGCAAATCTGTGTCTATGTGTATCTGTGTGTGTCTATATCTTTGTGTGTATCTGAGTTTGTATGTGTCTGTGTCTATACTTGTGTTTGTGTAATTTTGTGTACATCTGTGCCTGTGTATACATGTATGTGTATCTCTGTTTGTGTGTAATTTTGTATGTATCTGTATATAGGTGTCTGTGTAACTGTGTTTGTGTGTGTGTTCTCTGTCTATGTGTGTCTATATCTTTGTGTGTATCTGAGTTTGTGTCTACGTGTAATTTTGTGTGTATCTGTGTCTAGGTGTGTCTGTATCTGTATGTAATTTTATGTGCATCTGTAACTGTGTATAAATGTGTGTATCTGTGTTTGTGTGTGTCTCTGCTTATGTGTTCGTATCTGTGTCTGTGTGTGTGTCAATTTGTCTGTGTGTGTGCGCATGTATATGTGCTGTCGATCTGATGGAGCAGAGAGCATTTCCTGAAAGAACGAGCAGTGAATTCTTCACATTTTTCTACACTGGAAAGAATTTGGTTGCACTTGTTGATTCAGTTGTGTTGATTTTTATCAACTGGCGTTCTGCTCGGAAGGGTTCACACGATGAGGCGATTGTTCCTTCAGGTTCACTGTGAAGGAAGCACACCTAGTGCAGGCTGGGGTCGACAGGACCTAGCTGATGGACGACATCACATAGAAAGGAAGAAGGAACATGGCTGACGCAATTATTCCTCCATGAAGTAGCTGAGGCTGGACTTCAATAAAAGGGATTATAAATGTGATACAGTCTGTTTCAGTAGCAAGGACAGGAAGGTCACTTATTACCCAAGAGCTGGAGGTTCAGCTGGAGGAGAGGATCAAAAGCATTTCAGAGCATCAAGCAGTGGGTAGCCAATTAGGGAAAGTTAATGGTCAAGTAAAGCCAATTAGAGGCAGACTGGATCTTGCCAATTGTCTGGAGGTAGCCTCTTGATAACAGACTGGGAGGAGCGCCAACTACCTGCTCCTTTTCCGCGGTTACATTAGGGCCCCGGTGTCCTTGGAGAAGGAGCACGCGGTGTCCACCAACACCCTGGAGTTGTTCAGGGAGAGGTGGGCGCCGCAGGGAGTGGAGTGCATTATTTCCCCCTCCAACTCTATTTTGATTTAGTCCCTACCCTCCCCTTCACTGTTTTGATCACACAGCATTGCCCTTTGATGAGAAGGGCAGTGCTTGTCACTGGCCACTCGGGTGTTTTTTATATCTTCCTGGTGGTGGCAATTGAATAAAGATTCGTGCACTTTGTGTCTTTCACTGTGTCTCACACCTGCACACACACACCATGGGTGCTGGGGAAAAAATAAGCACTACCGCACTTAGGCGGTAGTGTGGGGGTTAATTTAAAAAAAAAAAAAAAAAAAAAAAAAAAAAAAAAAAAAAGAAAAGAAAAAAAAAAATATAAACAGGGGATTTTACGTTAAAAAAAAAAAAAAAAAAAAAATTAAATAGGAGAAAAAACAGACTGGGAGGAGCGCCAACTACCTGCTCCTTTTCCGCGGTTACATTAGGGCCCCGGTGTCCTTGGAGAAGGAGCACGCGGTGTCCACCAACACCCTGGAGTTGTTCAGGGAGAGGTGGGCGCCGCAGGGAGTGGAGTGCATTATTTCCCCCTCCAACTCTATTTTGATTTAGTCCCTACCCTCCCCTTCACTGTTTTGATCACACAGCATTGCCCTTTGATGAGAAGGGCAGTGCTTGTCACTGGCCACTCGGGTGTTTTTTATATCTTCCTGGTGGTGGCAATTGAATAAAGATTCGTGCACTTTGTGTCTTTCACTGTGTCTCGCACCTACACACACACACCATGGGTGCTGGGGAAAAAATAAGCACTACCGCAGTTAGGCGGTAATGTGCGGGTTAAATATTTTTTAAAAATATAATAAACAGGAAGAAAAAAAAACAGACTGGGAGTGGGGAAAGATGTCCAGTGCTCCAGACGGGTTTTGAGGCTTTCCTCACTTGCTTAGTGACAGCCGTAAGATGCCCCACAGGTCCCTCCTCCAGAGCTGGTCCATTATGGAATATTGGCTCTCCTTTGGGTGTTACTATACTGAGCTACTTGCCAGTGCATGGCAACTGGAGAGCCTGGGAGTGCAGCACTCTCAGTAAGTTGTCCTCACTTGCCATCCACTATTGAAAGGGCTGATCAATAAGGCCCATGGCTTTCACGGGCGTGTAGATCTCAGCCAGCTACACTGCCCGGCAGCTGAGGCTGTCCCTGAAATGAAAAGTGTTGCAGGGGCCACTTGCAGTTTCCGTAATTAGCCAATTCACTGAACATCCCTGCCAGGTTACTCTGCCCTGAACAGTCCCCTGTTTCAGCCCAAAATCGAAACCCTGGCTCCAATGTGAACACTAGTCGTGGGCAAAAGGACTGACATCACAGCTTCTGCTTCAAATGTCGATTTTCCTGCTCCTCAGATGCTGCCTGACCGACTGTGCTTTTCCAGCACCACACTTTTTGTCCCAGGTAGATCCAATTGGTAGCACGGACACAGAAACCATTGGAGACCATGTGAAGTAATTGGGCAGAAGTGGGTACTGCAGATGCTGGAGATTACAGTCACTATTAGAGTGGTGCTGGAAAAGCACAGCAGGTCAGGCAGCATCCGAGGATCAGGAAAGTCAATGTTTCGGGCAAAAGCCACTCATCAGGAATGAGGATGGAGACCCGGGGGTGGAGAGATACATGGGAGGGGGATGGGGATGGTGGGGGGGGAAGGTAGCTGAGAGTGCAATAGGTGGATGGAGGTGGGGGTAAAGGTGATAGGTCAGAGAGGAGGGTGGAGCGGACAAGTGGGAAGGAAGATGGAAAGGTGGGACAGGTCATGAGGGCAGTGCTGAGCTGGAAGATCGGAACTGGGGTAAGATGGGGAGAGGGGAAATGAGGAAACTGGTGAAGTCCACATTGATGCTGTGTGCAATAGGTGGATGGAGGTGGGGTGACGGTGCAAGTAAGTGACTGAGTGTGGGACTGTACTGGCTAAATAAAGAGGGACTGATTGGTCTCCCTTACCAATCTAAAGGTATAAACATTGGCATCTGACATGTGCCAGACTCTAAAGCCCCCCCTATCCCAATGACATGTCTCTGATCCATGCACAGGACATTTTTGCTCTTCAATGCTACACCTCAGACGATACTGGAAACTCTCATTGTAATGCTGCAGCGAGGGCACTGAGTGCTCAGGGACACACAGCCCCCAGCCCAGGGACTGCGCCAGGCTGTCTCTCCAGGCTCTTCACTCTCTCTCGCAGCCCTCACTCACTCTGAGCATCCTTGGATGCTCACAGCCTTGCATCACCTTCCTGTGCTTCGCCCCCTCAGCCAGAGATACCGGGCTCTTGGTGCTGCTGGCTTGCCGCGCCCTTTAGGGCAGCGTCAACATCAGGAAGCTTGTCCTGGTTACCAGGAGAGGAGTCATCAAATGGAGGGACACAGCCTTCACTCAGGGGGATCCTGGCACTGTAAGTCAAACGCAGCCTCCATTACCAGTCCAGGGGCTTGGACTCCATCAGTCATCCTTTGAGGTGGTCAGGAAATCTTCTTCTCTGAACTGGTGAGAGTTGAATGTCTATCATCTCGACTCTTTCGGCTGGGGGCTGTTCCCCCCCCCCCCCAGGATGAGACAGAGACAGGTATTAACCGGGGATGAAAGTGAGTGGCACTATTATTTCGGTAAAGTTGGCATAGGTGCAGGGAAGCTGGTCTTTCAGAGGACGTCCATGCAGTTGTTCCGAGAACTGGGACGTGGAAAGATGGGGTTCTAATCGAATGACAAAGTAGGGGCTGGGTAGGTAGTTAATGAGACAAGTTTGGTAAGAAATGGTAAGAGGTCTCGCACGGCCTCACAGCAAGAATCCCTTCCAAAACCTTATCACAACTCTCGCTCAGCTAAAACAAAACTGTCTGGTTACAGCCCAGGAGCTGCCATTCAGCCCAATGTGTCGTATATTAATGCTAGCCTTCTCCTGTTCTTCCCACTTCAAATCCCCCTCCCGCTCTGCCAAGGATATGCAAGTCCTGAGCCTCCACCATTGCCAAATCCAAGCCACCCGACGCCTGGAGGAAGAACCTCTCCAACCACACGGCATCAATGTCGACTTCACCCGTTTCCTCATCTCCCTCCACCCTCCCCCTCATCCCAGATCCAACCTTCCAACCCGGCACTGCCCTCTTGAACTGTCCGAACAGTCCATCTTCCTTCCCGCTTATCCACTCCACCCTCCCCTCCGACCTATCAGAATCACCTCCCATCTGCATTTAGCAATCACTTTCCCAGCTACCTCACCCCCCACCCCCACTCCCCTATTTATCTCTCAGCCCCCTTACCCCCCCCCCCCCCCCCCCCCAACATTCCTGATGAAGAGCTTATGCCTGAAGCATTGACTCTCCTGCTCCTCAGATGCTGCCTGATCTGCTGTGCTTTTCCAGGGCCACACTTTGCAACTCTACTTCATCTGATTCTTATTAAAACAGCCTGCTATTCTTTCCTCCTCCATCGTGCTTTCTTTGGTTTGCCTTTAACTGTATCCATTCACCTCAACTCCGTGTGGAGGTAAAGTCCACATCCGTGTTTTTATTTATTTTTAAAATGTGTTTTTTCTTCTGGGGCATTTATAATGTACTCAGTTGTGTGGCAGTGTGCTCAGTGGCTTGAAATGTGGATAAACTGAGTCACCTTGTCAGAAAAACACCTTTGAGAATTTGTGACAGTGAACTACACATAACATATGAACAGTCCGTGTTCTTAGAAACACAAATTAATTCATTATAAAGGCCTGATATTAAGAGAGGTCACTATCGTGTGTGTGTGTGTGTGAGAATTGGCAACAAGTCAGCTTCTATTGCAGTCCAATAGCGATTAGATGTGAGGAGATTTCCAGCTTTAGTTTAATACTCCAATGGAGCAGATTCCAGAGGGCTGGCTGTCCAATTGGACCACACAGTGATTCCCGATACAATGAGGTTCTGATGTTGGGAACAGCAATTAACACTTGGGGAGTATCAATTTCATAGACCTTTGAAGACATCAATGAAAAAGTGCATAATTATAGGATCATAGAATGAAATGACCACAGTACTGAAAGAGACCATTCAGCCTTTCACTGCCCTGCGAGCTGTCTGCAAGAGTAACTTCAATATTCCCATGCCTCATCCGTTTCCCTGAAGCCCTGCAAATTTTTTCATCTTCAGATAATTATCTACTTCCCTTTCAGGGAATCAGTTTAGCTCAGTTGGCTGGATTGTTGGTTTATAGAGCAGTATGATACCAACAGTGTGGCTTCAATTCCCATCACTGGTTTGAGGTTACCATGAAGTACTCTCCTCCTCAACCTCTTCCCTTGCATGAGGTCTGGTGGCCCTCAGGTTAAATTGCCACCAGTTGCTTCCATCTCTCGAATGGGAGAGCAGCCCTATGGTGTGGTTAGACTATGGTGATACAACAACTTCCCCTTCATAACCCATGGCTGAATTCCCCTCCACCACAGTTTCAGACTATTTAGTTAGAAGCGGCACAGTGCTAATGTCACAGGTTGAGTTATTCTGTAGGCCCTGGGGTTCTGATTTCAAATGGTTCAAATTCCACGACAGCAGTTGACATAGAACATAGAACATAGAAAAATACAGCGCAGTACAGGCCCTTCAGCCCTCGATGTTGCGCCGACCAAAGCCTACCTAACCTACACTAGCCCAATAACCTCCATATGCTTGTCCAATGCCCGCTTAAATGACCATAAAGAGGGAGAGTCCACCACTGCTACTGGCAGGGCATTCCATGAACTCACAACCCACTGAGTAAAAAATCTACCCCTAACATCTGTCCTATACCTACCACCCCTTAATTTAAAGCTGTGTCCCCTAGTAACAGCTGACTCCATACGCGGAAAAAGGTTCTCACTGTCAACCCTATCTAAACCCCTAATAGTGGTTGTGAAACTTCATTGATTGTTGGAAAAACCTATCGTGCTCAGTAATGTCCGACCTACATCGGACTCCAGATCCATAGAAATAGCCAAGCGAGCCAAGGGCAATTCGTGACGGCCACTTGACGATGCATGATTTTCCACACTCCCTCCATTATCTTTTGTTTCTTTGCCAATTTCTTTAAATCAGTGATTCCTACTTGAGTTTTCCAACAGCAGGAACAATTAATCCCTATCTACTCTATCCAGGCACCTCATGGTTTTGAACACCTCGAGCAAATCTTCTCTCAACCCCCTTTTCTTCAAGAAGAACAACCCTAACTTCTCCAACCTCCCCTGGTAACTGAATTCCGAATCCTTGAAACGATTATTGCATTTCTTTTTTCTCTGCAGCCTCTCCAATGCCTTTTCGAAAGTGTAACGAACAGAGTTGGCCACCATGTAAAGAGTTAACTGTACCACTACTTTAACTACAGCTACTGAGCTCACATTGGCCTGAGACCTGATGGCTGAAGGTGCGAGCAAAGTCCTATTCTATCAAGCTTCTGTTAATAAAGGTAGAGTCACCATATCCCTAGAGGAACACAGGGCTGCCCTCCCATTAAAGAGAGATGACTGGCGGTGGCTTAACCTGTGGGTCACTGTGCCTCAGGCAAGGGGAGACGTTGAGAAGGAGAATCCTTTGTGATAACCTCAGCTGATGTGGGAATTGAAACCACCCCGTTGGCATCACTCTGCAATTGTAAACTAGCCATTCGGCCAACTGAGCTAACTGACCACATGTACCTGCATATAGCGAGTGAATGGTTAATAAATGTTAATAGGGTCAGCCATATTGTTGCAGATCTGGAGCCCCATGTAGGTCGGACATGAAGATTTTCTTCTCTCGAGGATATTATTGATTAGTCTAGTGGTCAACTCTCGTCTGCCCCTACCTCCTCAAAGCTGCTAACAATATCCTAACACATAATGCTCAAGCTGAGGCAGTGTTTACTAAACATTTTATATACATTGTGGTTCGACTGGTGAAGCACATGATCCTGTATTCAATGATTCGGCTGCATATAACCTGGCAAAATGTGCTCCTGCACCCACATTATAATGTACATTTAATTCATAATGTCTCTCCTCATTCTTCCTACCAAATAGAACCCCTGCCTTCAGGGAGCCCATCCTCAGAGACAGCTTCCCTGCACCCAATCAGAGCCAAGTAAATCCCATGCCCTGGAGAGAAGACTCATTGAGAGCCTGTTCCTCCAATCAATATCTGCCTCTCTCCCTCACGCACTTCAATGATGCTCTTCAGAGTGAAAGTGGTCACAGCGGAAGAGAGATTGGAAGGACTGGAACAGGTTTGATCACAGGGATGGGTGGAGTCGGCAGACTGGATCAGGACCGCAGATCTGACCTCTTGGTTGTGCATTGCATAGTTCCATCCATCACATACTGCTTCCTCAGCTTGGCATGCGTGTAGTCCTGACCTGTAGCTTCACCCAAGGTGGTAAAAACAATGACTGCAGATGCTGGAAACCGGATTCTGGATTAGTGGTGCTGGAAGAGCACAGCAGTTCAGGCAGCATCCAAGTAGCTTTGAAATCGACATTTCAGGCAAAAGCCCTTCATCAGGAAGCTGACACTTCATTTTGAGGTACGGCTCGTGCAGCCCCTGGCAATGACCTCCTGCACTCTTCAATGAACTACATAATCCAAGATGGAGGATGTGAAAAACTGGCTGTAACAGCTGCTCCTTTTTTTTGAGGTATTTTAGGTGTTGGAAGTGGTTTCCTCGAATTCCAGGAGCAGCAATTAACGTTTTGTACACTGTTGCATTGTTTTGGAACTCTGGAGAAAGAAAAGCTTACAAAATCATGAGGGGCATGGATAGGATAAATAAACAAAGTCTTTTCCCTGGGGTGGGGGAGTCCAGAACTAGAGGCATAGGTTTAGGGTGAGGGAGGGGAAAGATATAAAAGAGACCTAAGAGGCTACTTTTTCACACAGAGGGTGGTGCGTGTATGGAATGAGCTGCCAGAGGAAGTGGTGGAGGCTGGTACAATTACAACATTAAAAAGGCATCTGGATGGTTATATGAATAGGAAGGGTTTGGAGGGATATGGGCCAGGTGCTAGCAGGTGGGACTAGATTGGGTTGGGATATCTGGTCGGCATGGATGAGTTGGACCGAAGGGTCTGCTTCCGTGCTGTACATCTCTATGACTCTCAGTCAGAGCTCAGTTGAAATGTATTGCTATTGACTGAGACACAGGAATCGGTTTCAGTTCTCCAAACAATACTTCAGTTCAAATGGCACATTTTGAATACTGTGTCTCCGCTGCCTCAGTCAACTTAAATGATCTAATAGCAATGCCAGGCTGCAAAAGATGTCCTGACTGGGTTAGGTTTATTTTGATAAGTCCTTTTTTTTCAGGATGACTCAGATTTTCCAGAACAAGACAAGGCTTCATGACAGCATTCTAAGATAAGAGGGAGGCGTTTCAGTGAAAGCTACATTGTGATGGCAAGTTTAGAAAGAGCCAGGGCTAGTGTCCTTTTAACCCCATACCATAGGACTTTGGCAAGGTGACTCCCTATTATTTATTTAAGTACTTCTCAAACTCTCTGGCGTACAAACAAATTGGGTTGATTACTAATCACGTCTGCCAAGCAACTTGATCAGAGGCTCTAAGTAGTTCTGCTGACTGCTCGTTCTCAACTTTTGCTTTATATATCTGTCGAGTGGCTCAGAGACAGCCTCATAACCAGGAGCAGCCATTGCAAGGAACTGACTCGAAAAGCTCCTGTTCAAATTATTGCACCCTTGAGAGTCTCATACATGGACCAAGTATCTACCAAGCAGGATCCTGTATCCATTCCCTCTGTACAAGATGGAAACTTGTTTGTAATCCATGGAGATTGCCTCAGTTAATATAACTTGATATGTCGATGTAGTCCTATGTCAGGACTAGCTCACAGGGAAAGTCAAGACAGCTTTAAAGCACTTGAGAAATGCATTACGCACAGATAGGAACATGTAGTCTTAGGACTGCCAACAACATTGATACAATGATTACAGTCCATTGGCCTCTGTGATATATATGTTACACACTTTTGTGTCCATAAGCCATACAATGGATACAGTGAATTTTCAAAAACATTGATGACTATTTCACTATATTCAATGATGGGGTACAGAGGGTCCAATCCTTGGACGCATCAATTCCCAACCAGGCCAGGTGGTGAGCCAGAAGATGAGGCTGGATAGGCTGGGATTTTCTTCCCTGGAGTGTGGGAGGCTGAGGGGTGACCTTATAAAGGTCTATAAAATCATGAGGAGCATAGATAGGATGAAGAGCACAAAGGTCTTTTCCCGAGGATAGGGGAATTCAGAACCTAAAGGCATAGTTTTAAGATGTGCAAGTGCCAGTGTTGGACTGGGGTGGACAAAGTCAGAAGTCACACGACACCAGGTTATAGTCCCAACAGGTTGATTTGAAATCACAAGCTTCCGGAGAGCTGCTCCCTTTATCCAGTTCACCTGACAAAAGACCTATTGGATTATAATCTGGTGTTGTGTGACTTCTGACTTCGTTTTAAGGTGACAGGGCAAGATCTTAAAGGGTCCTGTGGGGCAACATTTTCACACAGGCGGTGGTGCATATATTGAATGAACTGCCAGAGGAAGTAGTAGAGATGAGCACAATTTCAACATTTAAAAGTTATTTGGACAGGGTACAGGGGGAGGAACGATTGAGAGGGTAATGGGTCAAATGCAGGCAAATGGGACTGGTTCAGATTAGGAAACCTGATCAGCATGGACGAGTTGGGCTGAAGGGTCTGTTTCTGTGCTGTATGACTCTATGACTCTATTTTTCCTAATGGATAGAGTTTATTAACTACTCAGTCTTACAGCTGCTTCCACACACCAGCTCCCCCATGTTACCCCTTTATAAAACAAAATCCTTTGATCAGCCTGTTGGGGTGTGTTGTGACACATGTCCATGGCCAGCACACTGTGAGCAGGGGGACTTAAACCTGGTCCTTCTTGCCCAGAAATGGAAACACAAACGTCATGCCACAAGACCATCTACTCCCCATTTATATCTGCCCAGTCAATCAGCTAATCAATTAGAACCTCAGAAACCCACTTCACTACAAGCAAATGCTGCATTAACAGGGCACAAAGGGTTTACTTGGACCTATTGGCACCCAGCGTTCACAGCATAGCCTCGGGCACAGGGAGTTCAGTCTGTACACCACCCCTGCCCCATCTCTCTGTCCCTGCAGCATGGACATGTCAGGCTATATCTCACCCCATACCGGGGCACAAGAGAGTCCAAGCTGTACTTCCCTGGGACACAGAGGTTTCAGTTTTTACCTTCCCAGTACAAACATCCCCAATCACCTCCCCCTAACTGGGGCAGAGAGAATTCGGACCTCTTCCCTAGAGCACAAACAGTTCAGTTTTAACCTCCCTCCCTACCCCCATCCAGAGCACAGACGGTCTTGTTTGTACCCACACAGCTCCTTCCCCAGGCAGAGAGAGTCTAGACTGTATTCCAGGCTGACCAGTGAGAGTTGTACTCTGGGGTAGCGGGCTGTAATCTAATAAGCCTCAGGATAGAGTGGGTACACTCTGTACCCTAAGGATGTAGGGTAATCAGCCTGTACCCTTACGCCAGCGGGTTCAGTCTATATCCTTAGGGTAGTGGCCAGGTTGTCTGTAGATGAGTGAATACTTAAAGAAGCACTAGGACTTAACAAGGAGAAGGTGGTAGGTAATGAGATTGGGGTCTGGGAGGGAATGAAGAGGTTGTGGAAGGGGGTTCGTTACAGGAATTGAGTTTCCAAGTGAGGGGGTTACTGAGATTGGGAACTAAAAGCTGGGGGTTAGTGAGTTTGGATGTTGGAGGGAGTGGGTTAGTGGGATTGGGGTATAATGGGGGGTGTTTCAAAGGGAATTAGTGAAATTGGGCTCTGAGGGGGAGGAGTTAGATTAGGGATTTTTTAAAGATTACAGATTTGGAGGGAGAGGTTAACACAATTGGCATCTAATAGGAAGGGTGCCAGTGACATTGGGTGGTGGAATGGTCAGTGAGATTGGAGGGAGGGGACTAGTGAGATTGGGATGGGGGGGTGGTTTGGCGGCACTGGGATCTAAAGTGAAGAGCTTGATGAGATTGGGCAGTTGGCGGAAGGATGGTCAGTGAGATTGGGGTCTCAGAGGGAGGGGGGCAACGAGTTTGGGATTTCGGTGGGCGGTTTGGAGGCAATGGGATCTAAAGTGAGGGGCTTGATGTGATTGGGGTGTGGGTGGAAGGGTGGTCAGTGAGATTGGTGTGTGGGGGGGACTAGTGAGGTTGGGGTCTTGGATGGAGGGGGTTAAGATACATTGGTGTCTAAAGTGAGGGGAGGAGTAACAAGACTGGGGTGTGGGGCGGGGGGGAGATTTAGTGAGTTTGAGGTCGGGGGTTGTTAGTGGAGAATGGGGTCGGGGTGATCGCGAACCGGAGAGTTGGTCGGTCAGGATTCCCCCCTCCCCCTCCCCCCCCCACCCAACCCCACAACACTGAGGAGTCAGGTCCAGCTGATGTGGCGACTCTGGAACGGAGCGGCCGACTTCGGAAAGCTGGTGTTTTTTAAGGCGGGAGGACTGGAAATAGTGCTGACGGGAAGAGGGTGTCTACAGCAACTCCCCATATACGGTGATGGTACCAGTCAAATGTCCCCCAGCAACGAATCAACGGGCTGATGCAGGAAGAAGATTGGCCATAGGATAGGGGCAAGCTTTGACCGCTTCCAAAAAAGTATTAAATGTCTTAAGGAATTCAATCTGCCCCTGAGAAGGACATATTTCTGAGGCTGGGGGTAGGATCCTGTGCAGTTCAGCACAGCTCCTGAATCAGCTCCGTCTCTCTCTCTCTCTCCCTCCAGGCTTCCTGCACACCCTCTCCCTCTTTCTCCCAATATTATTTACAAGTATATTTTAGTTCCTTTCTTAACAAAGCTCACCACCACCACCAGCCATGGACGCCATTAAGAAAAAGATGCAGATGTTAAAGCTGGACAAGGAGAATGCCTTGGACCGAGCTGAACAAGCCGAAGCGGACAAGAAGGCAGCGGAGGACAGGAGCAAGCAGGTTCGCGACTGCGCGGAGGGTTCAAATCCCAGCCCTGACCTCACAGTGTGGAACTGAAAACGTACCCTAAAGGGGGCAACTCCAGTATCTGGAGCCCAATCCCCAGATGTTTATAAACAAGGGATTAGATAGGCTGTAAAGTATGCAAAAGGAAAAGCGCGTCGATGGTTAACCTGCAGCAATATCGACTTGTAAAATGTGCAAGTTAACCCGCAGATAAACTGTAGATTGAAATGTGCAAAAGTTAATGGTTAAAATGCAGCATTGTAGACTGTAAAATGCGCTAAGTTAACGTGTAGTTAAAATGCAGCATTGTAGACTGTAAAATGTGCTAAATTAATGTGTAGATAGTTAAAATGCCGCTTTGTAGACCGTAAAATGTGCAAACTTAACGCGCAGATGATTAAAATGCGAGTCTTTTATTTTAAAACTTACGGATTTATAGAAAAAGCATGCTCTTGCCCGATTCTATCCAGATTTGCATCAATGTTAATTTGTTGTGGGGAGGATGGGGCTAATTTGGACCACGGCTTTGTTTGATGGCTCTCTGATGAATTGTCTGTGTAGTTTGAGGATGATGCTTTACAACTAGAGAAGAAATTGCGAACCGTGGAGGATGAGAGGGATAAGTTTGTAGAAGATTTCAACAAGGCGGAAGAGCGGCAGCTGCTGGCGGAGGAGAATGCCACTAAGGTATTGGTGCGAGGTGAATGAACGACTCTTGTAACCTCTTTCTGCTTTTTTTTTCTCTCTCCTCTCTCTCTCTCTCTCTCTGTTTCTGTGTGTCTCTCTCTCTCACACACACACACGCATGGCTCCACTTTCCACCGACTACGTCGCCTCTGTCTCTTTGTGTCCCTGTGCTGTCTGTCATCTCGCTGCTGCTGCTACCACACACAAAAACAACAAAAAAAAACCAACAAAAACACCGCGCAAACTGCAGCTGGAGGATGAGCTGGTGGCCTTACAGAAGAAACTGAAGGGGACTGAGGATGAACTTGACAAATATTCCGAAGCTCTGAAAGATGCACAGGAGAAGTTGGAACTGGCTGAAAAGAAAGCCACAGATGTGAGTATCACACACAGCTTTTCAATCTGTGGAAAATACACTTTATTTTCCCCCTCTCTTTATTTCCTATCTTCCTCATCTTGCATGACAAGCCTCAAAAGCACCCCCATCCGTCACTAATTCTTGTGATCCATTGATATTCTGTTTCACTCAATTCCTCTCCCCAAATGCTTCGGCAGACAGCTGGATGCCAAGACGACATTAATAATATCCCTTGTAGGTTTAAGTCAGGATTAGGTGGTGTGTATGTCCTGAGTAGGTCTCTGGGTTTATTTATAGCTCAGTGCTTTATATGGCATGGATATGCACTAGCTTAAGGGAGCTGTCCCTGGGGGAGAGGCACGTATTTGTCCCCTTGTCAAACAAGACTGTTTAACAAAAAGGGAAATCCACTCGTAACTCAATCTCCGTGCAAACGATCAGGAGCAAAAAATCTGACTGAGAGATCCCATCAAACGCTCCCATTAAAGACTCTCTTGAAGCGCCCCCCCAACCAGCGGATCCAATTGACAGGAACCCAAATCCACTCGCTCCCTCCCGCCCCAATCTATTTGTAATGCGTTCGTAAAGGATATTCCTTAAAAGGAAAAGTATGCAGAGTATTCCGAATAGCATTTATATCCCTGGCATTTTGGAGAGCCAATAACCCCGGCTGCTTCAGATAACCACAGCATTAACATTGCCAAGTTCCATCACCCCTGGGAGCTGTATTAACAAGCGCCACGTGTAAATCCCGCTCCCAGTTCTGAGCTATTTACACTTTATTATTATGCCCCATAACATACATCCCAGACTCCGGTTACTTTACCCACCTCCAGGACCGGCTGCCTCCCCAGTCCGGTCTATTTCAAATCAATCCTCCGTTTTTTTTTGTTTGTTAAGAGTTTACAGGATCTTTTCCAGCTCTGTGTGATTGTTACTTCTGGAACATTCCCCCAATCATATTTTCAAATTGCTATCATTCAAAAAAAGAAAGGGAGTTCTATGACCCCCTACTGTCCAATGTGTTGAAGCCCTGAGACTGAGCTAGGGGGAAGATTCCCTCAAATAAGTTGTTTTTTTTTGGTGAATATCTACGAAAGACAGCTAACAGCTTCTGGATTATGACAGTTATTCAACGATACAGTTATCAAACTAAGAGGTGAAAAGAATGATGTTTTTCCTTGCTGTACTTTCACTGATGATGCTGACTTCTCTAGTGTTAGATTTAACTCCCCGCTGGGTTAGTGGGCTCAAACCTACAGTCTAATTTCTCATGTTTGAATCCTGACAGTGGGTAGCGATGGGCAAGAACACCTTGCACCTGGTAGCCAAGACCCCTCTAATCCTGAGCAAGAGTGTGCCAATGTGCACTGATCCAGGACAGGTGAAGACGTTCATAGGTACCAATTGGGACTTCGAACAGTGGCTGACCTCTCCCTTCGAGATCCAGCTGGACTGAGAATATTGCCTTACACCCAGGCCACTTACTGACCCCAGGCCTCCCTGTGTTGTATGGTAGTGACTCACTGAGTCGTACGGAAGTTAGTGGAATCAGTTTAATGGGTTGGATTAGCTCAGCATTCAGTGTTAGCCGTGGAATTCTGATTGTCAGGGAGCAGGGACTCCTAGGGGAGAAAACAGTCTGATCTCAGTTGCTCCTGGACAGACAGAGCACAATCTGATCCCAGGGGCTACAGCACAGAGAGAGAGAGAGAGAGCATGGTGTATTCCCAAGGGCTATAGGAGAGAGAGAGAGAAAAAAAACATGGTGTATTCCTAGGGGCTATAAGAGAGAGAGAGAGAGAGAGCATGGTGTATTCCCAGGGGCTATAGGGGGGAGAGAGAGAGAGAGAGAGAGAGAGAGAGAGAGAGAGAAAGGGAGCTTGGTGTATTCCCAGGGGCTATAGGACAGAGAGAGAGAGAGAGAAAGAGAGAGAGAAAGAAAGGTGTATTCCTGGGGATATATTCAGAGAAAGAGAGAGAGAGAGAACGCATGGTGTATTCCCACAGGGGCTATAGGACAGAGAGAGAGAGAGAGCTCAGTGTATTTACAGGGGCTATAGGACAGAGAGAGAGTGAGAGTGTGGTGGATTCCCAGGGGCTATAGGACAGAGAGAGAGAGAGAGAGAAAGGTATATTTCCAGGGGATATATTCAGAGAGAGAGAGAGAGAGAACATGGTGTATTTCCAAGAGCTGTAAGACAGAGAGAGAGGGAGAAAAAGCACAATGTACACCCCAAAGCTATAGGACGGATAAAGCTCAGTCTAATGTTAGAGGCTACCATACAGAGAGTGCAGAATCCAACCTTACCTCAGAAATTATTAGACCAAGTGAGCACAGTCTGATCGCATGGCCAGTACACTGAATGAGTACAATCTGATCCATGGTGCTTAGGCATGATACCACATAGTTTGATCTCAGGGATTACAACACAGAGAGTTCAGTTTGATCCCATGAGCCCCTGGGCAGAGACAGCATAGTCTGATCTGATCCCAAGGGTTGTTGGACTGAACAGCACAGTCTGATCCCAGGGGCCCCAAAACAGAGAGAGAGTCATTGTCCTTTGATTATTCCCTCCTCCTGTGGCTGTGGAAAAATAACTGAGCATCAGGGCTCTGATGCAGTGGGTCAGCCTTTCTTGGGCAGCTCATACCAGCTGTTACCAAGCTCTGGTCAGAAACCAGTGCACCCTATTCCAGTGTTAACCATAACCAGTATCACAGAAAGCTGTAAGTGAGATGAGTGAACATGAACATAACCAGGAGTGACAGTCCTGGCTGATTCCACCCTCACCACAACTCCTCACACCACCTACCCTCCTCCCTCTCCCTAACCCAGCCCGAAACCACCCCATACCCAACCAAACCCATTCCCTCTTACCATAGGGTCATACAGCACAGAAACAGACCCTTCAGTCCAACCAGTCCATGCCGAACTTGATCCCAAAACTAAGCTAGTCTTACCTACCTGCTCCTGGCCCATATTCCTCCAAACCCTTCTTTTTCATGGACTTATCCAAATATCTTTTCAATGTTGTAACTTTACCTGCATCCACTACTTCCTCAGGAAGTTCATTCCATTTGTGAACCACCCTCTGTTAAAAAAAATGCCCCTTGTGTCTTTTTTAAATCACTCTCCACTCACCTTAAAAATGTACTCTTGGAATTCTCCTATCATTAACCCGATCTATACCCCTCATGATTGTAAAAATCTCTATAAGGTCACCCCTCAACCTCCTACATTCCAGTGAAAAAGCCCCTTCCTTTGTATCTCAAACCTTCCATACCCAGCAACATCCTGGCAAATCTCTTCTAAACCCACTTAATAATATCCTTCCTATAACAGGGCTGGGAACGCTGACTCTCATTGTACCTCAACACTGTACAGTACATTTATGCAGATTTTTGTGAATGTTTGTGCTTGTCAAGGTGCTGTGGATGAAGGATACCTGACATGGTGGGCACTCAATGCCAACTCTCAGCACGATGTGGGCACAGACCCCGTGAAAAGTAATTCTCGTACTCTGAAAGAAAGAATCAGTTTCCCAAATCACTGTTCACAATCACAGGGCCTTCTATTTGAGAAGCACTTCTGAAACACTGGGAGAAAAATCAGGAATAGCTGGAGAAACTCAGCATGTCTGGCAGCATCTGTAGAGAGAGAGAACAGAGTTTACATTTTGAGTGACCCTTCTGAAACTTTGTCATTGTTGCAATTGGGAACTATGGCAGACAATTTACACACAACAAGCCCCCATGTCCAGGAATGTAATAATGATCAGATAATCTGTTTTTGTGATGTTTAAGGGATTGATATTGGCCAGGAGAATGCTACAGCTGTTCTTCCGAATGGGGCAATGGAATCTTTTATGTCCATTCGAGAACAAGCTGGGTTTAACGTCCCATTAGAAACAGTACTTCTAATAATGTAGTACTCACTCTGAGCCACAATGAAAATGCTGGTCTAGATTTTGTACTGGAGAGTGAGCTTACACTCAGGACTGTGCGCATTTTGTGCAGTAGCCAATCTAAACCAGATTACCAACCAAACATTAGTCTGTGCTAAATTTTGTTGAGTTTATGAATCACAGAATTGCTATAGTGCAGAAGGAGGCCATTTGGCCCATCATGCCTGCACTGACTTCCTCAGCATTTTAGCTTAGTAACAAATTCCTGCCCTTTCCGCTTAACCCTGTGCATTGTTTTTACTTAAATAATCTTCCAATGCTCTCTTAAATGTCTCATTTGAACACTTCAAGGCAGTGCATTGCAGACTCTAACTGTTCATTATTGAGAAATGAAATGAACTGTCGCACAGTACAATGTAGAGACAGGAAGCATTGACTCCCCCAGTCTACATTAAACTGCCCTTATTGCAGAGTTTATTAAATTATATCCATACATAGGATGTGATGGTAAATCACTGACATACCTCTATTTCCATAGCATGATTTTATTGGGATGTGGGTTTTGCTGGCAATGTCAACATTTGTGGCCCATCCTAATTGCCTATGAAGTGACTAGCTGAAAAGTCAGTTTAAGAGTAGCCACATTGTTATGGTTCTGTGGTAAACCAGACCAAGTCATAGAGTCATGGAGATGTACAGCATGGAAACAGACCCTTCAGTCTAAATTGCCTATGCCGACCAGATATCCTGACCTAATCTAGTCCCATTTACCAGCACTTGGCCCATGTCCCTAAATCCATCCTATTCATATACCCACAAGTGGCAACTATCCTCCCTGAAAGGGATTTGTGACAATTAATAATTATGTGGCCACTACTAGAGACAATGCTTTATGGATACTTCAAAATCAACCTGTTCATTATTATACTATTATACATTAATGGAGCAGATAATCCTTGAACCCAGTCTTCCTCAGCTAGAGTAGGGACATTTCCAGTGTAACATTTGAGCCCCAATAAGATTAGCTTTATTTCCCAGATTTACTAATTGAACTTAAATTCTACCAGCTGGTGCGGTGGGATTTAAAACCTATCTCCAGAATTTTAGCTTGAGTCGCTTAATTCTATATGAAAGTGAGGACTGCAGGTACTGGAGATTAGAGTGGAGAGCCAATCCTGTGGGATTACTGCTGCTGCAGCAGTCTACCTTGGCTCCAAACTGCAGGTCTGAGGTGAATTCTTAATTTTTTTTTGTTCTGTTTCATTACCCCCACACTACCGCCGATCTGCGGTAGTGCTTATTTTTCCCCCGCACCCATGTTGTGTGTGTGCAGGTTTGAGACAGTGAAAGACACAAGGTGCACGAATCTTTATTCAATTTCCACCACCAGGAAGAAAAGAAACACCCGAGTGGCCAGTGAGATTTTTTTAAAAATTGATTCATCAGACATGAGTATCGCTAACTGGGTCAATACTTATTGACTATCATTAGTTGCCTTAGAGAAGGCGGCACAAATCTGCCTTCTTAAACCACTACAGTCCATTTGGTATAAGTAGCCCCCAATGCAGTTAGCGAGTTTCAGATTATAAAATTATTTCTTACAAATAAGGCGGACATCCATCTCTGCTGAAGAATGGAAAAATAACAGATTTCCTTGTGATTGTTACACTGGTTTTTGTGAGATTTCGCTGCCGACATTTCGACCTTAACCGTACTTCAGGAGGACTCGATTGATACCAAAAAACCCGGAAATGGCCTGTGCCTGAAATTTCATGCCTTTTCAATTTTAAGTAAATGACTTGAGTGGTGCAGGGTTCGTTTATGAAATATTGAATTCAGCACTTAGTGATGCATCATTACACTTGCAGGAGGTTTTTAGAGACCTGTTCTCCAGTCAACACACGTTTAAGATCTTCAGCTGGGTTTATTAAAGTGCCCTTGTGGTGTTTGAATTTGATCAAATTCCAAATCCTCTAATCCTGTAGGTGGCGCGTTCCTGGTGTGAAACACCTTGGAATGTGAAATCGATCAGAATGTCACTTTTGAGGTGTGGCGTCTGCGACCAAATATTTTTTTAAAGAAAAAAGATACTGCAGCAAAAATATCGATTTACAAATGCAACCACCCGGAAAGCTGAGAATTTGAACTGAAGACTTGCATTTTTTAAAAAAAATTCCAACATTCCCCCCTCCCCCCAGCTTCCTGGTGGGAAGGAGAGGGTTAAAAACTAGGCTACTTCCGGTGCTAAGTGCATTTGAAACCGGGAGAGTGGAGATTTTTTTTAAAAAGGGATCTTTTCCCCCGGTTCCTTTTGATTTTTTTTTCAAAACAAAAATCTTTCCCCTCCACCTTTTTTCAATAGAAGTGGGAGGAGAAGTGAAAGGTGTTGGTCTAGCGGGAGAGGGAAAGTAAAGGAGATTAGGATGGCCAGTGCGATGTCGGTGGATGCAGTCAGGAGGAAGATTAAAAGCTTACAGGACCAGGCAGATGTGGCGGAAGAAAAAGCAGAGAGGCTGCAGAGAGAAGTGGACGAGGAGCGACAGTGCCGTGAGCAAGTGAGAGCGAATACAATTGAGGGGGGGAACTGTGGGCATTGGGATCCAGGCGATGGTAACTGTGTAACCTTGGGCTGCAACAGTGTAACCCTCAGCGGGCAACAATGTAACCCTGGGCTGCAACAGTGTAACCCTCAGCGGGCAACAGTGTAACCCTCTGGCAGGAGGTGGCTGTGCTGGGTGGGAAGGAGCTCCCTGCTTCATCTCGAACCAGCAGAGCGAGCGACAGGCAGGAAGCTGGCCTATTTCCCAGGACCAGACCTACCTGTTTCCTAACGTGACTGGGGATTTACTCGGGTGAGGTTTGTAGGAGAGACTCTACTTCAGATTAAAGCACCTACATGTGTACTGTCTAAAATGTGGCTGAGTCCGTCAGGAAATGCAAGCTATTTTTTTTCTCAAAAGAGCCTCCTCTCCCTAATTACAGATCGGAATTTAATTGAAGCTCCCCCACTCCCCATGCCTTGTACTTTAGTTTTCCTTTGAGATTTGGAGCTGGCTTCCTAGGTTTTGAAGATTACACTTAATTCAGGAAACTGGTTTACTGATTCCTGTGTGTTTATGGAGTGTGGTTTAGTTCACTGTAATGAGTTCATCCAAAGGTGAAATCAAATCGAGGTGTACATTTGGTTATGGTCTTGTTTCGGGTGGATTTGGGTGGTGAATGACTGGGAGGTGAATCTAGAGCGATCAGTCCTAGATTTCTGATAAATCGGCTGTAAGAAGTCTCTGTGCTTTCTCCTCTGATGTGGTCTGTGCTGTATTTGAAAGGTTGGCTTCAGCTTAATCTCCTTGTGGCTGGCTGTGTAGTTCTTTCGCTGATGGGCAGAACAAAGGAGAGGCAGCCGCAGGCCTTAATCAGCTCAACCCAGGGCTGTTTGTTCAAAGCCTCCTGGTTTATCTGAACAAGGGGCCTATCTAAGGCATCTCCTCCACCCCCCCACCCCTCGGGCAGTTGCTGGGGATCAAGGATGCCCTGATTTCACTCCTGGGTCCTCGGATGGTTGATAAGTCCAACATGGATTAGCAGACTCTGCCATACTGGGCAGGCATTGCTTTGAGGGACAGGTTGTTAGGGCACTGGCCTGCATACCTCCCATCCTCCCTTTTGGATATTCCCAGCAGGTGTCTCCCAAGCATTCAAGACTTTCCCAAATGGATCATCTCCATGTTGGTCACTTACCACAGGGAAGGTAGTCTGACCCCTTTCTGACAGAAATCCCTGAAGTACTTCCAGTATCCCTCTGGGAGTCACTTCCAAGTGGAATTCTGAGTGAAATGGGATATTTTACATTGTTGCATGAGGTACGTGGACAGCATGTCCTGCCCCTCGGAGCTGGTTGTGAGTGATTAATGCCTCGATGTTGGGCAAAGTGGATTGGGATCGGATGTTGCTGATGGGATTCCTTTCTTGTCCTTGGATCAGAGGAATCTTGCGGAAGTCATCCCTGATGTTTGCTGCACCGTGACTTTAAGGAGAATTCCTGATGAAGGGCTTGTGCCCAGAATGTTGATTCTCCTGCTCCTCGGATGCTGCCTGGTGTGCTGTGCTTTTCCAGCACTACATCCTCGACAGTGCTTCGAGGGGCTTGCTGTAGGCTGCCCAGGTCTCTGAGGCCTAAAGGAGTGTAGGGTCACAGCTGCCTCGATAACCTGGTTTGAGATCCTGGTCCTGGAATAATCTCTCGCTCAGTCAGTTCAGCTGGCATGTTGAGGGTAGTGAAAAATGCTGTTGCTAATGTCTGTCTTCATGGACAGAAAGCTCCCAAGTTCTGGAAAATTGCCCATATTTTCCACTGCTGCATTTGAGTGGCTGGGGGTGCGGGGAAATGTTGGCCTGTGGAAGTTGGTTGGAAGAAGGCCCTTGGTTTTCAAAGCGTTTGGTGAAAGGCCCCTTGTCCTCCAGTTGTTCAGGAGGTTCTTCTCTGCTTTGGCTATCCCTTGAAGTTCTGGCTTCGGGCAACTGTCTGTGTGGAGTTTGCACATGCTCCCTGTGTCTTCCTCCGGGTGCTCCTGTTTCCTCCCACAATCCAAAGATGTACAGCTTAGGTGTATTGGCCATGCTAAATTGACCATAGATTTTCAGGGATGTGTAGGTTAGGTGCATTAGTCTGGGGGTAAATGTAGAGGAATAGGGTTGGGGAATGGGTTTGGGTGGGTTAGTCTGGGAGGGTCGGTGTGCACTTGTTGGGCTGAAGGGCCTTTTTCCACACTGTAGGGATTCTAGGATTCTATGAAATTTGGGACAATCGCTACACATGCTCTGTGATTACTCTCACTACACCACAGAGCACATCCATGGAGAATGGGATCAAGCAGACTGTGTCGTTAGGCAGAAATTAAGAACAAAGTGATGGAGAAACTCTGCAGGTTTGGCAGCTTGTGTGGAGAGAGAACAGAGTGAACATTGAGTCCAGGGTGACTCCTCTTCATGATGTAGCGACAGTCACTTGTGTTGAATTCAAAATATTAACTCTGTTTCTCTCTATCATCATCAGAAGTCGTTCTGGGCTCAGAATTTTAAGTCTGCTTTCTCTCATAGAGTCATAGAGATGTATAGCATGAAAACAGACCCTTCAGTCCAACCCGTCCATGCTGACCAGATATCCCAACCCAATCTAGTCCCACTTGCCAGCACCTGGCCCATATCCCTCCAAACCCTTCCTATTCAAAGACCCATCCAAATGCTTCTTAAATGTTGCAATTGTATCAGCCTCCACCACATCCTCTGGCAGCTCATTCCATACACGTACCACCCTCTGCATGAAAACGTTGCCCCTTAGGTCACTTTTATATCTTTCCCCTCTCACCCTAAACCTATGCCCTCTAGTTCTGGACTCCCTGATCCCAGGGAAAGGACTTTGTCTATTTATCCTATCCATGCCCCTCATAATTTTGTAAACCTCTATAGGTCACCCCTCAGCCTCCGACGCTCCAGGGAAAATAGCCCCAGCCTGTTCAGCCTCTCCCTGTAGCTCAGATCCTCCAACCCTGGCAACATCCTTGGAAATCTTTTCTGAACCCTTTCAAGTTTCACAACATCTTTCTGATAGGAAGGAGACCAGAATTGGATGCCATACTCTAACAGTGGCCTAACCAATGTCCTGTACAGCCGCAACATGACCTCCTGACTCCTGTACTCAATGCCAATAAATGAAAGCATACCAAATGCCTTCTTCACTATCCTATCTACCTGCGACTCCACTTTCAAGGAGCTATGAACCTGCACTCCAAGGTGTCTTTGTTCAGCAACACTCCCTAGGACCTTACCATTAAGTGTATAAGTCCTGCTAAGGTTTGCTTTCCCAAAATGCCGCACCTCGCATTTATCTGAATTAAACTCCATCTGCCACTTCTCAGCCCATTGGCCCATCTTGTCCAGATCCTGTTGTAATCTGAGGTAACCCTCTTCGCTGGCCACTACACCTCCAATTTTGGTGTCATCTGCAATCTTACTAACTGTACCTCTTATGCTCACATTTAAATCATTTATGTAAATGACAAAAAGTAGAGGGCCCAGCACCGATCCCTGTGGCACTTCACTGGTCACAGGCCTCCAGTCTGAAAAACAACCCTCCACCACCACCCTCTGTCTTCTACCTTTGAGCCAGTTCTCCCTGTATTCCATTAGATCTAACCTTGCTAATCATTTTCCCATGGGGAACCTTGTCGAACGCCTTACTGAAGTCCATATAGATCACATCTACTGCTCTGCCCTCATCAATCTTCTTTGTTGCTTCTTCAAAAAACCCAATCAAGTTTGTGAGACATGATTTCCCATGCACAAAGCCATGTTGACCATCCTGAATCAGTCCTTGCCTTTCCAAATACATGTACATCCTGTCCCTCAGGATTCCCTCCAACAACTTGCCCACCACCGAGGTCAGGCTCACCGGTCTATAGTTCCCTGGCTTGTCTTTACCACCCTTCTTAAACAGTGGCACCACGTTTGCCAACCTCCAGTCTTCCAGCACCTCACCTCCCACAAATGTTGCCAGACCTTCTAAGTTTCTCCAGTGATTTTTGTTTTTATTTTTGGATTCTGACCTCTGCAGTATTTTCGTTTTTATATCGAGTAATTTGACTGGCTCCTTTTCTCTCACCACTATACTGCACCTGCCCTCTGGGCAAATGACTTACTGGCATGGAGATAGTCTGCAGAGCAGATTCCCCCAATTTCAGACCTTGGTTGCTGTGCAGATCCAGGAACATCACACTTGAGCAGATTGGAAACAAAAGCTCATTGTAACGACGATGAGAAGGAGTTGAGTCATTTTCTAGGGAGGGAGAATAGACCAAACCATAACGCTGTTGTAATGTAAGTTGTAGTGTCCCTACCCCTGAACTGGGAGACCTGGGATCAAATACTATCCACTCCAGAGATGTATCATAACAACCCAAAGCAGGTTGATTAAAAACATCTGGGCAAAGCAGGTTGGTTAATATTTGTAGGTGAGCTGCTTTGTGTGTGGTTTCTCCCAGATACCTTTCGAATGCTGTTACTCCACAGAACGTTAAAATAACAGCAGCCACTGAGAGATTGATTCAAGTTGCATTTATGAAACAGCTTGGCTTTTTAAAGTGGGAGTCTTGAAAGATAGTTGGCATTGAGTTCTGGTCCCCGTTTGCTTCTCTAGCTGAAGCGTGGTGCTGTTTTAAAGGCCATTTATGGTCAATGAGTTCTCTGCTGGCACTTTGCTCTGTGGGGAGAAGCTGACTATCATAAATGCTACCAGAAGCAGTACTAACCTTTAGCCTCTTGTAACAATAAGCTTTTGAGAAAAGGGTGTGGTGCGAGTAACCTTGTTTGATTCCCCTGTGGAGTAGACTGTCATATTGGGATCTAAATACACCTCAGATGAAAGTTTTCTGAGTTGTGCAGGAACAATGAAAGGGTCGATCTTTTTATCGTCACTCTTTTTAAACAGATAAGAGACTAACTTTCCAAAGTAAGCTGACGTTTGTGTTTACCCTTGAAGGATCAATGTCTTTTGTAATTTAATGACTGATTAGC
Organism: Chiloscyllium punctatum; assembly: GCF_047496795.1. NCBI lineage: Eukaryota > Metazoa > Chordata > Chondrichthyes > Orectolobiformes > Hemiscylliidae > Chiloscyllium > Chiloscyllium punctatum. Next base: position 21,120,811 of record NC_092771.1, on the reverse strand, counting down.
TAGGCCAACCTTTTGAAGGTGGTGGGATAAGGTAAGAACTTATTTGGAAAAAAAACCTTGTGAGATCCAGTGCCTTAACAAATAAGGGCTTAGAATACAAAGACAAGGAAGTTATGCCTATTGCTAAATTATCACTGATTAGGCCTGAGCTAAATGATATGGATGTTCCACTGAATACTAGGGAGGAGGTGAGTGATTGCCCCTTGACATCAAGGCAGCATTTCGCCAAGTGTGGATTGAACCCCACCCTGGTCAGCCATGATTGCACTGAATGATGCAGTAAGTCTGAGGGGCTGAATGGCCCAATTGTCGGGTCAGCTTTCCCAACCAAGGGCTGACTAAGGTGAGATGGGTGTGAACTGACTCTAACAATGTCACTTCACTTGGCACATTTCGCAACTGACAGCATTGCTGTCATCAGGGAGTGCCGGGGCTGTGTTTCCACATTCCTGACGCAACAAGCTGGAAGGACGACGCTAAACCATCAGCCTCAGGGGAAGAGAAAAACAGAGGCAGCAAATGGGAGTGGTGGGGGGGAAACTTCTCCAGCCAGTTGTCATGAAATTATTGTCAGGGACGGTGGCTCAGTGGTTGGCACTGCTGCCTCACAGCACCAGGGACCCGGGTTCGATTCTCACCTCTGGTGACTGTCTGTCTGTGTAAAGTTTGCACATCCTCCCCGTGTCTGTGTGGGTTTCCTCCCACAATCCAAAAATGACTCGGCCATGCTAAATTGTCCATAGTGTTAGGTATGTTAGTCAGGGGTCAATAAAGGGAATGGGTCTGGGTGGGTTCCTCTTTGGAGGGTCAGTGTGGACTCGTTGGGCCGAAGGGCCTGTTTCCATACTGTAGGGAATCTAATGTATTGCTGTTTCTACTTTTTCTTCTTCCATCTGCTTCATTGCACTCCTTGTTGTCTATCTCTGAACTCATCTTCGTGTTACAGAAGATCAAAGGCCACGGGGATTAAATGAATTCAGATGGAGCAGAAAATGGAGCGACTGACTACTCCAGCCTTTCTGTCTTATGTCCTATCTTTCACCAAACCCCTTGCTGTATTTGTCACTGCCCTTGTGGTGACCTCTCCTCAACCTCGTTGATTTGAGGTTGTCTCTAACTCTGTCCGCACGTACCATTTCCTGCTCTCTTTTTCTTTCGACTTAAGTCAGTTGTGTTCTGGCACCACCTCGATTTTAAAATTCCCACCCTTGATTTCAAGATTTCTCTCATGACCTCTCCTTTCCCATGTCCCAGTCCTGGCCCTGGTGAGCTTTTCTGATTTTGTTTTTTGTTGTTGTTAATCACTGCAACTCAATGGCGTGCCTTCAGTAGGTCCCAAACTCTGGAATTTCTTCCCCGTACCCCTCCACCTTGCTTTCCTCTCCCAAATGTGCCCCTTTGGGACTTCTCTTTCTGACTGGGTTCTCAGTCATCTGCCAAAGCTGTATGACTTGCTACCCGATGGACATAGCTAAATATGAATTATGGGCCATTCGGCCCCTCAAGCCTGCTGCACCATTGAACGAGATTATGGCAGATCTAACTATGGCCTTAACTCCAGTTTTGAGTCTATCTCTGATGACATTTAATCTACTCCCCCCCCCCCCCCCCCCCCCCAATTACCCAATTAGTCAAGAATCTCCCATTAAGCATTTGTGAAGCACCTTGATGTATTTTGCTCTGACGGTGCTATACAAATGCAATGGTTGGAATGAGATTATAACTTTGAACACAATCTTCAATCCCACTATCCAGCCCCATGTGGCCATTCTTGACTCCTTTGATAACTCTGTGAGCTACTAATGTTCTTCGGCCATTTCCAATGATAGTTTTCCTCGTGTCTGGTTGATTTCTTTTTCCTACTGGCTTCCTCACATCGGTGCCTGGGACACTAATCCTTAATCTCTGGACAATCTGGAAAACTGAGGGGTGGGGACTCTGTCAAGGAGGGGCACATTGTTCACTGGTTTGGGGGGGAATGATGGAGGAGACAAGACTGAGTGCTCAGGGGATACACTTCCTAAGAAGAAATGTGTGTGCACTCATTTTTTTAAAAAAACTCAATCACTGCATCAGAGTGATTTTAACAAATGTTTACCACCTGGGGCTGTAAAAATCAAAAACCTAAAAACCAAGGAGGGAAAAATGGTTTTGGTGGGTGAGATAAATTTAATGGCTGTCCAGTTGTAGGAAACTGTGGGTGGCTCAGTGGTTAGCACTGCTGCCTCACAGCACCAGGGACCCAGGTTCGATTCCAGCCTCTGATGACTGTCTGTTTGGAGTTTGCACACTCTCCCCGTGTCTGCGTGGGTTTCCTCCGGGTGCTCCAGTTTCCTCCCACAGTCCAAAGATGTGCAGGTAAGGGTGAATTGGCCATGCTAAATTGCCCGTGGTGTTAGCTGCATTAGTCAGAGAGGAATGGGTCTGGATGGGCTACTCTTCGGAGGGCCCGTGTGGACTTGTTGGGCCGAAGGGCCTGTTTCCACACTGTCGGGAATCTAACCTCAAATCTGAATTCTCTGACCAGAAATCAGTGCAAAATCACTGAAATCTGTACCTATTGTTGTTATTTTAATGAATTTTTAAAAAAATTTCAAAAATGTTCTTATTTGTAAAAATATCCTAATGTGCTTATTCACAAAAATATCTTTGTGCATGTACATAGTAGCCACTAAAGGGTAGCATAGGAAGAAAATAATCAAACATCAGAGTTTAACTCTGTCCACCAAACAAACCAAAGGCATTTCTTGCTTGTGTAAGTATTGTTTCATACATACTTGAGGTGCTGGGAGGGTGGAGCTTATGATACATCTCTGAGGCAGATGGTTAAAAATCACACAACACCAGGTTATAGTCAAACAGGTTTATTTGGAAGCACTAGCTTTCGGAGCGCTGCTCCTTCATCAGTTGACAACCACCTGATGAAAGAGCAGTGCTCTGAAAGCTAGTACTTCCAAATAAACCTGTCGGACTATAATCTGGTGTTGTGATTTTTAACGTTGTCCACCTCAGTCCAACACCGGCATCTCCAAATCCTGAGGCAGATGGGACTTGATGCTGGGTGTTGTGGTTCTGTTCGCCGAGCTGGGAATTTGTGTTGTAAACGTTTTGTCCCCTGTCTAGGTGACATCCTCAGTGCTTGGGAGCCTCCTGTGAAACGCTTCTGTGATGTTTCCTCCACCATTTGTAGTGGTTTGAATTTGTCGCTTCTGGTTGTCAGTTCCAGCTGTCTGTTGCAGTGGCCGGTATATTGGGTCCAGGTCGATGTGTTTCAATCAACAAACACATTGACCTGGACCCAATATACCAGCCACTGCAGCGACAGCTGGAACTGACAACCGGAAGCGGCAGAGACAAATCACTATAAATGCCAGAGGAAACATCACAGAGGTGCTTCACAGGAGGCTCCCAAGCACTGAGGATGTCACCTAGACAGGGGACGAAACGTCTGCAACACAAATTCCCAGCTCGGCAAACAGAACCACAACAACGAGCACCCGAGCTACAAATCTTCTCCCAAACTTTGATGCTGGGTCTTTTGGACCTCCCTTCGTTTTGCTGGGTGGGCACTTGTATGTTGTGGGGCACCACTTGCAGAAGACTTCTCTCCTGCCCCAGCACATGCATTGTTGACCTGTAAGAGTAAACATTCCTTCTTGCGTTTTTTTTTGTTAAAAAAGAAATGACTGATTTCATATGTGTCGTAGGATTGCCTTTGGAGTGCACTCAGGCAGATAGCTCCCTGAGTGGCTGAGAATTGGTGTTTAACTCCTGTTTGTTCTTCAGTGAACAAATGGGACGGTGTTCAATGCTTTCCCCCACCCAGCTCCCAAAAAATACAAGGGGTAAATGTATCATAGTCTCTATTAAATTGAAAAGAAGCCCCTTTTTACCCAGGTAGTGATGAGAGCATGGCATTTGCTACCACATTGATTGTCTTCACCTCAACTAGTCAATGCACTGTGGGGGAAACTAGGTATATGGTCTAGGGAGTAAAATAAAACAAAGTCTTGCTGGGGGTGAGATGAGATAGGGTGGTTCAAAGGGTTGCATGTTCAAGATAGATGAGGAATCTTTTCTGAGGATAATAACTGTAAAATTCTTTACTGTAGAGGGCTGGGTCATTAAGAATATCAAAAGGCTGAGATAGATTAGATTGGAGTCATACAGCACGGAAACAGACCCTTTGGTCCAACCCGTCCATGCCGACTAGATATTCCAACCCAATCTAGCCCCACCTGCCAGCACCCGGCCCATATCCCTTCAAACCCTTCCTATTCATATACCCATCCAGATGCCTTTTAAATAGATTCCCTACAGTATGGAAACAGGCTGTTCGGCGCAACAAGTCCACACCGATCCTCTGAAGAGTAATCCACCCAGACCCCTACCCTATACTTACCCCTAACTAATGCGTCTAACGCTATGGAAAATTTAGCACTGCCAATTCACCTGACCTGCACATCTTTGGATTGTGGGAGGAAACTCATGCAGACACTGGGAGAATGTGCAAACTCAACACAGACAGTTGCCCGAGGTGGGAATTGAACCCGGGTCCCTGGTGCTGTGAGGCAGCACTGCTAACCACTGAGCCACAGTTCCGCCCTAATCGGAAAGGGAATCAATGGTTAAGGGGAAAAGGCAGGAAAGTGGAGATGAGAATTATTAGATCAGTCATGATCTCATTGAACTGTGGAGCAGATTAGGTGGGCTGAATGGTCTACTTCTGCTCTTGAATCATATAGTCTTGTGTGATGGTTCAACAAAGGCATTCAGACCAAAGGTTTATGCCCGGTTTCTGTGCTGTCAATGCCCCTGTACAAGATTTAAGATTGAGAGATTTAATCATTGGAATTTGCTTCCTATGAATTGTCTTTCCTGTGACTGATCCCTTTTGGCTTTTGCAGCCCGGATCTCATTCCTCCTGAAATGTTCTCTGAAGCACAATGGGACATGCTGGCCTCGCTGAAATGACCCCCTTTAAAGCAAGTGTACACTAGAAATGGTGGATCAGAATGTTACTGAATTTGATCAGCCTTAAGTTTGCGTTATGTTCTAGGACTCCTTGCATGGCTCCTGAATAGTAAATTTGTTGAAGGTTGTTTTTGGATAATTAAGTTACAAACCAAATTGTTTTCTTGGACAGCTCCTCTATTTAAGTAGCTTAAGAGAGTTAAAAGGGGAAATTTGTTTCTCACTGGTATTAGGGGGTTAATGTGGGCTGGGTTTAAAAAATAATCTTGTATTTATCCATTCCAAATGCATAGGACGATCCCAGTTGAAAATTTCGAGAGAGAAGGAATTTCGCAATGAATGGTGAAGATGAATGGTGAAGGTGCCTGGCTCACTCACTGAGGTGGACAGGAGGCTGGAAGAACACAGCAAGCCAGGCAGCATCAGGAGGTGGAGAAGCTGATGTTTTGGGTGTAACCCTTCCGAAACATTGACTTCTCCCCCTCCTGATGCTGCCTGCCTTGCTGTGTTCTTCCAGCCTCCTGCCTGTCTACTATGGATTCCAGCATCTACAGTTTTGTTTTTGTCTTTCTCACTGAGGTGGACGTGCGCCACCTGGTGTTTGCCCTGTGTACTGAATGTTTGTTTTCCTGCCCTCCCTCCCCTCCCTGTTCCAGGCTGAAGCAGACGTCGCCTCTCTGAACAGACGCATCCAGCTGGTTGAGGAGGAGTTGGACAGGGCCCAGGAACGCCTGGCCACCGCTCTGCAGAAGCTGGAGGAAGCTGAGAAAGCTGCAGATGAGAGTGAAAGGTGAGGAGGGCGGTTTTGCCAGCGTAACTTTTATCTCTGGCACGAGGGCTCAGTGACCCAATCTCATTCTCGAATGCTGTCCCAAGGCAGGTCTGACCAGGGTGCCACCCTTAGGGGGCATGGCAAGCTGCCAGTCAGGATGGGATCAAACAGTAGCCCACCCTAAATCTGGGTCTCACTGCCCATTCAGTCACCTAGCCTCCCTCAACAAGTCCAGGTTCCCATGGCAACGTGCATTTTGACTGCCCAGCACTATGGCAACGATGGTAGAACCTTCCATTTTGGTCCATCTCTCAGCCGACCAGGAGATTCTCCTGTTTTTGCTGCTGACCATTGATGTATCTTCAAAGAAGTTGCATGTTTATCCTCCACCCGTTTGGCCGAGTTGGTTTTGAACCCGGGACTTATGGTTCTGAGGCAGAGACACTACCCACATCACAAAGCCAACACGTGCAAACTCTTGCTGCAGTCTTTTAAATATGAACGTACGGTAACGACCCTTTTAAGAGTTCCTTAGATTAAAAATCATTTGGGAACAAATTTAATTAGCTTTATTGATATTAAAGCACAACAATGTTATATAGCACCTTGCATCATAGGGAATTTCCCAAGAGCTTTCTCAAAGATTGGACTCCAGCGAGTTCTGGTGGTTAATGTTCTCCAGCAAACTCCCCTTTTTCTTTTCAGCGAGAATATTTTGAGGAGAACTGACATTACACACTTCAAATCCTACACCCTGCCCTGAAGTTGGGGTTCCACACCTGGCTGGGTTCTGGCAGTCTCTGGGTGATAGATTTTGCTGAGTTGCCTGAGATGAAATGGTGGGCATCGAGTGGCACCATTTCATGTGGCCAAGTCAGAAATCTGGACGTGTCCTGGAGGTGGTTCTCTTTCTTGTTAGCATTTGTGGAAGGTTAATTTGTTTTCGCTGGAGAGGGACTTGTATGTTGTAATCATGTGCTCAACCAGTTATTGGGTATCTTGACTGATTTCTATGATGCTCTGCCCTCCATCCTGTTCTGCCTGCTTGTGTTAGCAAGTGAGAAGACCTTAACTGGATTTCTTTTAACATCATCATATCATCCAGTCTTTGAGAAACAAGGATGGCCGCTTTGGCATCAGCGCCATGTTAGGAATGAGGGTAACATTAAAAAGAGAGAAGGATGTTGGAGGATTTTGTTACTCTCCATTTTTTTTGCACACATTGAGCTCATTGACCTATAAAGGCAATGCTTAGAAGTTCTAAAATACCTCAAAGAGTTGGACCGAAGGGTCTCGTTTTCATGCTGTACATCTCTATGACCAAAAGTGGCATTATTATTGACTAAGTCTTCAGAAATTATCTTTTTAAAATCTTTTTCACCCCTTCCAGTCTGCTACCATGGTTGGCAAAAGAGCAGGCTTAGCCTTGAAGGTTGTTTTAGAAAACCAGTTGTATATTTTCTTCAATTCTCCCCAGTGGTTCTGCTTGCTGAAGTTAAAATGAGTGATGAAGATTTGTTGTTTTTGTGCTCAACTCTGTCCGTGCTGTTAACCTGTCTAATCATTGCTACATCCTAGGGGCTAATTACTTTGAGCCATTCTATCCCAAGTACCTGTGCTGACCACCATTCTATGAATATTACCCTGGACTCCACCGTAGGACGCTGCCTGCTAGGGTTGAAATTGTAAACATAAGGCTTAGTATGAGGGAAGTCTCTGCTTTGATCACCATCTCTTTTATTTATTCACTCCTGGAACGTGGTTGTTGCTAACATTTATTGCCCGTCTCTAGTTGCCATTGAGAAAGTGGCAGTGAGCTGCTTCCTTGAGTCCCTGCAATTTGTGTGCTGTAGGTAGACCCACAATGCCCTTAGGGAGGGAATTCCAGGTTTCCGACCCAGCGACCGAAGGAACAGTGATATATTTCCAAGTCAAGGATAGTGAGTGGTTTGGAAGGGAACTTGCAGGTGGTGGTGTTCCCATGTATCTGCCCTTGTCCTTCAAGGCGGAAGTGGTTATGATTTTGGAAAGTGCTGTCTAAAGTTCTTGGGTGAATTACCACTGTGGAACAGCCTGCCTGCAACAGTAGTTGACGTGCCAACTTTAAGGGCATTTAAATGGTCATCGGATAGACATTTGGATGAAAATGGAATAGTGTAGATTAGGTGGGCTTCTGATTGGTTTCACAGGTTGGCAAAACATTGAGGGCTGAAGGGCCTGTACTGCGCTGTAATGTCTTATGTTCTATGTTCTGCAGTGCATCTTGTAGATTATACTGGCTGCCACTACTGAGCATTGGCACTACATCACTGCCTCCACCACCAATCAAGTGAGCTGCTATGTGCTTGATGGTGTCAGGCTTCTTGAGTGCTCAGAGCTGCACCCATCCAGGCAAGTAGGGATTATTCCATGACAAGTGCCTTTTTAGATGGTGGACAGGCTTTTGGGAGTCAGAAGGTGAGTTACTCACTGCAGTATTCCTGGCTCCTGGTTTGCTCTTGCAGTTTGTGATGAGTCCAGTTGAGTTTCTGGTCAATGGTAACCATCAGGGTGTTGGTACCTGGGGAACTCAGTGGTGGTAACACCATTGAATGTCAAGGGGCAGTGGTTAGATTGTCCCTTACTGGAGATGGTCAGAGCCTGGCAATTGTGTGGTGTGAATGTTGCTTACCACTTGTCAGCCTAAGCCTGGATATTGTCCAGATCTTTGTCATGGTGGTAGAGTCATACAGTACGGAAACAGACCCTTTGGTCCAACCTGTCCATGATGGCCAAGTTTCCCAACTAAACTAGCCATGTTTACTGAAATTTGACCTATATCCCTCTAAACCATTTGATCATGGACTGCTACAATTTCTGAGGAGCTGTGAATGGTGCTGAACATCGTACAATAATCAGTGAGCATCTCAACAATAAATCTCTTGATTTTAATTTTTATGCTCTGTATAAAGGAGGAAATTAAGAAGTGTTGTGTTGACTCTTTTTCCCCCCCCTCAATGGGAGGGGAAATGTTGACAATGAAAGTTTGAGACCATTGATAATAATGGTTTGGATTGACTAACTGGGGTGGAATTGGTGTCTGCTGACCCATCTTGTGCAAAGGCCAGGCCAGAGACAATTGTTTTATTTTCCCAATGTCCCATCAAAGCCAAGATGATGAGACTCCCTGAGAATGAAATGGAAGCATCTCCTAAAGTTGCATTGGTGAAAAGATTGGTGGCGGGGGTTAGGAAAGATTGACCATTGCACAATGGCACCAGCAATGGGAATGTATTGTAGCTCTGCACTCATCTGCTATTTTGCTCTCCTTTCTCGTACAGAGGCATGAAGGTCATTGAGAACAGGGCCCAGAAGGATGAGGAGAAGATGGAACTGCAGGAGATCCAGCTTAAGGAGGCCAAGCACATTGCAGAGGAGGCTGACCGCAAGTATGAAGAGGTTGGTCTTTTGCGTGGCACCTGCTCTGTGTGGAAGATGAGGCCAGGGCCGAAGGCTTTATAATCCTGCAGTTGGAATGAAGGAAATTTAGAATTCATTATTTCTCAAATCTATTCTCTGTGAGAATGCCCATTCAAAAATAAGCATGATATTTTTCCATTTTCCACATCAGTTTCTTGCCGACCCGTCTGATGTGGAATATTTTTAGAGGGGGTTAGCATTCACAGTGCAGAACAAGGCCATTTGCCCCTTCGAGTCTGCACCAGTGCTCTGAAGAGCATCCCACCCAGATGACCCCACCTTCCATTCTTCTAGCTTCACATTTCCCATGGCTAACCCACCTAGCCTGTGTGTTCCTGAACACTATATGGGCAAGTTAGTATGGCCAATCCACCTCACCTGCGCATCTTTGGACTGTGGGAGGAAACCCACGCAGACACTGGGTGAACGTGCAAACTCTGCATAGACCGTCACCAAAGGCAGGAATCAAACCCAGGTCCCTAACGCAGTGAGGCAGCAGTGCTAACCACTTTGGACTGTGGGTCAAACTGCTATTTAAACCTCTATCTAGTGTCCTATCTCTTAATAGTCAACAGACAGGAGGGATTTTCATCCCAGTAATCTGTGTTGGCTAGCAATCCTGGTCCCAGTGGCAACAAGCCAGTGGTTGACCCATTGCACCTTTGAACAGTTTTGGACGTTAGTGCTTGCTGATTAGGCTGTTAGACTTGTATTTTCAGTCCCTGGTAGATGTAAGTGAGTGTATAATTAATTATACACTGGTTGCAAAGTTCAACAATAACTGGTTTGGAAGAACCAGCTGGACAGGAGCTGAGATCTCTAATGCAGTGAGCTGTTGTGATCTGGATTGCACTACCTGGAAGGGGAGTGGAATCCGATTCAATAATAACTCCCTGTGTAGAGAAATGGACATAGAACTGTTAGCAAGGTTGATGATGGATGAATGGTTTGGGCTAATTATGCTTGTTATGTTATGCCCAGTGAACTAGTATAGGTACAATGGGCACCTCTTTCTGGGCCCATTTGTAAGGGGGCACGTTTATAAATTTCTGTTTCACTAAACTTGCAAATGCTGTCTTCGAGGAGAGCTCATTTCATAATGTCTCATACCTTGGCCGAAACTCACGCTTGTGTTTTTTTATCTCCAGGTTGCGCGTAAACTGGTGATCATTGAGAGTGACCTGGAGAGGACTGAGGAGCGGGCAGAACTCTCTGAATCGTATGTACTATTTCCACAGCTGTGCATCGTCTGTGAAACTAAACGTGCTTTAAAAGCCAAGCATTAAAACCTGCTTAGAAACATGTTGTGCAAAGCCACTTGGAAAAATTAAATCTTTGAGGACAGTGACTGCAAATCTCATCATGCTTTATGGAAAAATATCATTTCTAATGTGACCCTTTTTTGGCTATGAAATGAATCATTAGAAACCATAATCAGATTTCGACAAAGCCTGTACTCAAAGAATTAAGGCACTAATGAAACACATCCAGATGTGAAATGTCCATGGCTGTGTCTGTTTTGGGGATTTTTGTTTAACATGTTATCTCTTCTTCACTGCATGCTTTCATTGCACATTACTGTGTGGCCACGTGCAATTCTCGTGATCTGTTAGTCGGGCTCGCCAGGTGGAAGAGGAGGTTAGAATAATGGACCAAACCTTGAAATCTTTAGCAGCAGCAGAAAGCAAGGTACTGGAACTAATATACTCTATGGCCTTGCCTTGCTCCATCGCACCACTGGGTGCTATCTAAACACTTCTGGTGCGGAATGGGTTGTGCCATGATGTTTAGGAAAGATTTAGCTCATTTTCTCCCTCTGCTGCCCACTCTGCATTCTGCTGTTGGACTTTCAGTCTTCACTTTATTTTGTTTATCTTGTTTTGTTTCCTTCAGCCGTGGCCTAAAAGCAGTTGATTCTTTTAAACAAAAATTTACAACTCACTTTCCTTTGGTAAACTCACTTTTCTGGACTTCCCTCTTGAAGTTGTTCCCTCCTTTCTTGGTGAGAAGTTATTTGACACATTTAAACTGGAGTCAATTCTGAAGGCATCAGCTGCTTTAAGGTTACCTTTTTTGTACACACTGAGAGCTGTTTTGTTAAATTTCCTCTATTTTTCCTTCTTTCCTTTGCTTTCTCTTTCACACTCATGCTGTCTGTCTCTCTTTCATACCCCATTCCCTGGCTTGTAAATGGTCTGTCACTCTCTGTCTGTCACTCTCTGTCTGTCACTCTCTGTCTGTCACTCTCTGTCTGTCACTCTCTGTCTGTCACTCTCTGTCTGTCACTCTCTGTCTGTCACTCTCTGTCTGTCACTCTCTGTCTGTCACTCTCTGTCTGTCACTCTCTGTCTGTCACTCTCTGTCTGTCACTCTCTGTCTGTCTCTCTCCATGGTATTTTTTGTTTGGTTTTTTTTTCTGTCTCCTCTTGTTTTATCTACTGACTTAAAACAGTAAATCTGCTGAGCTTGAAGAAGAGTTGAAAACTGTGACCAACAACCTGAAGTCACTGGAGGCTCAGGCTGATAAGGTAGGAGAGGCTGAAACCTCTGCTTTGACCAGCGAAGCGTTAATTGTTATTTTTTTTTTAAAAAAGTGATGATAGACTGTCTTAACTGCAGATTCCAAACTTTCCTCGGGTTCCTTCAGTTTTGTGCATTGTGAAACATTTTTAAAGTTATTGATGCAAGTTTAAATGGCTACACTGTAGAACTAAGATTCTGGCTAAAAGAGTCCTATTTTTCAACAGATTGTGGGAGGTAATTGTAAGACTGAAATTCTCACTTATACCTGTTATTTATTTGAGAGTCGCTGGCAAGGTCAAAGTTTGTTGGCCATGCCTGAATGAAGTCTTTTGCTTAAGGCCATTACAAAGGACAGTTAAGCGTCCCTCTTTGCTGTGGGTCTGTGGTCACATGTATATCAGATTGGGTGAGGAAGGTAGCTTTCCTTCCCCACAGGACATTGATGAACCAGATGCGTTTTTGCAGTTATCCTTGATGGTTTTGTGCTCGCCATCAAACTGTGCAGCACAGGAACAATCCCTTCAACCCAAGATCTCGGAGACTAGCTTTCAATTCCAGATTTATTCATTGAATTCAATTGGTTAAAATGTTGGCGTTTGAATCCATCTCCCAGAGAATTCCCTCTGGTTTATTCGTCTAGTAGTGTTACCTCTATACCACCATCTTCAGTGATGAATTAAGAATTTAAAAATACACTCATTTTGGGAGTGGGAAACAACTTTGGGTTAGTTCCATGGTGGACAAGTAGAAGTGAATATTTGTAATAATTACGTAAATTGCGAGTTTTGAGAAGATTTGTAGTTTAGGTTGAGGTTCTCTATGTAAGTTTGCTCGCTGAGCTGGAAGGTTAATTTTTAGACATTTTGTAATCATACTAGGTGACATCATCAGTAAGCCTCCAGTGCTTCACCGGAGGCTCAGTGATCTTGCCTAGTGTGGTGACGAAATGTCTGAAAATGAACCTTCCAGCTCAGTGAGCAAACTTGCGTCCATTATGTAAGCCATTACAAGTAATACAAGATATTTACAAGCACATTGTACTTTGGGTGAAAACATCCTTCGAATGTCTTCTGTTCTGGAGATTTTGAGGGTGGTTGGGGTAATGGTGGAGGAGGGATGATGAGATTCCTCTTGAAGGGTTGTGGTCTGTTGGAATTTGTTTACCTGTCCCTTGCTGATTCAAGTCTTCTTACTTCTTTCCGACCCCTCCCCACCGTGTTCTTCTCAGTATTCGCAAAAGGAAGACAAGTATGAGGAGGAAATCAAAGTCCTGAGTGACAAACTGAAGGAGGTGAGTGAAGTATTGCACCTGATCTTTGGGATTTCAGTGGAGTCTTTGGACAGCTGGCCCCAAATTCCTGTAATTTTTTTGTTGATGATTTCAGGCTGAGACTCGCGCTGAGTTTGCAGAGAGGTCTGTCGCCAAGTTGGAAAAATCCATTGATGATTTGGAAGGTATGATTGTAAATCACTTCCCAAATAACCTCTGATTTAATGAGGGCCATTAGTACTACTGGTTTGTGACTAGGAACATGCACTATGCCTAACTTGAGTGGCCTGGATTGATTTTTGGGTTGGTCTGTTTTATTTATCTGTCTCTCTTTTTCTCTCTCATATTTTTCTCTTTCTCTCTCATATTTTTCTCTTTCTCTCTCATATTTTTCTCTTTCTCTCTCATATTTTTCTCTTTTTTTTTTCTTTTTTTTTTCTTCTCTCTTTCTCTTTCTCTCTCTCTCTCTCTCTCTCTCTCTCTCTCTCTCTCTCTCTCTCTCTCTCTCTCTCTCTCTTGCCCCTTTCCCTGTTTTGGATTTACTGAAAGTTGTTTAGCATTGAAAAGTGATTGAACAAAATGCACTCTGGCCATGTTCTCCCTCGTGGCCAATCTTCATAACTGAGATTCTTCCTGGCAGTACCATTTCTTGTGTCATTCAGATATGAATGTGCAGTGAGGAGTTCCCTTTGAAATTGGAGACTTTGTTTACCTATAAGGCTGACAAACTGTTTACTTGTTTGCAAAAGGCAAGGTATCTTTTCTGCGTGAAGTGGCAGTTTGGTTCATTTCCCTCTGACTGATTTTTTTTTCATCTTCTTTTGTTTTTCATTTCTATTTGGTTGTACATCTGTTTCTCCCTTCCTTTTTGGCTGCTCTCCTGTCTGTACCGGATGCGATGATCTTTCATCTCCTATCTGTCATCACATTCGCCTTGCCATCACCCCTTCTGCCTCTGTAGATGAACTGTATGCTCAGAAGTTAAAGTACAAGGCGATCAGCGAGGAACTGGACCATGCTCTCAACGATATGACATCAATGTAATTCTTTCTTTGTGCCTGTTTGCATCTGTTTATCATGATTTTCCAAATAAACTTCCTCATACTGCACTTCCTTAATCCATAAAACTAATTCTTAACTTTTTTTTTCTATATCCCCGTCCTTAACTCTTAACTGCACTTAATTGCACTTAACTGCACTTAATTTTGCAGTGCACTAATGTTTGCATACTTAACAAACTGTACTGGTTTTACTTGAACATTACTTGAACTGGTTTTACTTGAGAACAGCCATGTTTAAAAATGCAAGTGCACCTCTTGCTTAATAGTCAAGAGTGTGGTGTTGGAAAAGTGCAGCAGGTCGGGCAGCATCTGAGGAGCAGGAAAATCGATGTTTTGGGCATAAGCCATTCCTGATGAAGAACTAATACCTGAAACGTCAATTCTCCTGCTGCCCGGATGCTGCCTGACTTGCCGTGCTTTTCCAGCATCACACTCTCGACTCTGATCTGCAGTCCCCACTTTCTCCTCTTGCTTAATAGTATCTGTTTAAAACAGTATTTGAGCATATTGAACATAAGCGCACTCTGTTTAAATCCTTGGTTCAGTTCTTTTCTTCCTAAACATTTTCAATTCTGGTGTTTGTTTGCTCTGTCGGGGAGTGGAGAAGTTATGGAACAATTTCCCCGCAGTGATGGTTAATTTTAACCTGTGTGCGCTTCACCAGATTAACTCTGTTCTGTTTTAATGCGTAGGTGCATTTGCTTTTGGGGAAAGATAGTTTTGCCTAAAGACTAAATCAAAAAGCCAAAAATATAAAGTTTGTTCTGGATAGGGGCATCACTGTATTGCTACAATTGTATCCGTTTGTGTGTGGTTTGTGTGTTGTGTTTGCACAGAGAAATTTACTGTAACATCAGGTTTTTTTTCTATTGAACTGATCAATATATTATTCAAAAACTCATCCCTTTAGTTACTCTCCTCCATACTTACTGCCTGCACCATCTCCTTGAGTGCCTTTTCATTTTCCTGCATTTTAGTTTGTTAATGCATTTTTCTTGCACTAACATTTCTTAGACTAAGTTTAAAAGTGAAATTTCATCTGCAACATACCTACACGTTTCAAAATTGGTGATGGTTTCCCTCCTGAATGCTTACATTGTTAACTTTTGTAAAGTACTCTATCTACTCGGGTCAACATTGGCCCATCCGCTTTGTTTCAAAGGGAACACGCTTTAAATTTGTGTCTGGTGGGTTATGTTGCAGTTTGAATGATCGTTCGGTTGTATGAATTCCTGCTGGGGGGCGGTTGGAGGGGCCGTTTTTACTTTCCAACTCTAAGAAAACAGTTACATGGGTGGAAGTGATGGATCCAAGCTACTAGCCCAGGGGTTATGAGGTCAAATCCCACCATGGCACATTACTATAATTTGAATTCAACAAATCTGGTCATTTTGCGGATATGGAATCTATGACCTTGAATGCGGAGTGTTCTAAAAATCCAAAGTTGCTTAAAATCCGATGCTTTGGAAATGAGGCCCATGAAGATTTTGGAATTCCCAGGGATTTACAAGCATGTTGCCGGGTTTGAGCTATGGGGAGAGGCTGGGGGCTATTTTCTCTGCAGCATTGGAGACTGAGGAGTGACCTTGGAGGCTTATAAAATCATGAGGGGCATGCATAAGGTGAATAACCAAGGTCTTTTTTTTCCCCCAGGGTAGGGAAGTCTAAAACTAGAGGGCACAGGTTTAGAGTGAGAGGGGAAAGATTTAAAAGGGACTTAAGGGGCAACTTTTTCACACACAAGGTGGTGCGTGTGTGGAATGAGCTGCCAGAGGAAGTGGTAGAGGCTGGTACAATTATACTGTTCTAGATGCCTCTTAAACATTGTATGTTTTGGAAGGGTTAGAAGGATAGGGATCAATTGCTGGCAAAATAGGACTAGATTAATTTAGGATATCTGGTCAGCATGGATGAGTTGGTTCGAAGGGTCTGTTTCCTTGGTGTACATCTCTATGACTCTGTGACAGCCCAAGTTGATGCCTTGTACCACCCACAGATCGAAGTAAATAGTGCAGAGCTGAAAAACGTTTGTTTTGTTTGAAGGTGCTCAAGCTCACTGGTCAGAGTTAGTGATGTAATTGGTCAACTTGGGCTGTCCCTGTGAGTGCCAGGGAGCGCTATGAAACCAAAACACACGACAGAAACAAAAACAAAGCATTCGGCCAGTCTCCGAGAGGGCCTAGAGAAAGCAGAGGGCCGGGAATCCTGTGCCACCTTGGCCCAACCATCTCCCTTTGCAGCCAGGACTGCCTGGGTTCCTTTGCCACACCAAGTGGTGCTTAATATAGAGTCAAAGGGTGTGGCATCATCTCATGAATCGCGAAGGAGGAGACCAATTGTAGGAGGAGGAGGAGATTGGAGGACCAATTGTAGAACAGTGTGGCACTGAAGGAGGTCAATCAGCTGCATGTGCTTGAATTGACTACACTCAGAGGAAAATTGTAGAACAGTGTGGCACTGAAGGAGGTCAATCAGCTGCATGTGCTTGAATTGTCACTACACTCAGAGGAAAGGGATGGGGTTCTTGTGGTGTAGTAGTAGTGTTCCTACCTCCTGGACCAGGATCTCTGGGTTCAAGCTTTGCAAGAATGTTGCCAGGGTTGGAGGATTTGAGCTATAGGGAGAGGCTGAACAAGCTGGGGCAGTTTTCCCTGGAGTGTCAGAGGCTGAGGGGTGATCTTATAGAGGTTTACAAAATTCTGAGGGTCATGGATAGGGCAAATAGGCAAAGTCTTTTCCCTGGGGTTGGGAGTCCAGAACTAGACGGCATAGGTTTAGGGTGAGAGGAGAAAGATATAAAAGAGACCTAAGGGGCAACTTTTTAATGTGGTACGTGTATGGAATGAGCTGTCAGAGGATGTGGTGGAGGCTGGTACAATTGCAACAGTTAAGAGACATTTGGATGGGTATATGAATAGGAAGGAGTTGGAGGGATATGTGCTGGGTGCTGGCAGGTGGGATTAGATTGGGTTGGGATATCTGGTCGGCATGGACAGGTTGGACCAAAGGGTCTGTTTCCATGCTGTACGTCTCTATGACTCTATGACTCTAAGCCCCACCTGCTCCGTTGGAAATGAGGTCCATGAATATTTTGGAATTACAAGGGATCTACAAGCATGCTGCCGGGTTTGAGCTATCGGGAGAGGCTGGGGCTATTTTCTCTGTAGCACTGGAGACTGAGGGGTGACCTCTAGAAGTTTATAAAATCATGAGGGGCGTGGATAGGGTGAATAACCAAGGTCTTTTCCCCAGGGTGGGGAAGTCCAGAACTAGAGGGAATAGGTTTATGATGAGAGGGGAAAGATTTAAAAGGGACCTAGGGGCAACTTTTTCACACAGAGGATGTTGCATAACTGAGCAGGTTAATTGCAAAAACAAATGAAAGAATACCAGGAAAGTGACTCGTAACCATCTCTACACAAAAAGCAAGCTGAACATGCAGGCCCTGTGCTAGCTCTGCAACTCCTCTCCATTGTTTGAAGTGTTCTCATCCCTCATACTTTTAAATTGTAATGTTTGTAGAAAGTAGTCATTGAGATTCTTGAAGAACAAATTTGCGTGATTGCTATTTTTTTTTAAAATTTTCTCAATCCGTGGCTGTGTGCAGGTGGTGTATTGCGATGGCTTGTCAGTTCCAAATTGGCATGAATCAGCAAGTAAATTACACTTTCATTTGCAGGGCACACCTTAGTAATGACCCAAAGTTTTCATCCATGTGTGCTTTTGCACTGTTGGAAAACTTGCACTTTTTGTTTGAGGCAACAGGCTCACCTGTGGATGAGAAGCAAGCTCTCCCCTAGCATCTTCTACAGGACAGTGCATTGTGGAATCCTGTGGCTCAAAGGGTGGAACATTAGAGGGAAATATTCAGAGGGACACAGGAGAGGGCCAAGTGTGAAAGGGAGGTGGAATGACAAAATCAAACTTCTTTTCTTCCTAGTCTGTTTCATTATAGACTAGTACATCCTGTATACTGTGGGAGTTTTGCATCATTGACCTCTGTTAAGCCATATCAAGCTGAGAACAGACTTTATGGAAGTATTTTATTTTAAGTGTGTTAAACATTTCCAGATGCAAATTAACCAGTGACAGCTGGGTACCAGCAGAGGCAGCAGTACCTGACTTCTGCAAATTGAAATACAGTTGGTTCGCTCTTAAACTAGAAAACGTTGTTCTTCCAAAACCTTCAGCTTGGTATGATTTTATCCTGAACTTCAAATCAGAAATTGGCCAAAGTAGTTTGAATTCTTTTTTTTGTTTTTCCTCATTCCTTTTGTAGTTCGCGTTTTGGTTTTGCCTTCTGCTTTCATCTGTTTCTGTCATTCATTGCTTTCTTGTTTATTTTGTACCTCTTTCTCACGCAGATAAACTGCTTCACTGCAATGCCAAAGACATCGCCAATCTGCTGGCTTTTGTTGTTTCTGAATCCTCCTTCACTCAAGGTTTTAAATGGGCTGAATCTCTAGCTCTAGCTGTCGTTAGCAGCTATTTCAGGCTTTCAGTAACATCAGTCACTCTCTTCATTGTACAGTGTCTTTCTTCATAGCCTAAATGTAAAATAAACACCTTTATAGATCAACTGCATCCTTCTGCCATTTCTTTAATTTATTATTGAGCTGCAAGTTTGAAAAATAAAGCTGAGGTAATGCTTTACACTGGAAAGAATGCTTTTGTGGCTGCTGCTCTTTATCCCTCCACGTGTGTGTGTGTGTGTGTAGACTTTTGCCAGCGTTGAATGGAGACTTGAGGAAGCTACGTGACTTGACATAATGCTGAATTTAACTAGTGATCTTTGTTCATGAGCACACCGTTCAAGTATTCGAGTCGCAAGATAAGCCTGACTTTTTTTTTAAATGATGTAGTGGTGCTGATGTTGGACTGGGATGGACAAAGTCAGAAGTCACAAGATACCAGGTTATGATCCAACAGGTTTATTTGAACACTGCTCTGAAAGCCTGGGATTTCAAATAAACCTGTTGGACTATAACCTGGTGTCACCTGACTTCTGATTTTTTTTAAAAAAGATGATGGCATAAAGACTAAATTTGAAGATGTTGCTTCCGTTATAAATAATGGAATGAAGAAATGGACTGCAAACAATTACAGTTGTATTTGATTTTGAAAACAAATCTTACGTTTAATGAACATGTATCTTTGAGAAACTTCAAGCTAGTTTAGTTAAAACTGAGTGAGGTTAAATGTCCTGTTTCAATCTATCACTTTTTTTTTCCCCTGGACTTTTCCCAGTTCCTTCTAAAGTAGCAATGACGGTATATCAGGATTACTGCAGTGATGATCTGTTGAGTCCAAATGCTGAGTCTGTGAAAGTTATATGAAATTGATGTAGAGCATTAACCAGAAGACCTGTATCTGTGCTGCAAGTGCAATATTGGAATTATTTGTAAAGTGAAATCCATCCTTCAGGTAAATGTATCTGTTCTCAATGTGTCTGATGAGGGCCAAGTGACTAATGGGAAAACAGCTCAAGAAACTCAATAGGTCTGAAGGCATCTGTGGAGAGAAAGCAGAGTTAATGTTTTGGGTGAACCTTCAGAACTGTCTGTGGTTAGGAAAAGGCTGACGATGAGGAAGTTGGGCTTTTCAAAAGCTGCAAATGATAAATGGAGATATAGCCCAGAGAGAGAGAGAGAGATGACGGCAGTTGGGCAGATGAAGGAAGAAATATTGGGGAGCCAGGGAGAAAGAAAACCCCCCTTCAGTGGGTGAAAATGGGTTGGCTATCATGAAAGCAATCCATGTGAAGACCAAGCCTGGTGTCTGGGGTTAGGGTAAGGATGTAGGAGTAGGTGCTCAGACCTGAAAATTACTGAACTCGATATTGAGTCCTGAAAGCTGCAGGGTCGCCAGGCAACAAATGAGATGCTGTTCTTCCACCTTGCACTGAGCTTCAATGGAGCACTGCAGCAAACCTGAGACACAGCTGTTGGCTGGGGAACAGGGTGTGTTGAAGTGCCAGGCAACTGGAAGCTCGTTTAGGGTTGGGGGAGTGTAATCAAAACTGTCCACATGAAGAATGCTGCTTCAGTAGTTCTGAAGTATAAGGATGAGGTGAGGTGGCACGGTGATTAGCACTGCCACCTCAACACCAGCGATTCCAGCCTCTGGTGACACTCAGTGTGGAATTTGCGCATTCTCCCTGTGTCTGCGTGGATTTCCTCCCACAGTCCAAAGATGTGCAGGTTAGGCGGATTGGCCATGGGAAATGTGGGGTTACAGGGACAGGGTGTACGTATAGGGATTCTATGAGCAATTTTGATCATTGACCTGTCAATGAGAAGGCTGAATTGGAGAGTGTTGGCCCCTGAGCTGGGTCATGAGCATCTTTGAATGCTCAGGTGTGGTGGTACATCTGCTGATAATGATGTGAATGCCTTTTGTCAGCACAATTCCCCATCACATACATCAACCTTGTCTATCTGTAGCTATTCCTGACCCTCACTATGCATCGTGGAGCCAGTTAGGTCATTGAATGTTGAGGAAGTTGCTATTGTGGCTAATTTGCAACCTATTTGTCTATGCATTGCAGGAGCAATCCCTGGTTAACGATTATAGGGAGTTACTTTATTGAGTAGGTCTGTCTACACGCACAGTTTCAAGGGCTGAGCAAACCTCCAGAATTGAACTTTCATCTCCCAAGGCACTGCTGTAACCAACAGCTTATAGGAAAACCACAGGCATGACCAGAATTATTTTTTTCTTGTTTTTAATGAAGTTTGAAAAGGTTTGTTTTGAGGTGAACGGAATTGACTGGACAAGGGTTATTGCTATTCTCCTTCCATTGAACCAGCCTCATTCCTTGCTGGACTGTGTCATCCCAGGAAGATGCTAAAGCTGAACTTCCCAAAGTGGAGATGAGGACCCTAAGTAGGTCATGAGCTCAGAGGCAGTACTGGCTGTCACAGAGCTCTGACTCCATTATACCAGTCAGTTTAGCTGTCCTCCCACTCCTTCCTGAAAAGTGTTGGGAAGCAGTGAACTAAAGCCCAGGAATAAAATATGGTGATTATTGTGAATGCAGTAGTGTGCTCTCATTCTCCCCACCCTCCTTTTGCATTAGGTAAGTGATTACACCACTGTTTTGGCTAGAGATTATTTAATCATTAATGGGAGTGTGGACTGTTTACACATGCTAAGAATCATTCATGTAGGAATGAAAGAAATGTAAGTTTGAAGCTGAACAAGATTTATGAAACAAAACTAGACAGGGGTTGGAGATCCTCTCGCTTGGTCTGTCTGTGTCCCTCGAATAAAACTGACCCTTTCCCTGCCTGTGTCCTTGTTACTCTCCATAGTCAACAATATATGATTTAGTATCACTCTTATATAACATTCCTCACCTCCCTGCACACTCCTCCATCTTAATTCCAAGCAGTTGGTCATTAATCTGTTATAGTGAGTCCACTGATTTTGGATTGTTGTGAAAGGTACTTCTGTTAACGTTTTGTCAGATTCGTGAGAAATACCTGTTGCATAAATTCACAATTTGAATGGGGCCAAGCTGTAAAATACACCAAGACTGCCCAGTTGCAGATAACTATTGGATTTCTTTTGGTGAATTTTCATATTGGAAACATGGCGGGTGTGCTGGCATCTGTGAGGGAGTCCACACCAGGTCAGCACACGTACAACAGTTTGGCGAGAATGAGGACTGCAGATGCTGGAGATCGGAGTGGAGAGTGTGGTGCTGGAAAAGCAGGAGAGTCGACATTTCAGGCAAAAGCCCTTCATCAGGAAACGCCGACACTCCTGCTCCTCAGATGCTGCCTGACCTTCTGTGCTTTTCCAGTACCATATGCTTGACAGTCTTACACTTCTGATGAAGGGCACAACATGAAGACTTACTTTTTTTGATAAAAATGATTTTCCCTCTGCATTTACTTTGTTTAATTTACTTGCGGGTTTTTCTCTTTTTTGGAAGAGGAGTTGGAATTTCTGGGGTTTATGCTGCTTTTCAGTTTGAGCCCTGGATTATGTCTGATGTTCTCAGTCTGCTTTCCAAGTCGGTGTGAGCTCAGTTCCAGAGGTGACCTCACTTAGTGTTTCTTGGTCTGTGGTCCACGGTTTCAATAATTTGAACAGAGTGGTGCTGTGAATTATTTACATATGCAAACCTCATTCATATCCTGATTCAGTTGAACTTTGGAGAGGGATGGGATTGATTTGAAGTCAGCAAGCTTAAAGACAGACCTTGAAGCAAGAATAGGCCATTTGGTCCACTGAGCCTCCTTTTGTTTTTTTTTTGTTCATTCATGGGATGAGGGCATCATTGGCAAGGCCAACGTTTATTGCCCATCCCTAATTACCCAGAGGGCAGTTAAGAGTCAACCACATTGTTGTTGGTCTGGAGTCAAGTATAGGCCAGACCAGGTAAGGATGGCAGTTTCCTTCCCTAAAGGATATTTAGTGAACCCAGATGGGGTTCTCCAATGTCAGCAATGGTTTCATGCTCATCATTAGACTCTTAATTCCAGATTTTTATTGAATACAAATTGCCCCATCTGCAGTGGGAGGATTTGAAGTCAGGTCCCCAGAGCATTACCTGGGTCTCTGGATTAACATTCCAGCAATACCTCTCCTGTCATCCGGTATAATCCTGATTGACAAATCAACTCAAAGCCATGTTCTCTTTTCCCATACTCCTTGATGCTTCTATTGTCTAGAAATCTATTTCACAATAGAGGTAGGGGGTTGGTTGGCTCAGTTGGCTGGGTAGCTGGTTTACAATGCAAAGTAGTCTAACAGTGTGGGTTCAATTCCTACACCAGCTGAGGTTACCATGAAGGGGCCTGCCTTTTCAACCTCTTTCCTCCCTTAAGGCATGGGGACCCTCCGGTTAAACCACTGCCAGTCCTCTCTTTCTAATGGGAGAGCAGCCCTATGGTGACTTACCTTTTTATTTCTTCAGTATACTTGGCCTCCCATTGTCTTATATGATAGAGAATTTCATAGGTTCACCACCCTCTGAGTGAAGAAATTTCTCCTCATCTCAGTCCAAACCCTGAAAGCATGACCCTTTGTTCTAGACAACTCCCATACTCTGAAAGGCAGGGAGACTATCATCCTTGTCCTCAGTCGGTCCGGCATTGTCTGAATCTTGTTTCGGTGAGATCCACTTTCATATTTTTAAACTCCAGCTCAGTCCACCTAATCTCTCCTCACACATCAAATCTGTCCTCCCAGGAATCCATCTGGTGAATTGGCCATGCTAAATTGCCCATAGTGTTCAGGAATGTGTAGGTTAGGTGCATTAGTCAGGGAAAAATGTTGAGTAAAGGGGAATGGGTTTGAATGGGATACTCTTCAGAGGGTCGGTGTGGATTTGTTGGGCTGAATGGCCTGTTTCCACACTGCAGGGATTCTATGATGATTCTAGTTAATAAGACCATGCTTGAAGGGGCTACTTCTGCCAGCAAGAGCTGTGTTCCTGCAAAGATCACAAGTAATTCCAAGGCCCCATGATATATGGGAGGAAATGAGTTCCGGTCAGAGATAAGGAGGTGTAATTGCAACTGCCATTTTGTTACACCCACTCCCAGTGGCCAAGGCACACTCTCAGTTGGTAGAATTAACCCCTTGAGTTTGCACACAATTCACTTCAAACCTTCTGCCTTTTTGAATAATTTTGGTTTTGTTTCTTACATGGGGCCACTTTAGTTTATACAGTCAGGAACCATGAATATAGCCAGCCGTCCTACTGTGTTGGTTACCTTGATGGATTTGGAATAATCCCAGTATTTCTGCCTCTTGCTTTACTTGGCAGACTCTTCTAAACATCGGCGCAAAATCTGTTTTGCTATCTTGCTGTATTTTGATTTTTCTAGAGATTTAACTCTTCTCTCACCTAGAATTCCACATTGTGGAAGCATTCACATCGGCAGCTTGGAAGGAAATCATTCAGCCTATCAGGTCTGCTGGCTTTATACAACATCAATCCAAGACAATCCCTTTGCTTTGTTCTTTTCCCATAATCCTGACATGTTTCCCTGATGGAAATATTCATCAGCGTTTCCCTTTTTCAGAAAGGCTGCATCATCTCTCTCTGCCTCAGGCACTCACCTTTTGAAAATCAACTACCGCCCAGCTCTTTTGATCACCATCTAGTCAGACTATAAACCTTAGTTTTCTCACCATTTTCTTTCCTTCTTGCATTTGATCATGACATAGGAGTCATTTGACCCTTTGTGCCAGTTGACTATGATCAGGACGCCTCCTTTATTTCAACACTATATTCCTCATCTCTCTCCAAATTCATTGATGCCTTTAATATCTTTAAAATGTGTTTAATAATGATTTTTATCAACATTCTAATGACTTGGCCTTCACAGCCTTGTGTAACTGTTAAATTCAACAGGTTCACCACCCTTTAAGTGAAGAAATATTTCCTCATCTTGGTCCTAAATGGCCTGCCCCAAACCCTAAGACTGTGACTCCTGGTTCTAGGCTTCGCAACTAGGGGGAGCATCTTCCCTGCATCTCCTCTGTCCAGCCCTGTTAGATTTTTATACATTTTCAATAGATCCCCTGTGACCCATCTAAACTCTCATGAATACAGGCCCAAGTTGAATCAACCACTCCTCATTCAGAGGTGGGTCTGGGTGGGATGCTGTTAGGAGGGGCAGTGTGGACTCGATGGGGCAAATTGCCTGCTTCCACACTAGGGATTTTATGATTCAACATCCTGCCATTCAATCTAGTAAATCTCCACTACCCTCCCTTTTATAGTGAGTACATTCTCCCTTAGGCATGGAGATCCAAGCTGTAGAGTCCACTCCCAGATGCAATCTCCCCAAGGCCCTGTATAACTGCAGTAAGACACCTCAACCTCTGAACTCCACTGGCCATTGTCCCACACTGTCCCTTGGTGTCACTGGTATCCAAAAATAAACCATGATTGCTGTCTTGTCCCATTTCTTTGCAAGGTCCACAGTTTATGTGCAACACTATTACTTCTGGAGATACTCAGATGACCCTTGCAGACATTGAATCATCAACTGACTTGCACACTCAACAATTTTTTATTGTTTCTTTTAGTGAGATGGAAAAATGGCAGCATAGCCTCAGAATTGTTGGGAACTGTTTCAGTAGTTGTTCTAGAGTTTCTCTTTTATGCAAAGATCTATCTGTTTTATTGTCATGTCTGATTCGAGAGGTGGGACCTTTGGTATTCATATTTAGTGAACCAAAGTTGAGAGTTTTACGATCTATACAGACCACAATGTCTGCTCTGCCTTCCCTTTTGCTGCTTGGTTATCAGTAACTGGTTTGGTCATTCTTTTAAATCCTGCTGTCGGCCTCTCCATAGAAAGAGGGCATTGTACTCTGTACCAGCAGATGTGAGTTCAAATCCCACCAGGACAAATTGTCAAATTATGGATTGGACAAATTGAGAGATTATGGACTGGACAAATTGTCCATGAGCCCCTACTGGATTAAACCAGTTCAGTGTACCAAAACCCAGCCTGACCAATAACCTAGGATAAGAAGTATGGCCTTTAGCCTCTCTCTTTCTCTTTTTCTCTCTCTCTCTCTCATCTGTTCTGCCGTTGAATTAGCTCAATAGGAAGGGTTTAAAGGGATATGGACCACATGCTGGCAAATGGAACTAGATTAATTTAGGATAATTGGTATGCATGGATGAGTCTGCACATCTCTGACTCGATTTCTCTATGACTATGACTGACCTGTGACCTAGCTTCATTATACCTGCCTTTCCCCCATATCCCTTTAAAAGCTTTCAGTTAACAAAAAGCCTGTCAGTCTCTGTTTGAAGAGGAACAGATCAATTGCCAGTTGCAAAAGAGATTCCCGATCTTAGAGTGCAAAATTTTCCGAATTTCAGTCCTGAAAAGATTCTAGCCCCTAGTCGTGGACTCCCAACTGGGGGACACAGATATTTTCTCAGTCCGATCTATTTATCCAAATTACCCTTTAACCTCCCAAATGCCTGGAAACAATCATAATCTGTAACAAAAGAAAATGCTGGGAATACTCAGCAGATCTGGTATCATTGGAGAGAGAGAAAAGTCGACTTTTTTTTTCATTTTTAATTATCTTTCATTGGAAAACATGCCCAATCTATCCTTGTGATTTAACCTTGGACTGTAGCTCTCCTTTTGGTAAGACTATGCTGTACTGGCTTTAAGTTAAATGCACCTTTCCTAAGGTGCAGAGCCCCAGAACTGTTCACCGTAACTCCAGATGTGGTCTAGCCAGGCTTCATATGACTGAAATGGAACTTCTGTCCCCTTCTGTTTTAGTCATGTGGATATAAAGGATTCTATTTCATTAGACTTTTTAATTACTTTGTGATAACAATTGACTTCAGTCCCAAACTGTACATTTGACATTTAATATCGTCTGGACAGCTGAAGATGGACTGTCTCAAAGTGAGAGTCTTAATGAATGCAAATATATAAGTTACTTATAAGCACATAGAATCAAATCCATCTCTTCCACCTCCCCCCCACACCCCCCCCCCCCCCCAAACCTTGAAATTAAGGACCGATCAAAAGATAGTTATTATATTAAATGAGTTTCAAAGTTCACAAAAATGCTTACTTTGATTATAGTTCCACAAATGCTGTTTTGCAGAGGTTTCACATTTTTTTATATAACTTTGGTGTCATCAGAATCTTCAATTCTTGGAACCAATGTCCAACAAAATGAAATTTGATTGTGTTATGTTTCAAATAGCAAAATCCAAAATGTGTTTCAGTCTCTGGTCTTTTGTAGATGTGTAATGGTTTGTGTTGGGGCATGTTTTCTTAGACTATAAGTAATGGTATAGTGTTTCAACACTCTGCAGGTTGGAGTTGTGTATTCATGAGATTTGGTTTTTTGACGTTGAGCTTTGCTGGTTTCCTGCCTTGTTGGTTTCCTGCCTTGTGCTCTCTCGCTTAACCTCAACTCTTCTGCTTTTGTTTCCTTCTAACCTGACTGTGGATCCTGAAGATCGCCTGTACCATCAACTTGAGCAAAACCGTCTTCTTGCTAATGAGCTTAAGCTGGCCTTGAATGACCTGAGTGCCTGATTTTTGAGGGGTGGTATTTAGCCTGGTTTCTAACCTTTTTAATAATCTGCTGACTGCTGTACTTTCTCCTCTGACTAGTTTTGGATTTCCTGTCAAATTAGATTACTTGCTTAAACCATTGGTGTAATGTAACTTAGCCAGCTTGCTAATTTATTCAAACTCTCTGAATTTTAGATTTCCCGGTAAGTGAACTAGTCTATAGGAGAACACTTGTTTAAGTGCAAGCACTGTAAGCTGGCATTGTGTTGTATACGGTTTTTGACTGGTTACCCAATATGCTTGCAGTAATGTTTTTTGTTCATGCTAGCACTTAGTTTGTAACGGTCTAACCAGCTGATCGTGCATTTGTAAATGCAATTCCCTTGCGTCTTTGCGTTTCATTTTCTTAAACTACCGGTCGCTGATTCCTAAAAACAAAGGGTTTGCATTAATATGGATCCTTGCATGATCTTGATGTACCAAACTGAGTCCGAGCCAATTACATATTGCTACTGTCACAACATGGGGAAAACAGGATGTCGTTGGTAGCTACGGATTTGCCCTCATTTTCAAAAGAGGACACTTCCGACTTGTGTTTTACACCGTGCACGACAGCAGTTGGCTTGACCTGGCTAGCAGGGTTCTACGTGCATGCCTTCAGTGTAGCATGGGCATCTGTAGAGTGAATGCGTGT
The DNA here is from genome assembly GCF_047496795.1 of Chiloscyllium punctatum. Lineage (NCBI taxonomy): Eukaryota > Metazoa > Chordata > Chondrichthyes > Orectolobiformes > Hemiscylliidae > Chiloscyllium > Chiloscyllium punctatum. The sequence continues at coordinate 21,093,027 of NC_092771.1, read as the reverse complement.
TGCGTTTCATTGACTTGTTTTTTTTGTCTGTCTTTTAATCTTGCAACAGAGAAACTGGCACAAGCCAAAGAAGAAAATCTCAGCATGCACCAGATGCTCGATCAAACTCTACTGGAGCTTAATAACTTGTGAACTGCATTGATTTGTTGCAGGCTGCTTGCCCCCCTTGGTTATCAGAAGCCCCTCTTGAAAATGAGTGCTCCCACCCACACCTTGCTTTTATGCAGATGTTTGGCTGAGGGGAGCAGGTAGCCATAATTTAGACCGTGATAAAGCGATGGCCTGTCTCATAATGATGCTAAGGAACAATTGAATATTTTCCGATAAATCTGTTGTACCCCTTGATTTGCCACTTTTAAAAAAAAATTTTAAAACAAAACTTCCAACTGTTTACAAAAGTACTGTCAATTACAGGCTGTCTATATTCCAAAAACATCCTTTTTTAAACGGTCCACTCTCCCAATGAGTTTTTTTTGATATTTACCAGAAATTATTTTTTAAAACTTGCCAAATAATGTTTGCCCTTGCATTTCTTTTTTCTGTTTTTGAGTGTTCTTTTTAATGGAAGAATGCACTGGTTACAAGAGAAATTTGGGAGCGGCCCATAAGATCCACTTTTTTTTTGTAAAGCACTGGGTTTTAAATATTTACAAATTATATTTTGGAGGGAAGGGATAACTTAGAGGAATGTTTTATTAGAAGGTTTGCAGCCTATAATATTATTTGCTTTAGTAACAAGTGTGTGCATTTATCTTGTCCCTCTAATCTGAATTAGTTACTCTGAAGTCTGACCTGCATGTCGTCTTCCATCTCAGTGCAACGTTCTCCAGTATGATGGGTGGGATGGAGTTGCAATTTTAAATCTAATAAAAGAGGTACAAGTAGCGACCCACCAACAAAATGTGAATATTGGCGATGTCACTTGTCAAAAATTGGCAATTACTTTTAATTGAGATGTAGGTGGTAGTGTCACAAAAGCATTGTGGGGAAATTCTAGAATATAATTGCTTAAAGCCAGTCTGCCTCGTTCTGCTTCCAAGTCAAGATGTAGTGGGCCAACCCTGAATCGCGTATTAACATAGCAATTATTAAAAGGGTCTCCATGCCAACCAGGTTGATTTTTGCTTGACCAGTTGTTAAAACCATAAATGTGAGTACACGAGTGTGGCTGAAAACTTAATTGCCTTTTTCTTTCCTTTTTGTGTACTGCTGAATATTGTACAAAATGTATGAATGACTTAAAATCTGAGGACTATTTTTGTTACAAAAGGCAAGTAATGAGTAGAACATACTGGTGATGCTTCCCTACGCACGCTTAATTGTGAATTGTCTTAACAATATGCTTGTCTGTAAACTTTACAATGGTAATAAACACACACTCATGAGATTTTGTAAATCAGTCCTTTCGAATTTCTTAATGAACTTCATATTTGTCTGCCAAGGAAATTAAGCTTGTATTTATTAAGCATCATTCATGACCTTGTAATGTCCCAAAGCCCTTTTATCGTCAATTTTTAAGTTCAGTCATTGTTAGTTACTTCATAAATTTTTCATCCTGAGGTCAGAACTGGTGACATTTGATAATAATTTCACTGATCAGTGTTAAGTGGTGACTCCTCCGATACTGAAGTTTCCTCTATCTGGCTGCAGTGTTATGCACCAGATCAAACACTTTAAAATAAGTAGTTAGGGTTAAGGTTACCTTTTTCATATATTTTTAAAGAGAAGTGCTGGGCTTTGTGTTCTGGATGCAATTCAATTGGTCAGCTACCAGTCTTGAAGCAAAACACACTTTATTTGTTGTGGTTCTGTTCGCCTAGCTGGGAATTTGTGTTGCAGACGTTTCGTCCCCTGTCAGTGCTTGGGAGCCTCATGTGAAGCGCTTCATGTGTTGCAGCACTATAAATGCTGGAGGAGACAACACAGAAGCGCTTCACAGGAGGCTCCCAAGCACTGACAGGGGACGAAACGTCTGCAACACAAATTCCCAGCTCGGCAAACAACCACAACAAGGAGCACCCGAGCTACAAATCTTCTTTCAAACTTTGAACACTTGTTATATTTTAACTATTGTGTATAATACATGAGAAAAAAATTGGAAAAATTAACATAATAATAGATACAGTATCTGTTACTAATTAACTGTTCCAATATAGTAACATCCCATAAACACACCATTGACAAAGGTACATTCAGTAAAACAGGTTGATTCGTGTGCAATTCTAGTTACAGCAAGAGAACCCCAACTTTTAGCTGTAACAGAGAGAGGGAAAGATACAGCTTCCATGTCCAGCTTCAAGACCCTTAGCAATTGCGACTGAAAAACTAAAACTAAAAATTCTGGTTCTGTGGGAGCTTGCCCCCACCCATTCAGGCTACTTACACTGTTCCAACTTTGTTATTTAAAAAGAAATACCAAGGCCTCAAGCAGTTTATTGGATTCAAATAAACAGTGCTCCACCTCTGCCTTAAAACTTCTTCAAAGAAAAAGGACAAAGTACATTTGTTAAAGCCACAGTATCATCACATGGACAACAGCCAGGTTTGGGCTGTTAAGCAGCAAGTAACATCTGTGCCAGGCAACTTTCTTTCTTAAAAAGAGAATCTAACCATTTGAAATTCAATGGCATTAGCATCACTGAATTCCCCCACTAACTTTTTAGAGGTTACCACTGACCAAAGACTGAACTGGATCAACCATATAAATACCGTGGCTCCTGGCTTCCTATTGTTTATCCACCATCAACAAGGTGCAAGTCAGGAGTGTAATGGAATACTCATGTGCCAGCCCCCATCCAGCACCTTAAAAATTCACTCCTAGTGTCATGTGACCTCTGACCTTGTCCACCCCAGTCCAACACCGGCAGCTCCACATCTTTTTTAAAAAAAAAGCTTGGCAGAGAATTTTGCATAGCGAGCTCCCGTTAGTAACACACAATAGTAATCAGCTTGCTATTTGTGGAATCATAGAATCCCTACAATGTGGAAACCGGTCATTCGGCCCAAAAGGTCCAGACTGACTCTTTGAAGAGTATCTCACCTAGACCCATTCCGCTACCCTTTTACTCTAAATTTACCCCTGACTAATGCACCTAGCCTACAATCCTTGTACACAATGAACAATTTAGCATAGCCAATTCACCTAACATGCACATCTTTGGACTGTGGGAGGAAACCCATGCAGACACTGGGAGAATGTGCAAACTCCACACAGACCGTCTGCCCAAGGCTGAGATCAAACCTGGGTCCCTAATGCTGTAAGGCAGCAATATGAACCACTGAGCCACTGTTCTCTTCAAGGGCTTGATGGGCCTCAGTCCAAAGTCTTCTCAGAAAGGTAGCATCTCAAACAGTGCAGAGCTCTGCTTGGACTGAGGTCCCAGAAATCTGACTCCAAGGTGAGTGAGTTAGATGCTGCGTGACCCGCTGTGATCTCCAGCATTTTGTGTTTCCAGTACAGATTCCAGCAAATGCAGTAAGTCGCTCCTGCCACAATGCTGGACGTAACAAATATTTTCCTATCCCCCCCCCCCCCCACCAAAGCAGCATCGATACAGTGTGAAGCTGGAAAGAGCCCAGCAGATCAAACAGGAGCATGGGAGTCGCTATTTCGGGTCGGAACCTTTCATCAGTCAACTCCCCTGCTCCTCTGATGCTGCTTGACCTGCTGTGCATTTTCCAGCTCCACACCTGGTCGACTCTGACTTTCCAGCATCTGCACTCCTCACCATCCCTCAATGCAGCTTTAGCAAAGTACCCATTTTCTCATCAAGACATATCCCGTGTAACAATGAGACTTCCCTATAAGCAGACAGTTTTCATTTTTAAGGAGAAAGTGAGGATTGCGGATGCTGGAGATCAGAGCTGAAAATGTGTTGCTGGAAAAGCGCAGCAGGTCAAGCAGCATCCAAGGAGCAGGAGAATCGACATTTCGGGCATAAGCCCTTCTTCAGGAAGCCCTTCCTGAAGAAGGGCTCATGCCCGAAACGTCGATTCTCCTGCTCCTTGGATGCTGCCTGACCTGCTGCGCTTTTCCAGCAACACATTTTCAGTTTTCATTTTTAGTCGCGTTTGTGCCTGAGCGTATCAAATAAATAAAGTTACAAATCAAAAATTACTGCCAACTGCATGCGATAAAAAATGAACCAAAGGCAGGCTGTTTGTCCTGTTCTACTGGTCCTAGCCTTTTGCAAGAGCTATTTGATTAGTTCCACTGTACTACAACTTTATTTAATCTTGTTGAATATTATTTCTGCTTCTGTTTTCTCCACCACCTGCTTCTATTGCTTGTTCAGGTAGCGCTTTCCAGATAATGACGAGCTTCTGCTTAAGTCACACTGTCCATAGCTTTTCCCCCCCCCCCCTCTCCGGTTCACTTGGTAATTCTCTTCAATATCAGTGCTCACACAATCAACTGTTTTAACAAAAAAAGCTTCTGCCTTTGTTTTTTCAAACCTCTTCATAATTTGAAGAGCTGGTATTAAATTTCTCCTTAATTGTCTCTGTTGTAAAAGGAACAATCTCAGCTTTTCCAGTTCTCACTCCAAAAGTGGATTCCTTCATTTCAGATAGAATAAAAATGTAATTTGTGGACTGTATTCACTCTGTTGTATATATTGGCAGGAGAACAGAAGTTTACGACCACGTTGTAAGGAACGATCTAGTTGCTTTACAACTCTAAGCAAAAGTGGAACTGCATGGTCACAGTCAGAGAGGTCTTCAGCACAGAAAAAGACCCTTTGGCCCATCAAGTCTGTGCTGGTCAAAAACAAGCACTTTCTAATCCCATTTTCCAGCACTTAGCCCATAGCCTTGTATGCCTTTTGATGCACACTATGGTCTAAGTGCTGGAAAATGAGATGAGAATAGTACAAGTGTGCATCTATATACAGCAAAGTTTATTTTAGCCAGCACCTTATGAACTGGCACGCCAAAATTATATCCCTGAAATTAAAATTAAAATTAGGTTTTTTGTCTAGTTTACTACATTATAACGATCTTCGTGATATCTGAGTAGTCAGTCGAGGGTAAAAGTGAGAGGGCTCTCTGCCAGTAAGTTTTATTTAAGACCGTTGCATTGCCTGAGCTGGAGAGAAGGTCTTTTGAGGAAAGGCTAAGGGACTTGGGTTTGTTCTCATTGGAGAGAAGGCGGCCAAGAGGGGATTTAATAGAGACATACAAGATGAGCAGAGGATTAGATAGGGTGGACAGTGAAAGTCTTTTTCCTAGGATGATGACGTCGGCTTGTATGAGGGGGCATAGCTACAAACTGAAGTGTGACAAATTTAAGACAGACGTCAGAGGCAGATTCTTTACTCAGACAGTGGTAAGGGCGTGGAATGCCCTGCCTGCCAATCTAGTTAACTCAGACACATTAGGGGCATTTAAACAGTCCTTGATAAGCACATGGATGATGATGGGATAGTGGAGGGGGATGGGCTTAGATTAGTTTACAGGTCAGCACAACATTGAGGGCTGAAGGACCTGTTCTGCACTTTATTGTTCTATGTTCTATTATTTAAATTATTTATGTAAATAAGGAGTAACAGTGATGTATATACTCCCTGCATTATATTTCTATTACTCTGTGTGTTTGCATTGTTTATATGGATCTCTTGATTATCTCTTGATTATGTTTGGTCAACTGGTCCCATCGTTGCTGGTTAATAAAATGCTTGCTGTACTTCTTAAATGTTGTGAGAGGTCCTGTGTCTCCCAGCTTTCAAGGCAGTGAGTTCCAGATTCCCATCACCCTCTAGCTGAAAACTTTAGTTTTCTAATTTGAGTGAAATGATACAGGAACCGCTGGCAATCTCAGCCAACAAGGATATCTTCAATAAACATAGAGACGTGCCAAGACTTGGCGTGGCACAATGGAAATGTCCTTCCCTCTAGGCTGGAAAGCCCTGATTCAGGTCCTAATTGCTCCAAAGGTGTGTCTTAACACATCTGAACAGATTGATCAAACAAAAAAGACAAGCCAATTTGGCTTCTTCTTGCTTTGGGTGTGATCTTCTGTGGGTTTCCCAGGCTTGGTTGACACAGTCCGTGCCTGGGGGTGTAATGGTACCGTGTCTTCAATGATAGCACCACACAAGATTTGAACATTTGGTTTTTAGGTAAAATTAAAGAAAGATCATGGCGGCAGAATGGCACAAATCCAGGTGTAAGGGTGCTGCCATATACCATTGTAAGAGGTGGGTAGGGGAGCAGGGACCTAGGGAGATTAGATTAGGTTAGATTACTTACAGTGCAGAAACAGGCCCTTCAGCCTAACAAGTCAATACCGACCCGCCGAAGCGCAACCCACCCAGACCCATTCCCCTACATTTACCCCTTCACCTAACACTATGGGTAATTTTAGCATGGCTAATTCACCTAACCTGCACATCTTTGGACTGTGGGAGGAAACCGGAGCACCCAGAGGAAACCCACGTAGACATGGGGAGAATGTGCAAACTCCACACAGACAGTTGCCTGAGGCAGGAATTGAACCCAGGTCTCTGGCGCTGCGAGATGCTAAAGTATCTTTCTCATCTCTAGAGTCAAAATATCAGGGGCGGCACGGTGGCTCAGTGGTTAGCACTGCAGCCTTACAGCGCCAGGGAGCCAGGTTCGATCTCAGCCTTGGGTGACTGTCTGTGTGGGTTTGCTCCGGTTTCCTCCCACGGTCCAAAGATGTGCAGGGCAGGTGGATTGGCCATGCTAAATTGCCCATAGTGTTAGGTACATTGGTCAGAAGGAAATGGGTCTGGCGGGTTACTCTTCAGAGCGTCAGTGTGGACTTGTTGGGCTGAAGGGACAGTTTCTACACTGTAGGAAATCCAATCTAATCATGACTTGAGGGCTCACTTCAGAAACTTGGGGACAGACTGACACACCAGTCCAATACCGAGGGAGTGTGGCTTTCTGTTGAAGGTGCTGCGTTTCCAATGAGGCGTTAAACTAACATTACATCTGAGCTTTCAATAGGAAATAAAAGATTAATTTCAGATTTCCCCTTGGTGTCGTGGCTGACAGTTACCTCTTGGTAAAAGTCACAAAAATAAATCATCTGGTTATTGCTTCATCGCCATGTGCAAGATCTTGCCGTGTACAAATTGGCTGGCCAAACCTTTTAACCGTAACTGTACTGTACTTCATTGGCTGTAAAGCACCTTGTTACAACCTTGATTCCAAAAGGTGCTATGTCAATGCAAATCTTTCTCTCCATCGCAGCAAAGTACAGGCTCTCCCTCCACCCACTCAGTGCCATTACATAGGAACCACCACCCCACCAATAATTCTACTGCCACCTGGCTGAGTTTGGAAGCACAAAGGTGGAGACTGATTGTAAATACTGCCAGTTGTCCACAAATAAGAACTGCCCGTCCCTGTGTACTGTTGTGGCAACAGAGCAAGGTGAAATCTTATCTGTTCAAGTAAATGTATTAAGTTCAAACCAGTTTCTCATCAAGCACTGATCTTGCTCCCAGTCAACGTTGCGAATGGGAATCGTCATATTTCTGGAGGTGCCATCACGTGATCTCTCTTCAAACACCTGACCCCCATCCCCTCCCCATGGGTAAGTCAACATGCCCATTGCCTTTTTTTTTTCAGTTGAAGACCTACTCCACATTGGAGAAACCAAACGCAAAAGGGGTGATCACTTTGCAGAACACCTCCGGTCAAGCGTGCAAGCATGATCCTGACCTTACCACAGCCGGTCACTTTAACACCGCATCCTGCTCACATGCCCATATGCCTGTTCTCGGCATACTGCAGTGCTCCTGTGAATCCCAGCATGAACTGGAGGAACAACATCTCATCATCTGACTGGGCACTTTACAGCCTTCTGGACATAATATTGAGTGACACACCTTCAAACTGTGAACCAACTCTCATTTCTTCCCTTTCTTTCAGTTTTACTTGTTTACAATATCTGTCACCCATGTGCTCTCTCCCCTCCCCCCACCAGTGGGACTGTCTTCTCTTTCGAGTCTGGCAGTCAGACATACCATTCGTTCTGCCATTCTCACATTCCAATCACTTAACCTGAACTATCAACATCTTTCCTCCACCAGCACTCTACATACCACCACCACCGCCACCTCCGACCCAACCCCCAACTATAGCATAAATGTTACCCTGAAAACAACACAGGATCATAGCAGGTCAGACAGCATTCATGGGGGGGTGGGGGGGGGGGCGCGGGGAGGAGAGGGATGGAGAGAGGGAGAGAGAGAGAGAGAGAGAGAGAGAGTTTCAAGTTTAGATGATGCTTCATCAGAGGAATGTTGCTCCCCCTCCAAAAGCTCTGATGAGAGTCATTTAGACTTGAAATGTTAGCTCTCTCTCTCTCTCCCTCTCTCTCTCTCTCTCTCTCTCTCTCTCTCTCTCTCCATGCATGCTGTCTGACTCGCTGTGATCGCCAGCATTTGTTGTTTTCAGTACAGATTCCAGCATCTGCAGTAAGTTGCTCCTCACTGCTTCTATGTTAACTATTCCCTTCATAATTTTATATGTTTCTATAAGGACCTCCTCAACTTTCTAAATTCCAATTAATATAATGGGTTCAGCATTATCCAGTTAAGGTTAGGCATTGTCCAGTTAGTGGTCAGTATTGCCCAGTTAGGGGTCATTATTATCTAGATTAGATTCTCTACAGTGTAGAAACAGGCCCTTCGGCCCAACCAGGCCACATCGACCCTCCAAACCCACCCAGAACCATTTTCCTCTGACTAATGCACCTAACACTATGTTAGTGGTCAGTATTGCCCAGTTAGGGGTCAGCATTGCCCAATTAGTGGCCAATTCACCTGACCTGCACAGCTTTGGACTGTGGGATGAAACTGGAGCACCCGGAGGAAACCCACACAGACAGACACCCAAGGTTGGTATTGAACCTGGGACCCTGGTGCTTTGAGGCAGTAGTGCTAACCACTGAGCCACCGAGCCTAGTTAGGGGTCAGTATTGACCAGTTAGGGATCAGTATTGCCCAGTTAGGGGCCAGCATTGCCCAATTAGTGGTCAGTATTGCCCAGTCCGGGGTCAGTATGGCCCGGTCAGGGGTCAGTCTGGCCCAGCCAGGGGTCAGTGTGGCCCAGTCAGGGGTTAATATGGTCCAGCCAGGGATCAGTGTTGCCCAGTCAGGGGTCAGTGTTGCCCAGCCAGGGGTCAGCAAGGCCCAGTCATGGGTCAGTACAGCCCAGTCGGGGTTAATATGGTCCAGCCAGGGGTCAGCGTAGCCCAGTCAAGGGTCAGTGTTGCCCAGTAGGGGTCAGCTTGGCCCAGTCAGGGGGTGGTGTTGCCCAGCCAGGAGTCAGCCTGGCCCACTCAGGGGTCAGTCTTACCCAGTCAGGGGTCAGTGTGATCCAGTCAGGGGTTAGTGTTGCCCAGCCAGGGGTCAGCGTGGCCCAGCCAGGGGTCAGCGTGGCCCAGTCAGGGGTCAGTGTTGCCCAGTCAGGGGTCAGTATTGCACAGTCAGGGGTCGGCATGACCCAGCCAGGGGTCAGTGTTGCCCAGCCAGGGGTCAGTATTGCACAGTCAGGGGTCAGCATGACCCAGCCAGGGGTCAGCCTGGCCCACTCAGGGGTCAGTCTTACCCAGTCAAGGGTCAGTGTTGCCCAGTCAGGGGTTAGTGTTAGACAATAATAGACAATAGACAATAGATGCAGGAGTAGGCCATTCAGCCCTTCGAGCCTGCACCGCCATTCAATATGATCATGGCTGATCATTCCCAATCAGTATCCTGTTCCAGCCTTATCTCCATAACCCTTGACTCCATCTTTAAGAGCTCTATCCAATTCTTTCTTAAATGAATCCAGAGACTGGGCCTCCACTGCCCTCTGGGGCAGAGCATTCCACACAGTTGCCCAGTCAGGGGTCAGCGTGGCCCAGCCAGGGGTCAGCGTTGCCCAGTCAGGGGTCAGCGTGGCCTAGCCAGGGGTCAGCATGACCCAGTCAGGGGTCAGTGTTTCCCAGTCAGGCGTCAGCGTGGCCCAGTCAGGGGTCAGCGTGAAGGGCTTTTGCCTGAAACATCGATTGTCCTGCTCCTTGGATGCTGCCTGAACTGCTTTGCTCTTCCAGCACCACTAATCCAGAATCTGGTTTCCAGCATCTGCAGTCATTGTTTTTACCTCGTCACCGGCCCAGTCAGGGGTCAGCGTGGTCCAGCCAGGGGTCAGCGTGGCCCAGTCAGGGGTCAGTGTTGCCCAGTCCGGGGTCAGTATGGCCCGGTCAGGGGTCAGTCTGGCCCAGCCAGGGGTCAGTGTGGCCCAGTCAGGGGTTAATATGGTCCAGCCAGGGATCAGTGTTGCCCAGTCAGGGGTCAGTGTTGCCCAGCCAGGGGTCAGCAAGGCCCAGTCATGGGTCAGTACAGCCCAGTCGGGGTTAATATGGTCCAGCCAGGGGTCAGCGTAGCCCAGTCAAGGGTCAGTGTTGCCCAGTAGGGGTCAGCTTGGCCCAGTCAGGGGTTAGTGTTGCCCAGCCAAGGGTCAGTGTTGCCCAGCCAGGGGTCAGCGTGGACCAGTCAGGGGTCAGCATGGCCCAGTCAGGGATCAGTGTTACCCAGTCAGGGGTCAGCATGGTCCACTCAGGGGTCAGTCTTACCCAGTCAAGGGTCAGTGTTGCCCAGTCAGGGGTTAGTGTTAGACAATAATAGACAATAGACAATAGATGCAGGAGTAGGCCATTCAGCCCTTCGAGCCTGCACCGCCATTCAATATGATCATGGCTGATCATTCCCAATCAGTATCCTGTTCCAGCCTTATCTCCATAACCCTTGACTCCACTATCTTTAAGAGCTCTATCCAATTCTTTCTTAAATGAATCCAGAGACTGGGCCTCCACTGCCCTCTGGGGCAGAGCATTCCACACAGTTGCCCAGTCAGGGGTCAGCGTGGCCCAGCCAGGGGTCAGCGTTGCCCAGTCAGGGGTCAGCGTGGCCTAGCCAGGGGTCAGCATGACCCAGTCAGGGGTCAGTGTTTCCCAGTCAGGGGTCAGCGTGGCCCAGTCAGGGGTCAGCGTGAAGGGCTTTTGCCTGAAACATCGATTGTCCTGCTCCTTGGATGCTGCCTGAACTGCTTTGCTCTTCCAGCACCACTAATCCAGAATCTGGTTTCCAGCATCTGCAGTCATTGTTTTTACCTCGTCACCGGCCCAGTCAGGGGTCAGCGTGGTCCAGCCAGGGGTCAGCGTGGCCCAGTCAGGGGTCAGTGTTGCCCAGTCAGGGGTCAGTGTTGCCCAGCCAGGGGTCAGTGTTGCCCAGCCAGGGGTCAGCGTGGCCCAATCAGGGGTCAGTATGGCCCAGTCAGGGGTCAGTATTGCCCAGCCAGTGGTCAGCGTGGACCAGTCACGGGTCAGCGTGGCCCAGTCAGGGGTCAGTGTTGCCCAGCCAGGGGTCAGCGTGGACCAGTCAGGGGTCAGCGTGGACCAGTCAGGGGTCAGCGTGGACCAGTCAGGGGTCAGCATGGCCCAGTCAGGGATCAGTGTTACCCAGTCAGGGGTCAGCATGGTCCAGCCAAGGGTCAGTGTTGCCCAGCCAGGGGTCAGCGTGGACCAGTCAGGGGTCAGTGTGGTAAAAACAATGACTGCAGATGCTGGAAACCAGATTCTGGATTAGTGGTGCTGGAAGAGCACAGCAGGTCAGGCAGCATCCAAATAGCTTCGAAATCGACGTTTCGGGCAAAAGCCCTTCATCAGGAATAAAGCGTGGCCCAGTCAGGGGTCAGTGTTGCCCAGTCAGGGGTCAGTGTGGCCCAGTCAGGGGTCAGCATGGCCCAGTCAGGGTCAGTGTTGTCCAGTCAAGGGGTCAGTGTGGCCCAGTCAGGGGTCGGTGTTGCCCAGTCAGGGGTCAGCGTGGCCCACTCGGGGTCAGTGTTGCCCAGTCAGGGGTCAGCGTTGCCCAATCAGGGGGTCAGTGTTGCCCAGCCAGAGGTCAGTGTTGCCCAGTCAGGGGTCAGTGTTGCCCAGTCAGGGGTCAGTGTTGCCCAGCCAGAGGTCAGTGTTGCCCAGTCAGGGGTCATCATGGCCCAGTCAGGGGTCAGTGTTGCCCAGCCAGGGGTCAGCGTTGCCCAGTCAGGGGTCAGCGTGGCCCAGTCAGGGGTCAGCGTGGCCCAGTCAGGGGGTCAGTGTTGCCCAGTCAGGGGTCAGCGTGGCCCAGTCAGGGGTCAGTGTTGCCCAGTCAGGGGTCAGTGTTGCCCAGCCAGGGGTCAGCGTTGCCCAGTCAGGGGTCAGCGTGGCCCAGTCAGGGGTCAGCGTGGCCCAGTCAGGGGGTCAGTGTTGCCCAGTCAGGGGTCAGCGTGGCCCAGTCAGGGGTCAGTGTTGCCCAGTCAGGGGTCAGTGTTGCCCAGTCAGGGGGTCAGTGTTGCCCAGCCAGGTCCTGGGTCAATTGATTATTTGTTTTTAAACTCCATCCAACTTGACCGACATGAAACATTCAGACAGTATTGTCTACCCTTATCTCTTGGGGGTGTTTATTTATTCCCCCCAGCCTTACCTTTCCAGATGGTAGTTTCTTGGAGAGCCTCTGGACTCTGGAAGCTCCTCCCGCCCTGACCCTCCCTCTCTCCCCCAGAACAAACTGCTCATTCCCGGAGCCGCCACCGGACAATGTCCCGCTGCCTCTGCCGCTTGTGGAAGCCCCTGGGCGGCCGGGCCGCGGGGCCGCCCTCCCGGAGCCGGGGTTGGAGCTGGGGCCGGGCCCGGGCCTGCGGACTAGGCCTCGGGCTCTCCCTCGGTCTGGGGCTGGGCCTCGGGGTCCGACTGTGGGGGCCGCGGTCCGAGTGTCAGTCGGAGGCGGACGGAGAGGATGTGAGGGGGGCCCTGGGCGAGGCCAAACAGCGAGGGAGAGACCTGCTGCAGAGAGTGAAGGTGAGGGGCCGGGGCCGGGGCCGGGGCCGGGGCCCCTACAATACACCCCCCCCCCCCCCCAACTCTCCTCCCCCCCAACTCTCCCCCCCCCCCCACCCCCCCCAACTCTCCCCCCCCCCCTCCCCCCCAACTCTTCCCCCCCCCCCCCAACTCTTCTCCCCCCCCCCCCCAACTCTTCCCCCCTCTCCCCAACTCCCCCCAACTCTTCCCCCACCAACTCTCCCCCCCCCAACTCTTTCCCCCCCCAACTCTTTCCCCCCCAACTCTTCCCCCCCCAACCCAACCCCCCCCAACCCTTCCCCCCCAACCTCCCCCCCAACCCCCCCCACCCAACCTCCCCACCCAACCTTCCCCCCCCCAACACTTCCCCCCCCAACCAACCCCCCCCAACTCTCCCCCCCAACCTCCCCCACCAACACCCCCCCACCAACCCTTCCCCCCCCAACCTCCCCCCCAACCCCCCCCACCAACCCCTTCCCCACCAACCCTTCCCCCCCAACCCCTCCCCCCCCCAACCCTTCCCCCCCCCAACCTCCCCCCCCAACTCTTCCCCCCCAACCTCCCCCACCAACCTCCCCCCCAAACCTTCCCCCCCACCTTCCCCCCCCAACCTCCCCCCCACCTCCCCCCACCAACCCTCCCCCACCACCCTCCCCCACCAACCCCCCCCCCCCCCCCCACCACCCCCCCCACCCCCCCAACTCTCCCCCCCACCCCCCCAACTCTTCCCACCCCCCCCCCCCAACTCTCCCCCCCCTCCCCCCCCAACTCAATCCCCCCCCCACCCCCCCAACCCCCCCCCCACTCCCCCCCCAACTCTCCCCCCCCACCCCCCCAACTCTTCCCCCCCCCCTCCCCCCCCCAAACTCTTCCCCCCCCCTCCCCCCCAACTCCCCCCCCACCCCCCCACCCCCCCAACCCCCCCTCCCCCCCAACCTCCCCCCCCCCCCACTCCCCCCCCAACTCTCCCCCCCCCCCCCCCACCCCCCCCCCCTCTCCCCCCCACTCCCCCCCCCCAACTCTCCCCCCCTCCCCCCCCAACTCTTCCCCCTCTCTCCCCAACTCTCCCCAACTCTCCCCCCCCAACCTTTCCCCCCCAACTCTTCCCCCCCAACTCTTCCCCCCCCAACCTCTTCCCCCCCAACTCTTCCCCCCCCAACTCTTCCCCCCCCCAACTCTTCCCCCCCAACTCTTCCCCCCCAACTCTTCCCCCCCCCAACTCTTCCCCCCCCCCCAACCTTCCCCCCCCCAACTCTTCCCCCCCCCCCAACTCTTCCCCCCCCCCAACTCTCCCCCCCCAACTCTTCCCCCACCACACTCCCCCCCCCCCTCCCCCCCCCTCCCACACCTCCCCCCCACCCCCACCTACCCCCCCTCCCCCCCAACTCCTTCCCCCCCCTCCCCCCCCCTCCCCCCCAACTCTTCCCCCCCCTCCCCCCCCCTCCCCCCCCAACTCTTCCCCCCCCAACTCTTCCCCCCCTCCCCCCCAACTCTTCCCCCCCTCCCCCCCCAACTCTTCCCCCCCTCCCCCCCCAACTCTTCCCCCCCTCCCCCCCAACTCTTCCCCCCCCTCCCCCCCCAACTCTTCCCCCCCCTCCCCCCCAACTCTTCCCCCCTCTCCCCAACTCTCCCCAACTCTCCCCCCCCAACTCTCCCCCCCCAACTCTCCCCCCCCAACTCTCCCCCCCCAACTCTTCCCCCCAACTCTTCCCCCCCACTCTTCCCCCCCAACTCTTCTCCCCCCCCCAACTCTTCCCCCCCAACTCTTCCCCCCCCCAACTCTTCCCCCCCCAACTCTTCCCCCACCAACTCTCTCCCCCCCCTCCCCCCACCTCCCCCACCTCCCCACCTCCCCCCCCTCCCCCCACCTCCCCCACCTCCCCCCCTCCCCCACCTCCCCCCCTCCCCCCCAACTCTTCCCCCCCCTCCCCCCCCTCTCCCCCCCTCCCCCAACTCTTCCCCCCCTCCCCCCCCAACTCTTCCCCCCCTCCCCCCCCAACTCTTCCCCCCCCCTCCCCCCCAACTCTTCCCCCCCCTCCCCCCCAACTCTTCCCCCCCTCCCCCCCCAACTCTTCCCCCCCTCCCCCCCAACTCTTCCCCCCCCCTCCCCCCCAACTCTTCCCCCCCCTCCCCCCCCAACTCTTCCCCCCCCTCCCCCCAACTCTTCCCCCCCCCTCCCCCCCGACTCTTCCCCCCCCCTCCCCCCCGACTCTTCCCCCCCCACCTCCCCCCCAACTCTTCCCCCCCATCCCCCCCAACTCTTCCCCCCCCCCTCCCCCCCAACTCTTCCCCCCCCTCCCCCCCAACTCTTCCCCCCCTCCCCCCCAACTCTTCCCCCCCTCCCCCCAACTCTTCCCCCCCCCTCCCCCCCAACTCTTCCCCCCCCCTCCCCCCCAACTCTTCCCCCCCTCCCCCCCAACTCTTCCCCCCCCCCAACTCTTCCCCCCTCCCCCAACTCTTCCCCCCCTACCCCCCAACTCTTCCCCCCTCCTACCCCCCAACTCTTCCCCCCATCCTACCCCCCAACTCTTCCCCCCATCCTACCCCCCAACTCTTCCCCCCTCCTACCCCCCAACTCTTCCCCCCCCTCCCCCCCAACTCTTCCCCCCCCTCCCCCCCAACTCTTCCCCCCCCCCCAACTCTTCCCCCCCCCCCAACTCTTCCCCCCCCCTCCCTCCCAACTCTTCCCCCCCCCTCTCCCCCCAACTCTTCCCCCCCCTCTCCCCCCCAACTCTTCCCCCTCCCCCACTCTTCCCCCCCTTCCCCCCACTCTTCCCCCCCCTTCCCCCCCAGCTCTTCCCTCCCCAACTCTTCCCCCCACTCTTCCCCCCCAACTCTTCCCCCCCACTCCACTCTTCCCCCCCCAACTCTTCCCCCCCCAACTCTTTCCCCCCCCAACTCTTCCCACTTCCCCCCCCAACTCTTCCCCCCCCAACTCTTCCCCCCCCCAACTCTTCCCCCCCTCCCCCAACTCTTCCCCCCCCAACTCTTCCCCCCACTCTTCCCCCCAACTCTTCCCCCCCCCAACTCTTCCCCCCCAACTCTCCCCCCCCCAACTCTTCCCCCCCAACTCTCCCCCCTCCCCCCAACTCTTCCCCCCCCAACTCTCCCCCCCAACTCTTCCCCCCCCTCTCCCCCCAACTCTCCCCCCCTACTCTGCCCCCCAACTCTTCCCCCCACTCTCCCCCCAACTCTTCCCCCCCCTCCCCCCAACTCTTCCCCCCTCCCCCCAACTCTTCCCCCCACTCTTCCCCCCCCAACTCTTCCCCCCCTTCCCCC